>NC_046345.1:10803959-11124641 GCF_000738735.6 Corvus cornix cornix
TCAGATGCGGAGGAACATCTTCATGTTTCTGGCTGAGAACAACCGACGGCGGCAGGAGCAGCAGAGGCAGTTCTGCAGGTAATTCCAAAGGGATGGAATTCCCCATGTCCCTCCGCTGAGGCAGCCCCAGGGGACAGGAGCGAGATCTGGAGGCTGCCTTTGGGCTGGACTCCCCTGACAGCCACGTGGACACCCAGCATCTGCTTCCCACGTGGGACGGAAAGGTCCTGGCTGAAGGCAGAGGGACCTTGATGGCTGGCTGTCCCCTTCCCAAACCTGAAAGCATGTCCTTCCCTGGCAGAATCCTACCCCACAACACCCTGTCCTGAGCTGGGACACCTGTATGGGATACCCAAGGTCTCAGCCCAACCTGTCTTTGCCTCAGCTGCACCAGGGACCTTCTCCTGGGCTGGGAAATCACCAGAGGCATCTCCATGGACACCTTGATGTGATCCCATCCCAGGTGGTCTGAGCCAATCCTGCAGAAATTCTCTGCCTTCTCCCCACCCGCTTGATCGGAGGCCTCTCTCTCTCTCTCCCTCTCACCTCAGCTCCAGGTGCTGGTCCAGCGCATGAGGAGTTGGGGCTGGAGCAGTGGCTGCAGCAGCAGCTGCTGGTGACAGGGCTGGGAGGCTGCTCACCTGCTGAGGTCCACCTGTGGATGCAAAATAAATACCTCTGTTCCCACCTGGACTGAGTGGTCTAGGCCTGGTGATGAAGCTGTCTAATGGCTGGGACTGTGCTGGGATGGGGAGGGGAAGCATTGTGAGGGGACACAGGCTCTTCAGGAAGGTGAGGAGGTGGGTTTGCCCCTTGCCTCCTGCTCAGGGTGGGACCGAGCAGCAGATAGGCCAAGGTGGGTGCCGTGTTTGCAGGTACCTGCTCTTCAGGAGGAACAGGTAGGTGAGGCTCCTTCACAAGCCCTGGTCCTCATGGGGGACCTGTGCCACCCCCAACCCGCCCCACCCTCCCCTGGTACCTGACAGGAGGAGAATCCAGACATGTGGGAGATCTCCAGAATGCGTTTCCTGGCACAGGTGATATGAAACCAAGAGGGGGAGGTGTCACCACCCGTGGGATCATTGGTGCCTGCTGGGAGGTGCCTGCAGTGAGGTGCCACCATCCAGGTGGAGAGACTGGGGAACACTGGAATGGGGGGGAACTGGAGAGCAATGAGGGACACTGGGAGCACTGGAGGGGGCACTGGGAGCAGTGCAGGAGACAGGGAGCAATGGAAGGGGCACTGGGAGCACTGGGGAGACTGTAGAGCACTGCAGAAAGCTGTCACTGGCCTTTACCTCCCCGGGGCAGCCCATCATCTGCCCCCAGCAACCCTGGGCCCTGGGTATTTTCCTTCCCCAGGGAGGGAAGGCACTGTCTTCCTCCTTTGTGAGCCCACCTCCCAAATTTGGATACCACCTCCAAAACTTGAACACGTCCAGGGATTGCTCCCACACAAAATGTGTGGGGGCAGAAAGGTCCTGGCCTTTACCTCCCCTGGGCAGAAAAGGCACCGACACACCAGACTGGAGAGCACAGAGGTGCCTTTGTGAGAATGAACACCTATCATTGCAGCAAGGCTTATTGCATCCCAGAACTAGAATCACAGCCAGAAAACTCAAGGGTTTGACAAACAAGGAATAATTTTTTTTTTTCCTCCATAAAATTCCAACTTTTAATAGAATCCCACACAAGTTTCTGATTGATTTTGTACAGTGCCACCTGACATGGCTTTTCAGGGGTGGTTTGTATTACGGTATCCCGCAGCTGTAGGGAGGAGAGGAGAGATCCAACGGGCAGGAATTGTGCAGCAAGATTGATTTATTTAATTATTTTACAAACTCTTTTATAGACTTTTTTCTTCGTAGTCTAATTGGTCAAAGGATCAGCCACGCCTTGGGGTGATTCGCTAAAATCCTAAAACGTCCATTGTTAAAATAAACCATGTACCATAAACAAACTGTACCATAAACAAAGCTCTGCAAGGTCGCAGGTGTTCATAGTTTAGAGAACTCTGCTAATATCTTCCGTGAGAGAGAAAGTATCTCACGGGACTGGAAAGAAGCAAGAAAAATTCTTGCTAGCAGCAATATTGTATCCACAGTTTGGTTTGGGGTTTTTTTGTGTCATTTAGCACAGTGGCAGGGCACTACAGAAACGAGGTGCGAAGCAATGCTGAGGATCCAGGATGCCCATGTCCTCCATTTTAGCATCTTTCCGGAAACAGCAGGACATCCCAATGACAACATCCTTTCAAATGCACTTCATCAGTCACAGGAAGATAGGAATGACCTTCCCTGAAACTTTGAGCATGGCACATTTGTGCATGCAAGTTACTCCTGGGGAGGTTCCAATTGGACACAGAGGAAAATTTTCCACAATGAGAACAATCAGCCACTGGAATAATCACCCCAGGGAAGTAGCGGATTCCTCAACATCAGACACTTTTGAGATTCAGCTGGACCGGGTGCTGGGCCAATCTTGTCTAGACTGTGCTTTTGCCAGGAAAGGTTGGTCCTAGATCCTTGAGGTCCCTTCCAAACTGGGATTCCATGAGTTTATGAAATCAAACAACATGCTCCCTATGCTCTGCTGAACCTTTTCTGAAGGCAACACCCAAAGGCAGCTTCTAGAGAAAAATTGAGACCTATCTTCCTAGAGTCACTGTTGTTTTTCCATCCCTCAGAGCTGACTGAGCAAGGACTCATAGGACCAGCTCTGCCCCTAGGAGAGCAAGTGGCACCAGCCAGTGGCAGAGTGTATGTCAAAATGCTGCAGGACAAAGCTTATGAAGTCGGTGTTGTCCAGGCTGTGGAGCCCCCCCCACCCCGACACTGGTTGGTTGCTGCCAGGCCACGCAAAGTTTCTGCAGAGGAAACAGGACCCTTTGCAGATGAGTTACTCCCTCACTAAGGCCTGCAAAGAAATCAGATGCTGAAGGACAAGAAAAGTTTCTTATGGCTGAAGAAAAGCTTTTCACAAAGCATTCTTCTGCACCCAGAAGACCCAGCTCTCACCTATAACCCAAGCACACTGTAGAGGCAGCCTTAGCACTGCCATTCTCCTCCACCCCTCCACACGCAGTTCTGGAAAAGGACTGTTTCCTTTTGCTCATGTGCAAGAAGCTGCTTTTCTCTTTTCACTAACTCTGGCCAGCTTTCTTTCCACCCAGAGCCTTGCATCTGATCACTAGTCTGATTAGGCGTTTCTACAGGGAATCACCTGGTAAGGAGGGTTCAGAGGAAAGACAGAAAAAGGCAAGTGACTAGCACACAAGGCAACCCCACTCATTGCGCCTTCCTCCAACGTGTCTTGTCTTTTGGGGAATTCAGTACCCACAGGAATTGTTCTGCGTGGTGGCAGTTGCTTGCGTCCGTAATGGAGGAGTGTCGGGGTTTAGGATTTTTCTCTTTGTTTCTTTCTCTCATGGAACTTTGTCCCATCTATCGCTCCATAACAATCCATAACCATAATGATCAGTTCCTAGAAGAGACAAAAGAAGCTGCCAAGCTCAGGGGAGGAGGGCACCTGGCTGCACTTCTCTTATCTGAGGGTTTCTCTCGGAAGGGCAAAGATACCACGAGAATTGGGCTGGGGAAAAGGGGGTTGGGCGCAGCTCCTAGCTTTTGAAAGGAGTAAGATGAATGTGTCTTTACAAACAGACTCCTAGCCCTATCTACAAGCGAATCTGCTTGTAGATAGGGCTAGGAGCTTAGAGATAGGGAAGCAACAGGAGAAAACTCTCAGTTCTAGAAGATGTTACTAATTGACACAGACTGTTGCTCAGCCAAGGCCATGTTAAATTCCTGAACCTAGAGAAAAAGAACAAAGACTTAATAGAATTATGAATAGGTTTTTTTCTTTTATATAACAAAAAGGGGGGTGCATATTGAGGGGGGCATAGAATAGGCGATTCAAGAAGTCTGTATCTTCTGAGTACCTCAGCCAATGGGGAAAGGAAGAGGGTGTTGTGGCCGGGAATTAGGATAAAAAGGGGGTTGCATACCCCAACAATTCGAGAGACCCCATGGGAAATGCCCATGTGTCATGATCCGCTAATACAAGCGAGGGTCGTGATGGTTCGTTTATAGATCTCAGATGCAAAAGGACACAAGGGATTTCAGTCTTAATCAAAAGAGTGCACCTTTATTAAGTGCCCACAACACAGTAAAATGAGACAGAGGAGAGAAAGAGAGAGAGAGAAAGAAAACAAAGTAAAAGAGTAGAGAGGAAGAAAGGGGGGTAATAGCTACCAACGGATGAGACAAAGTCCTCGTGGTCTTCTGCCAGTAGATTCTTCTTCTTTCTGTGGGGAGATCTCGTCTCAGTTATTTTAGAAAGTCCCTTTATAGTCCTTCCCAGAAGCGAGGGGCAACTGGCCAAGAGGTGGGGAAATCTACAGCCATTGTTATGAGGCCCGTTGCTTTGGGAAAACAGGTACAGGAGAGGTGTACAGGACAGGTCATTCTTTTCCGCTTCAGCGCAGTCCTTCCCGCCTGGGCAGCAAGAACGGCACAGTCCACTGTGACCTGCACTCATTTTCCTCAGGAATGTGTACCAGTTCCCAGCGGGCACACCTGCAGGCAACACTTGGCAGACACCCCACCTCAGCCAGGCCAGGACTCCTGTGTTCAGTCTCTGTCGTTGGTGATGATCGTGAGGCAGATGAGGGATCTTCGGACCGTCTCTTACACCATGGCCTCTCCCTTTATTCGAATAAAGTTACAGGACTTCTCTGTCTCCTTTTTGGACATAAACCTCTGGTGTTTGTGAATTAATTTTCCTGACACTCTCTTGCTTTCTCAGCTTTCAGAAGGGAAAGAGGCTGTGGTCACTGTGGGAAGAATTCACCACCACTGCGGGGTTCTGTCTCCTGCTGCTTTTCTTCTACCATGAGTGGAGCTCTTGCTCGTAAGTGCGGCCACTGCACTGGAACCTTGTTAACACCCTACCTCACCAAACAAAGGACCCTTCACCATCTGCTTGGGTGCCTCAGGGGAAACCCTGGGGTCCCTGAGCCCTTTCCCTGTCCAAGGGAGTCTCTCGCAGCCCTGTTGGGGAGCCGGGCTGCTGCTGCCCAGCCCCTGCCGTGCCTCTGCTACTGCTCCGAGGCTTTTTTGCTACACTGTAACCCCACACACCCCTGCCTGCCGGGACACCCCCGTGGCTCCGGCTACAGCTTCTGGGTTTCTGCTGCTTCTTGCTTGCTACGCCGTGTGAGCTCGTTCCTGCCATTCCAGCTTGCTGCTCCCAAGGTTCCTGCTGGGGCACCGGGATCGGCTGCCCCTGGGGGTTTGTGGAGCAAGCCTTTCTTCCATCCCTTCCACCCACTGCGTCTGCCATACCACGTGAGAGAGACGACCGGGTTTGTGCCGCAGCGCCCCCTGCAGCCACGGGGGAACCATCGCACCTGCCCTGGCCAGCCCGGAGCCATCAGCGCCCCTGCCGGCTGCGACGGGAGCTGCACCAAAGGGGAAAGTGCCTGACAGCCGAGAGAAGGCTGCTACTGGGTTACTGGTTCTGTTTGTTGTTACTGCTGTTGTTGTTGCTTGTTTGCCTTCTTATATATACTAGTAGAACTAGTTATTCCTATAACTAGAACTGTTATTCCTTTTCCTGTATCGTTGCCTGCAAGCCTCTTAATTTCAAAGTTATAATAATTCAGGGGGAAAGGGGTCATATTCTCCATTCCAAGGGAGGTTACTGCCTTCCTTGGCAGACACCTGTCTTTCAAACCAAAACAAGGAGAAAACTCTGGTTGACAAAAAGTGTGTCAAGAAGTGTTCCAAAAGAACAGGAACCACACAGTCCTTCTTATTTCCTCATGAAGAAGCAACTCTGGGAACTAAGGAGCTCTTAGGGACAATGAACACCTCCAAAACTGCATGTACACACCCCTTCAGATTTCTCCATCCAAACCAGATCAGTGTTACTTTACACCTCTGCAGAGCTGTGCACTCAGGACATCCCCTCCGTTTCCACAGCATTTTAGTCCACGGCAATCATCAAGAATTGGTGAATTTCCCAGACCCGCTTGGTTTCTCCCAGAGTGACCCTCACTGTCTTTACCCTCCCACAGGCAAGAATACCAGTCACCTGCTGTTCCTGCTGCTCCCAGAAGCAGATGCAAGGGGAATGTGGCAGAGAGCTTGAAGGAAAAGTGCAGCCTCACCAGTAGAAGTGAGCTGGCATGAAGCACCCAGCTGACAGCTGCACGAGGAATTTCCAAAATGGGATGCATAAAGAAGGAATTAAGCTGGCCATAGAGAGGGGGAGGGAATGTTGTGCAAAATGAAACTCGTGTCTTTCTTAGTATTTCTGCTGTAAGAAGCAGCTGAAAGCACAGAGGAAGACTTAGGGAACACCTGAAGCATCAAGAGGCTTAACTGCAGGATGGAGGTGTCATGATAGGGCTACAGGCAGGGGACAGGTTCTTGATGTCAGCTGTAACGGCTGTCAAGATGTGACAAGGGACATCCCTGTGTGATACTGGGGAAGAACACCCATGGGAGAGGTGTGTGGGGGAGAGCTGTGGGGCAACCTCCACCCCTGATTTTAAGAGCTCAACACAAAAATGTCCTGAACCACCTGATAACAGCTTTGGAGTGCACCCCACTTGAAGCCAGCAGTTTCCATACCCTCTGGAAGCATTCTCAGACTTTGGGCTTTAGAGGTGTTACTAAAACCTGATGTTACACACAGATATGCTTAACAAATTTACAAAAACAAAATCAAGAAAAAGAGAAAAGCAGCTGCAGAAGATTTCCTGAAAGGGTTTGAGAATGAAAAACTTGATTTATTGGCACTTAAAAGTTCTTGGCTTGCTCTTCCTAGCAAAAAACCTTGGTAGAAGATCAAAAAAATTAAATGCATTAAAAAACAAGAATTAAAACTGGAAATGAGAAGTTCCACAGAACAGAGGGAAAAAAAAAAACCAAACCAAAACAGTAGCACTTTTTAACATGAGAGAAGTAGGGAGTCAAACTGTGCCAGAAAGCTCAAGAACTGTGTAAGAGCTGTTAGCCCCACACTGGTGTCCTCTGGGTGCCAGGAATTAAAGCCTGTGTGCAGCAGCAGCTCTGAACTGCAATATAACAAAACCTGCTTTTCTAGAATGTCTGCTGGCTCCTGGGAAGGACAAAGATTTCTTCTTTCACCTTAATAAAAAATGCATCTTCTCCAGATTATTTTCATCAGAAACAGCAGTGTATCATCACAACTAACAAACCTCCGGTATGTGTGAGGAAATGGAGACTGGTGCAGCCTGCTCCTCTGTTTAAGGAACCCTCTGTGCAGGAAGGTGTATGAGGATGGGGGAATACTCCTTACCTTCATTTACTGTGGGATGTCAGGCCCAGATTCTGGATGGAAGCAGTCAGTCTCACCACAGAATTCAGGTAATGAGCAAAAGCCTTCTCCCTCTCCTGTGGTGTGTAGAAACTTGGGAGTTCTTCAGGACTATAAACAATTAGTGCCAAAGATTATCTGTGCAACAGATATTTAATTTGGAAGGGTTTTCTGCAAAACATCTACTACACATCCAGGTGTCAAGTGAACCCCAAGGGTCCATTCCACCTGACCTTCCTGATGGTGGGTACCTCTTGCTCACACCATGTTTCTCCAACCATCTGGCTTGCAGGGGACTCCAGTTTCTGAGCATGAGTCCACAGGCACTTTGTCCTAGCAGGCCTGAGAAGCTGCTGGCCAGCTGACAAACTCAGACTGAGTTCCCTTGGCCACAAGTGGCCTACTAGGAGCTGGCTGCAGCTAAAGGATAAGAGACAGGTGTTTTCCTTGCTGCAGGCACAGGGCCAGATGCCTATCAGCGGTGCAGGGCTCCGAAGGCTCCAAACAGCCTCTCTCTAATAATTAGCACTCCCTAATAATAAAATCACCTGGAAGAGCACATTGATCAAAGCAACACAAACCTGAGGGGGTGACAATAGAACAGGAGTCACTTTATTGTCAGGTGGTCGAGGAGTTCTTCTGACACTGTAATTACGTCTCAAAGAAACAGCAGCAGAAGTGAGTTATAAAGTGGCTGCAAGCAGAGAACACAAACTCCAGCATTCTCCCTCTGATGCTGCCCACTATGAACAGTCCAGGAGGTGATCCTCTTCTAGAAGGACCCTCAGCCTCTTGGTTGTTACCACGGTGGCAGTGACCTCCTGTTCAGGAAGCTCACTGCAGGTGCCAGTGCCCAATTCCCCAGATCCCCCGAGGTTCCACCCCCTCTGCTCACAACTCATACAGCAACATCTCCTTTCTATGGCTCAAATTCATGGCTTGGCTTTCTCTAGCCCAGGTTCAGTATCCTCCACAACAAAGTCCTGGCCCACTCTGCTTCAGCTCAAGGCTTATTTTTTAGTTGCTGCCAGGTTCTTACTGAAGACAACATGCTAAGCAGAGTGCTCTGGGCTCCCAGGTTTAGCATATGAATATACCCAAGATGCAAAAAGGGTACTCACACTTCTTACATCACTAAAACCACCCATCATATCAGGCACAGCTCCCATTTCTTTTAAAAATAAATATTTATAAACAAAAGGAAGAGATTCAGAGAACTACAAAGTTGGAAATTTTCCTGCCAACAGCACGAATGTTTCTTATGTACAGTCACAGGAACAAGTTATATACCAACGTGAGCACTGTCTAAAAAACTCTCTCCTCATCAGCTGCCCCAGTCCACCTGCACAGAGATCCACATCTCCCACTGCAGCAGCCAGCTCCTCTGTACTTCTCCAGCACTCATACTGGAGCTGCTCAGTCTCCTTTCATGATCAAGTCCTCAATATATGCATCCAGTTCATCATCTGTATTAATATCAATGTCCTGAAACCAAAGCAACAAGAAATACCAGTGAGAAGTGAATCTTGAAGAACAGTGCAAGAAAAGAGGAGCCAGAGCAACTCAGCATCCTCTGTTACATCTGGTCTGCTCAGCCTCTATGCCCCAACCTCCAGCACCCTCCAGCTGCTGACAGCTGCTTTCCCTGTCAGCCCCCAGAAGACAACACTGGAAACCCATCAGCACCTGATGTTCAAACAATGCACTCAAGTGATGTATTTACTGTACTGATCTCAGTCGAGGTAGGTTTGGTTGGGGTTTTTTTAGATTTAGTACATTTTTCTAACAGGGAGCAACTGCTTCCAGATGCTTTCAGCAGCCTTTCCATTGGCTGATCCTAATTTTATTAAAGTAGTTTTAAAATTTAAAGTTAATTTATTTAAATGTTTTAATTAAATATATATTTTCTATTTTAATTTAATAGTATAACTAATATATCAATTTCACCACAAGATTTTTTTTTTTTATCATTTGTTTAAAGGTTTGCATTTCTATATGTGGAGTTCAGAATCTGCCCAATAATGGGGCAAAAATTCCCTGCTGAGCACTGCCTGTGCCTCGGGAAATTCTCCTGCAGCATCATGGCAGAGAACAAACAGAACCTGTGTACTACATACACGCTGTGAGAAATCATTCTGTGAGAATTAACACACATCAGGACTCCCAGGGCCTGGATCTCAGGCAGTGGGTGGGCAGTGACAGCCCAAGCCATTCTCAACTGAGGAAGCTGGTGCCCAGTGAGACACTGGACTGAAACACTTGTAATGCCTGGAGGGGATGAGCCAGGTGGCTACTCAGAGGCAGCTCAGGGTTAGCCACTCCTCCTCACCCACCTCCTGCACTTTCTGCAGAAGGGCCATGATATTAGTCCTCAACTTCTGCAGTTTCTCCTCTGTTTCCTTCAGCTTCCTCTCTGAGTTCCGGAGGTTTTCCTCGCAGGCTTTGGCCCGGGCATCGGCACGTGTCTGATATGAATTGCACAGGTTCTGCAGACCCACCTCATATTGCTTGAAATATTCTTTCTGTAGTAGGCAAAACACAACAGATGACACGTTAAGAGAAGGCACCAAGCATCACAAAAACATGAGCACTCACAGGCTTGTAGAAGATCCAAACTCCTGGCTCCCTGATCAAATCCTCCCCGCAGTGTGCCCCTGCATGCCCTGCCCATGCTCATATTTACATCTGATTTGCCTACTGCAGCCAGCATGGAACTCACATGGGTTTTCACATTCTTCCAATACCAGAACTGCCCCAAAGCTGCTTGAATTTAGATTAAGGGTGCAGTGTGCTTTAAAAAGCCTGAACCCACAGGTATGCTGCAGGCAAGGCCTGATATCCCCTGTACACTGTGAGTATCCTTGGTACAGATCACCCAGGCAACACAGCCTCTCACTGCACGGTAGGGACAGCTACACTCACCAAAAACCCCAGACACAACCAAGGTGTCCTGTGGAAGGAGCAGGAGTGGTAACTCCAGCAAATGCCAGGAGATGCCTGAGTTAACAGAAGGGAAGGAGACAAGAGAGAGACTGCCAATACACACACTGTGAGAGTGGGAGTAAAAAACAGCACTGGCTTTGGTCATGTGGTCATCTGCAGGTGGCTTTTGTAATTTACATGTGCCTCCTGGAAAGGTCTCTCTTGGTGGTATGTTGGAGAAGGAAAAAGTCAGACAGGCCAGTTCCCTTGCCCTGCATTCCAGCCAGCACTGGTCCTCCCAGTACCAGCCCGCTGGTGGAAGACACTGGTGGAAGCTCAGTTCCACCTGTCCTGTGCTCAAATAAACAGAGGTCAAAAGTCTTAAGGTGTGCAGCTGACTCACTGGCAGTCAACCTGCTCTCCTGGGGAAGTGGGAAGGGGTTGGCTTACATGTTCTCTCACACCAAAGTAAATGGCCTATAAAGGGACTGAATTCACACTAACATTGTGGGTTCAATCCCTGTATGGGCCATTTACCTAAGAGCTGGACTTGATGATCCTTGTGGCCTCCTTCCAACTCAGAATATTCTGTGAATCTGGTGATAGTTATTTGTTATTATTTATCATTTTTAAGATTGTCTCCAGGTAAGTTATAAGGCTGGGAGCAAAACAAACAGATATGTCTACCTCCTGCTTCTAAAAACCTCTAACCTGGCCTCTCTTTTTAGAAGTTTAACAGCAATGGTTAAGAATTTATGATAGTAGCAGCCAACAGCATTCCCACACAGATGCATGGTAATTAGAAAAATCCTCAGGCAACTTCTGTAAGATTCAAGGCATCTCTCAGAGCTCTCATTCTTTTCCTCAGCTATGTTAAGTCTGCCAAGGATCCAAATTATCTTTTTAAGAGTGCACTCTTGCATCAACAGGATGCACATTTGCCATAAGAATGGAATATGTGTGGTGAAAACACACAAACTTACTTTTCTAGAAGTACTGAACTCACCAAGGGAAATGCCAACAACCCTTCTGAGCTCATGGAACTCAGCTCATTTTTGGAGATTGGAAAATTTGGAGGCAAGAAGTATCGCAAACAATTCCTGTGCAGGAGAACAAAACACAAAGCCAGAGTTGGGAGTTCAACAGACTGAAGCAATCAGACTGCAGAGCTCACAAGGTCTGTGGTGAACCCACCGAAGGATCTGGACTAGCAAGTCAACTGTTTCTTGGCTGCTGCTGGGACCGGTGGTGTCAGGCTCGATTCTGACGCAATCCGAGGTAGAAGGTTCAGCCACAACCACCTCCTCTTCCTGCTGTGTGTCTGGAGCCTGGTACTCAGGAGAGGGAGGCTTCATAAGCCTTACATCCTCACTGCCCTTCTCTACCCTGAGAAAAAGTATTAAGGGAATGTCAGGAATCTTTTTCTACGTTGGACGTATGTGAAACATGGTTAACAGTTTCATCAGAATCTGTACCCAAGTGTCACTCAGACCTCTAGACACCTAACAGCTGCCTCCAGGGCAGGCATCAGAGTGACAGACTGATGGAGTCTGTCATGCTCATTCCTTATGAAGCGCTGGACAGTCCTGACCTCGCAGGTTTCCTGACATGACAGCAGCACATTTTTCTTCAGCATCTATGGCAATAAAACAGGCCCTTCCTCCCAAAAACAAAACAAGCCTCCAAAATCCAGTAGCTCAAAATAGTTACCAGCGATCCCTTGGCGTGGTGTCTGTAGGGACATAATCAAACTTCACCTTCCACCGGATTGCGTGCCTGCCCCTTTCCACAGCCGTGACACGGCCAGTGAACCATTCCTTGTTCACACGCACCTCCACGTGCAGCCCCTTATCTGTGAGGGGGAAGCAAAGGTGTTTGCAAACATTCAGCTGCTGGAAAGCACATTCTACAGGAACTCTAGAGATTCAGGCACCTCAGCAGGGAGCACACCTGAACCTCCGGCAATACCCTCAAACAGTAATGGACACCATCAAAACACAATGGACACACAGGTCAGCTCCTGCTGAGAAACACGAAGATACATGGAAATGAACTGGCAATTCCAGATGGAAGGTTTCTCCTGTACTCCAAGCTGTTTGACATGGGCTTCACAGTCTCATGATGGGCTCTAGGACAATTTGCCACATGTCCCTAGTGGGTCACTTTCCAGACAGCTCCCTGGAAGCATGCTGAAGAGATGCCCTGCTCTGACAGATGCTGCAGTACCACCTTTCCTGGCGTCTCCCAGCCCCTCTTCTCTCACAGCAGTGCAGCAGATCTGGATACAGTTCGGAGCATTTTTCAGCTGGCACGGCTGCATGATCCACTCAGGAAGGGTGAACATGCCATCAGGTACACCCTGCAGCTCAGCCCCACCATCGATCACAGCCCCACCATCGATCACAGCCATTGATCACAGACCTTTCTGCACCACAATTGCCTCTGGTCTAATCAAAGGGCTCCCAGCCAAAATGTTTTATGCAAGTTAGAGTCATCTTGGGGTTTAGGATTCAAATTTACACTATTTCTTATTTTAAAATCTCATCAATGAAATCACACGTTTAACTGGTGCAAGAGTTCTTTTCTATGTCAGATACTGGTGGCAGCCCAAGGGCTCATTTCTCACCTTTCTGTGCTTTCTTCAGTTCCAACAACTCTTCCTCTCCAGCACTGTCTGTGAGCTGGGAGCAGAGAGAGCTCATATTAGTCGCCTCCCATCAAGATTATAAACACCTGACAAATGCCTTCTGCTGGGGAAACCAGCACACTCTCACCTCCACCACCACCTCACTGGAATCCTTCTCTTCTTTCATTGCCAAAAATTTTCCTCGTTTTGTCCTCTCCTTTTTGTGTTCTCCTTCCTCCTCAGACCCATCCTCTGGGATGTTCAAGGCCCTCTTTCGAGTGCTGGAGGCCTGGAGGAAGCAAACAAGCTCTAGCTATTAATTCCAGCCTGCTTCCAACCAAAACATTCTTGCAGCCAAGGTAAAAAAAAAAAAAAAAAAAAAAAAAAAAAAAAAGCCCAACATCCAGTATTGGTGCTTTTCCGGAAGGTTTTAGAGGAGCTGCTACATCATCATGAAAACGCTCACCCCACCACTCCACATGCCTTTTTTTTCTGGAGAAACAATCTGGTCTAACAGGAAAGAGATGAGACAAGTCTTCTCGAGGGGTGTAAATGGCACCCTAACCCACAAGTAAAGTAAAAGTTCTCTTGTCCTGTGCAGGGCCCACAGTGCACATCCCACAAGGCAGAGCAGACAGGCTTAGCAGGACAGTGGGTGAGGAGCTGAGGGTTTTCATCCCGTTGATTCTTACCTGTGAACATCTGCCAGAGGCAGATTTCTTTACTGCTGGCACCTTGGCAGCTTTTGGATTGGGTGTCTCACGTGGGCTTTTGGGGCTCTGAAGGCCAGAGAGGGACTTCATGCTTGTACCTGGTTTGGCAAGAGTTTTTAAAGTGCTGTTAGACTTCCCAGCTGTCACAGTGTGATGCTGTGTCCTGGAAGTGCTGGCTTCCTCCTTGAAGAGCACGCTGGCTAGCTTGGGAGAGCTGCTATTTGGATGATCTGAAGAGCTCTTTTTCAGCTGACTGCAGGACTTAGGAGGAGGTGAAGATCCTGGTGGTCTGCTGGGAGCATTCTTGATTGCATCAGGCAAAGGAGGAGATCGTGGGCGCTGACTTCGGGTGTGCTGAAACAAAGGGGGGTACAGAAAGAGGAAGAGTAGAAGAATGGGGATCTGCTGTTCAGAGCAGCTAAGGAAGCACAGAAGAGTAAAAGCCTACAGCAGGATCCCATTTACCTCCCTTGAAGGCCGTGTGGTCACTTCCAGAGGCAGTTTCTTTAAGTCAGCCTGAGATCGAATTGGAGTGGTTTTCTACCAAAAAAAAATCAGAAAGGTCATGTTTATAAGCTGCCAGGGGCTGCCTGAACCCATTGCAGCAGTTTTCCAGGCTAAAACGATTATAAAGTGTGTTTTGTGTCCTTCAAGAGACATCTCTTCAGCTGTCATTCCCATTTTCCCAACAGAAAATTAAATGTAAGCTGAGATGGTCAATTTCTGTTATTAGAACAGAACAGCCCCAGCACCATGAAGGAGCATAGGTGGTTTCAGTCTCAGCAGCAACCCTTTGCACAAGGAGGTCCATTGATGCCTTTTCCTGGTCTTAAAATCAAAAGGCATACATGGTTAGAAGGGGAAAAGGGATTTTACCTTGGTATTTATTTTTAAGGATCCTTAGGTGTACACGTCCAGATCATATGCATCGAGATGCACCCCGCCGAGTCTGTCTCTGAGTGTCTGTGTGTCTCTCCCCGCCCCAACATTGGGTATAACATTATAGGTTTTACTAATTAGCGTATCTATCAAAGATTCCCCAATGAGAGGCTCAAGTGAGCCCCCCCTCCCCAAGGAACCTTCCCCTGGATGGTTCTATCTTGGTTTACAGAATATGTTCTGGAGAGGACCTTGGGGTCTGGGGCACACTGATCCCTAGCTACGAAGCTTCTAAAATGTTTAGTCTCTTAGCTTGTCCAAGAATGTAGGCAAAAAGCACTAGGAATACAGAAGTTGTAAAAAGGTATAACAGGGGTATAAAAGAAAAGGCAAAAATCTTCATGGCATCACCATCACACCTGCTCTGCTTAGCTGGAGACCTCCAGACTCACCTGCAGAGCTTCCAGCTTTTCCTGCTGCTGGCGGATTTTCTCTGTCAGTTGTTTCTGCTTTTCCTCATGTGATTTCAAGTCTTTTTTTAGAGTTCCCAGTGGTACCTTCTGCTTCTGCTCTGCAGCCTCACATCTAGCATGGAGGGAATGCAAAACAACCTCAGCAAGGACAGCAGAACCTGTACCGTCTCACGCAGGATTATCCCAACATCCCGTTCCAAATGCAGCAGGAAAGCCGCTTGCCTTTCTGCAGTAGCCACAATCGCAAAAGCAGTGGTTTTCATCTTGGAAAACAAATATGAATTAAGGATTGAAAGTACAGTTGTTAATAAAAAGGCATTTATGCTGGGAATCACCAACTCAGAGCCCAGGAACTGTGATAGCTGTGATAGCTTCTGTACTGCATCTGTACTCGACTTTTTCAGCAATTTCCCTTCCCATCAGCTTATGTCTTCATATCAGTTCCTCTTTCTACAGATTTCTTTTCCTTCAGAAAGGAAAGCACAGTACCAGGAACCCATGACTAAGACGTTGTTACCACAAGCCCTCCAGCCTCAGATGCCTTCTGCCTTGCCACTCAAGGCCACGCAGCTTCCTTTGCAATATCCTGTAGCTATTTGCTTTTTCCATCCTGTTCAGCCTATGGCCTACAATAGTGGTGAGTATCCTACTCTCTCAGGTCCTCTCAGGTGCAGAATCCTGGAAGAGTCCTTGAGAGAGAAAGAAAACAGGTAGGAAATACTCTCTCAAATGGACTGGCATCACCTGCAAAGTGCTGGCTGAGCAGCTGGCCCTCAGGAGCACTGCCAGAGGAGGAAGAGGGGACTGAGCCCAGGCTCATCTCCTGTCACCAAATGGAGTCATGGAAAGACAGACCAGGATCAGCCCTGCTGGGGTGAAGTCATGCAAGAATGGTTTGAGCCAGGAAAGCAGGAGATGGCCCTTATACAACACAAGAGATCTAGCAGATCTCACACTACATTGGAGACAAGCTGGCAACCTGCAGGTGTGAGTCTTATTAGTAAAGGGAGGACCCTGCTCTCACTGTAGAACACTCAAAGCTCCAAGATGCTGAGGAGAGATGATTTTACCAAGATCTCTGACTACCAGATACACACTCATCAGCTTTGTGAGTGAGAAGGAGCACAAGCAGCAGTTCCTCCATCAACCTCTTCCCAGCCGAAGCACTGCTGGGGTGTTTTCATAGAGTGGTTACTTCCTTGGCTAAGTGTTGGAGTGAAAGCTCCCCTGGACCCAGGCCCAGAGGGAAGCCAAAGCACAGGGGTTGAATTAAAACCTTTGGATAAGCTGAGATGCATGAAGTCACACCAAAGTGAAATGGAAATATAGATTTTTAACTTTTAGTAGAAATATATGCTAAGCGCTTTAAACATTGAAAAGCTGCAGCAAAGAAATCTTAAACACAGTTTTTACTGCAGCAGTGTTACCTTTTCACAGAATTTCTTTACTTTAGACAAAACATAGATAGAACTATACTATTCACATTTTTTAGATAGAGTGTTCACATAAATAATAAGAGCTGATAGAAACTATATACGCAAATCTGTGTAATACCTATGTAACACTTGTGTAAGACTTACGACTGTTAGAATTAGACCAGGATAGGTTAAGAAAAGAAAAACTAGAATCGTGTGTTAATTTCATTGGTCAATTAACAAATAATCCACACTTTTGTAAGTTTAGATAACAGAAGAAGCAGCTGTTCTCTACTTGCTGTCGGCCTGCTGCTGCTGCTGCTGCTGTTACTGCTTGGCCTTATCATGTAACCCCTTCAAACTCTACCTTCAGAAAACTGTGAGACCATGAAATAAAGAACTTAGCAGGACAGCAGCCTCCTCTGCTCTTTCACCCTCGTCCGAAAAGGAAGGGTATCCCATCAAAAGCTCAACAGCTAACGAAGTGTGTGTCATCACTGCAAAATGACTGCCTGACACCAAACCTGCAGTTCCTAAACACAAAGTTGAACAAGTGGCACCATACACAGGTTTCCCAGCAGAGAAATGCATCTTCCAGCTCATGGCAAGGCTGGAAGCATTGCCAAGCTGTGTCTTACAGCACAGTAAAGAATGAAAGCACCATGAGTTCTGCGACTAGAAAAATTCATGTTATTCATGGCATCCAAACCCAGAGGTTGCATCACTGGAGGCAGCAAACCAGAACAAAGGATTATCTTGGTAGTCAGAATGGCCTAAAACCAAGACTCTGGTAGTGCTCAAGGAGCTTTGAGACACACAATCATGTTCAGCTGGTGCTTCAGCCACCCATTCAAATGACATTTAGGATCCAGCTGGATATCAGATAGGAGAACAGAGGCAAGCGAGCCCAACACTATTTTACAGTGTGAAACAGGGACACTGCCTTCTCTGTAATAAAGTGAGTGATGGTGGCACCTAGTGCTGACCCCAACACAAACAGTGGCACTGGAAGGAGTGACTGCTTCCCATGACAGAGACCGAGAAGGGTGTTCAGCTCCCATGATCTGGAACATGCCATGAGCAGCCACTGAAGTGTAGGTGGACAAACCAGAAGGGTGGGGAACAAGCTCGATGCCACCAGTGGACACTGGGCTGAGGCAGCCAAAACCACCATGTGATCTCTGATGCCAGGAGAGTCTCAACACCAGCTCTGACATTGCTTCATTTCCAATTTGGCTGAATGAGACCCTGCACAGACCCTCACGGTACACAAGCTTGAGAACCCTACCCATGTGCTTCTCAAATCCTGTCATCCTTCAGACACTACAAATACCTGGAATGGTCAGGACACAGATGTGAAGGTGTCCAAACTCTACACAAAGACCCAACAGTGCAGCACTCAGAACTGGCCCCAGCCAAAAGCCAGAGGAATGTGGAGCAACTTCTGCTTCATGTAAAGGACACAACTGCACTTGCTGCTGGAAAGCACACGTAAGCCTCCTTAATCAAAAAATGTTCTGGAGTTATTTATTTTTCCAGAGTAAGACTCCTGAGATCCCTTTTGAAGCTGAAATGACCAGAAGTTTGGATCACCAGTGCCATGCGCTCTACCTGCCCTTTCCCAGCTCCATGTATGGGGGATGTAGGATGGCACAGCATGCATGGCAGAGGCACTCGGGACTCACTCCAAACAACACCCCTACATGTTCTCACATGAAATGCAGCCACCCACCCCCAGCCATCCACAATTTTCAAGGTATTGCAAATTAAAAATTAAAATTCTTTCATCTGTAAATCAAGTTCCTGGTAGGTGATACAACAAAGACTACATCTGCAGACAGAAGTGCACAGATACAATGGCAGGTGAGGGGACCTGAATAACACCCTTCCATGGCTACCCTCGGTCATGCCAGGAGCTAGCAGCCCATCTAGGGTCCATTTCCACAAGCCCAGAGGCCCAAAGGCAGCTCGGAGAATGTGAATTTGGCTTGGTGGGAACTGGGGAATGCAAATCTGTTCAGAGGAACAGAAACCCCCTTTGGGCTCCTGCCTCAAGTCCGCCTCAGTTCCCGATGTTTCGTCAATGGGGGAAGCCCTCTGAGACATCTTTTGGACCAATGGGAGGAACCAAAACCAGGTAAAGGAAGGGACTGAGATGATTCAGGGAAGAACAAACATGGGAAAAATAGACTGTAACAAGGGCCAGTTGTACATAAACCATTGGCTGGTCAGTACATCTCTGTGTACTAACCTCCATGTCTCCCCTTTTCCTAGGCAAGGGCCTCCATTCTGTGTGCGGACCTGTGTACTGGGGTGCAAGAGCCAGCAGCTGGAGTGGGACCACTGGTCACAGTGGCCCATGTGCCTGAGTACCACCAGCTGCTGTGTCTACAGACACGTGAATGAACGTGAGCCACAGGAACTCCAGGCCAGAGGAGCCAACCAGGAGGTGACTTGGGAGCAGGGGAGGGGATGTCCAAGGGTGACCCACAGGAGCTGATTGCTGGAGGGACAGATGAGTCCTGCCCAGCTGATGGAGATGGGTATAGGGGTATAGGCAGAGCTATGGGTGTCTCTAGGCAGAAAGCACTTGGGAAGAACAAAGATCCCGATCCAATCAAGACAGAGAGATGCTCAGTGTGAGACACTGGGAGGTCTGTAGTGTGTGTATGTTAAGTGTACCCACAGAAGGAGGTCTGTACACCTCACCCCCTGGGACTGCAGACCTCAGGGCCTGTCTATCCAGTGCAAGTAAGCAGAGGCATGGGATCTGGAAGCCAGGTATGGGTATGACCATTTTCACTAGTGGTACTTCATCCTGACAGCCCAGTGCAGTCTTGTGTGAGTGCTGCACATGCTCACCTGTGCTATGGGGCTGGATGTGTGCACATACATGGTCTGTCTGTGTTTTTGTGTGTCTACAAGCAACATCTTCCCAGCCTCGCTACTACTTCCACCTGAAGGGCTGGGGATGTGGCAACTCCTTCTTAGGTTCCAGGCTCAGCCCTGCCCCAGCATTTTGTCTAAGAACATCCTCAGCATTGCCAGACTCCTCAGAGCTCTACAGCAGGAGCTCTACATACACATGGAGCAAACAGGGAAGTTAGCACAGGTATTTTTCCACTGGGAGGTACCAAAAGGAAGAAACCAGAAAATCAATACTTCGAAATAGCATCAGTATTCTGTAAAATTTTCAGCCATAGATGTTAAAATTTTTATTCCAATCAAAAGTTACTGCCTGGATTCATTCCCTTTGTCTTTAAGCCCTGAGCCAAAAGACTGGAGTTACAGCGAAGCAGCTTCCCTTCCTTACACAATACAGACAAGAACTGGCTTCCAGCAGCGTTGCTCTCCACAGGGTAGCAGCCTAGAGCAATAATCTTCCTCACTCAAATAAATGACTAGATTCTACCTGTATTTTGTAACTGTAAAAAACATCACTGGAAAGTGAGTCATTGTGCTGCTCCCTCAAGCATGCAAAATATCCCTCCCGGGCTCACCCCAACCCAGTGGAGTTGCTGCAGTTTGGTCTCTGATGGATGGGAGCTGTAGAAGCAATAAAGACAACTGTAAAGCCCCCCCTGAACTCACCAGCCTGCACCATGACAGTTCTCCAATTGCCATCTATTCTGCCCATGGCAAAATTAATATAATCTAAACCTACATTAGTATTTCCAGTGCCAGTGCAGAAAAACCACTGTCCTGGGTTGCAGTGTATTCTATTCCTCATGAGCTGTTGAAACCAGGTGGGGCAGTGTTTCCTTGCCTCCTCCCCCCAGACTATCTTTCTGTTAAGGGCCCATCATTGTCCTGCTGCATGACTCAGAGATAACTCCCTCCTCTTCTGTTAATGAACCTAATCAACGCCTGGCCTCATGACTCATCCCATTGTGAGATGCTCCACCCAGAGGGAGGAACCAAGCATTCCATCCTGGATATAATCTGAGATTCCGAACACCAGAGACAACCTTTCCACTGGATTTCCAGAGGACAGGAACTACATAGCCACCACTGGACCTTCTGAGGAAGAGCAGACCCTTTCTACAGGATCACTACTTCAGCAGAACCACATCTACCACTTCAGGAGGACTGTGGCCACCATTTTATCAGACTGCTACTGCCACCCTGACTAACAGGGTCTCGGGTTGTATCCTGACTCTGTCAGTTTAAACCAGTGTTTCCTGCTTTTTTTTTTTTTTTTAATTTCCCTATTAAATTGTTATTCTGACTTGGTGCCTCCCACTGGTTTGTTCTCAAACTAGTACAACCACCAAGGATCCAAACTTCACCATATCACTGTTTGAGGCTAGACACAGCTCTGGGGTCCCTCTGGTTCCATCCTGCTCAGGCAGGGCCACCCAACACCAGGAGCCCAGGACCATGTCCTGGAATATCTCCAAGGATGGAGACTGCACAGTCTCTCTGAGAAACCTGGGCCAGGATTTGGTCACCCTTGCAGGGAAAAAAGTGTTTCTGATGTGCAGAGGGATCCTCCAGCAGTCCAGCTTATGTCCATGGTGTCTGGTCCTGCCACTGGGCACCATCGGGAAGAGTCAGGTTCTGTCTTCTTTGCCTTTAGATGTTTGTATACATTGATGAGAACCCCCTGAGCCTGCTCAGCTCTGGGATGGACAGCACACACCAGTGCTGGAGCTGTTCCTCCCAAGGACAGGACTTTGCATTTTCCTGGTTGAATGCCAGGAGGTTTCTGCCGGCCCATTTCTCCACCCTGCAGGACCCTCTGGATGGACCTGTGACTGCCTGGCTTGTCAGCTGCTCCTCCCAGTTTGGTGTCACCTGTCACTTGCTGTCCTCTGCACATTGCAAATGCCCACCCAGCATTCAGTTCCCAATACACTTGCCATTGCTGCCTTTTCGCAGACTGTGAGCACAACTTAAAGGTACAGAATCCCTCCAACTGTTTTCAAAGAACAACTGACCAGGAAAAAGTTCCACATGTGCAGATAAGGCACCCTGCAGAAAAGTCTTAATATTAACTGATTCTTACCTGTCTTGTTCAGGATCAGGGTTCATGGAGCACACCCAGCTATCAGGGTAGTTCTTCTCCACTGAGCTCAGTTGGAACGGGAGAGTCCGCCACTTCAGACAGACATCTGTCAGAGAGATGCTTTGCAAGTCAGAAATACACAGCCCAAGACACATCATTTTTCTTCCCATAGCCCATTTAACGCCCAAGGACCACACCGAAGTGTATCCAACAACAGTAAGACTAGTGGCCAAAAAAAAATGAGACA
This sequence comes from Corvus cornix cornix, assembly GCF_000738735.6. Taxonomy (NCBI): domain Eukaryota; kingdom Metazoa; phylum Chordata; class Aves; order Passeriformes; family Corvidae; genus Corvus; species Corvus cornix. The sequence continues at coordinate 10,825,590 of NC_046345.1, forward strand.
GTCACGGAATGTATTGAGTCAATTCTTTCTTCATGCTCACAAAATGCTTGAATGAAACTCTCAAAGACATCCCTAACAAGAACACAATGAAGCCTGGCATCAACCAATACCAGAGGACCTCACACTCCTGGTGCAACAATGGCACATACAAACCAAACTGAACAGCCAGTCCTGACATCACAGCTCAGCCCAGCAGTCAGGCTGTCTCTTACTTATCCAAAAAAAAAAAAAAAAAAAAAAAAAAAAAAAAAAAAAAATTCAATTTTTTTATGAACCAGGAACACAACTTTGTCTTCCAGAGTATTGCTGGCCTACCAGGAAACCAACAGCTTCACAAAATCAAATTCTTCCAGGAAAATCCAAACGCCCTTAAATCAGGCTCTGGAAGGATATCAACACGGGAAGACAAGAAGAAGGGGAGTAAAGCCCCTCCTCCTTCAGAGGAACCTTGAAAAGACTGAGACAACCATCAAGGCAGAAGAGCCTAACAAATAATTCCACAAGAATGGCCTTATTTTCCTTCCTACAACCTTATCCTCAAGTCCTGGGGAGTAAAGAAGGGAGTTTGGTGTCCCTCTACCAGGTGACAAAGTGATGGTGTTGAACTTCCCATTACCCTAACAAGGGCTTAGCCAGAGCTGTTTAGAGGTGCACAGAAGAGAACCTGCATTAAATTCCAAGGCAACTGTAAAAGGTTCCCTCTGTGCTGACACACAGTGCAGGCCAGTGCATCAGGGTACAAATTACTTGGACACTTCCCATTGCCTGTGAGGATGTTTCAGATCTTATTCTGGTGCTGGGATGGGTGGCTTTGGTGAGCTCCAGTTCATACAACATTTCTAAGCCTGCTCTCAACACTGCTACTGGCCATACCTGCCCTGCTCTGTCAGAGCACCTGAAGATCAGTTAGTGAACTGTGCAGGAAAGGAGCCTTGTGCCAGGATGTCACAGAGTACCACTGAGTGCAGACAAACGCAACCTGCAGAGGAGACAGGCCCTAGGAGGGGATAATGATAGTCCATCCCAAGTCTCCTACGCATTTAGCTGTCCCCAGCTGCAGCCAGAAGTGTCCCCCCTTCCCCAGGGAGAAGCAGCTGGATCAGACGCACCGCACTGAATTGTGGTGGGGATCTCCATGGCTCTCCTGCGCTTGTAGCGCAGTTCACTAGACGGAGGCTGGTTCCAGTTTGCTGATAAATAACCAAATTCATCCCAGAACTTGATGATACCTCTCTGGGCTGGAAAACAAACCATATTCTGCTCAATATGGAGCCATTACCACAAAATCACCATCTGCACTCTTGGCTGCCCTCCAGCCACCCAAGTTTTTCCTTCCAGACCCTGGTAATCATGAACCTTCATTACCTATTGCAACATCCTTCCAATACTGAGCCAAATGCTCTCCCATGGCCTTCAGCAAGTGTCGATACTCCTTGGCATCAGCAAAGTCTTGTTTATTATGGGTTGGCTCCAGAACCAAATAGGGCACATCCACCACGCCTACCACTCCTCCACATGCCCTGGAAGAGGGACACACAGTCACAAACATTAAACTGACAGGTTGGCAACCTGAACCATCATGCAAAATGTAACATAGGCTCAAATATTTGTATTTCCTGTCAAGACCTATTTTGCCTGTCTGTAGAATGAGGCACTATTACTACAAGCACTCAACAGCACCAAATGCCAAGCACCTCATACTGTTGCAGGGATGACTAAAACTTGTGTAGAGAACTCTCTATCAAGAAACCAGGGAAATATTAGGCAGTATTAAATATAATTTATTTGTCAGAATGCAAACCGAAGGCTGACAAAGTGAGCAAGCCTCAGGCTCATGAAGAATGACTAAGGCAGAACATGGTTACTGCACAGCCTAAGTCAGATGTAGAAATGTGCCAGGCTTAAGCAAAAAGATTGCAGAAAAATCTGCAGGACTCACATGCCACCCTCCAGCTGTGGGCCCACCTTCTCGTACATCTTGATCAGCCGACTGCAGTTATAAATGAACATGCCGTCCAGCTCGCGCTGCTCAATGTTCACCCCAAAGATAAAATTCAGCTCTTTGGGTTCTTTCAGCGCCCTGTAGGAAACAAAACAGAACTTCAAGAGATGCTGAAAATAAAGTGTATTACTTGCTGGTGTTAGAGAGAGGGTATGGAAATCCAGCACCCCTGAGCATTAAATTAATCCTGTAATCTGCTACTTCTGAAAAGTACAAAACATTTGTTGAAAGGGCATTACAGCTGAATATGAACAAAATACAAAAACTTTGCAATACAAATACTAATATAGGTTGGACAGATAATTTAATTATTGATTGGAATTTTTTTTCTCTTTCAGAATCGATTCTGGTTTTTACTTCAGATGTTTTCATTCAGTGAACTAGTTTTATGAGAGTGCTGTTGCGTCCAGACTGGTCCTTTCCCATGCAATTTTGGTTTGTATTTTCCAGATACAGATCCCTATCTAGATAAAGCATGGAAATGCAAATTTCAATACAAAACTAAAGTCTTGATATGCAGATTCTAGGAAGTTCTCCTAATTGCAAGTTTCACAAGACTGCTCCTTAAGTTGGAAAGATGGAGGATACAACACACAGCCCAAGCAGAGCTTTTTTCCCTGGAATGTCAGGATATCAAGTCACATGATTTTTCCCTTATCTATGCAGCAGATGACTCCAACAAAAGTCAGCCTCAAGCACGTTTCTGAGCCCACAGGGATTTCTGAATCTGAATCTTTGGTTACCAGCAATTCTATCTCCATCAAGACTAAAAGCCTCAAGATTTTGATCTCTTTGTGCAATAAACCAACAAAATCCCTGTGTCTCACAAACAGAAGCCTGCTCTTCAACACACTAGATTAATCAGGTTCCACATCTTCCCTGATATCCATGCTGAGGATTTTTCATAAGAAGGATCTGTAGCTTCAGGATGAAGGTATCCTCAAATGCGAGGTCCAAACCTGTAACTACTGCAAGGCAGAGCCTATACCACAGTCCTGCCCACCCCTCTCAATTTTGACCTCCTTTATATTCCCCATCTGCCCACATCAAGTCCTTCGCACTTTTGTGCTTTATCTTAATGAGGAATTTGACTTCAGCATGCTTAAATGATTAGTTGAACATAGTGGAATTATTAAAAATGTTCTGTTGACTGTCTACTAATATCAGATATTAGGAAGACCTGAGCCATGCACGCATGAGCCCTACACAATGATCACCTGCAAATATGAGATCTGAGTCTGTCTTAACGTTGAAACATTGCATATTAAATTCATATTCATTTTTTGTTTAAGGCCATCCTCCCCCACACAGATGCAATGGTACCCTGTGACACATCTTCATTTAAGAGAGGTGACTCTAGTACATTCCTCAGAAAACATCTGGAAGAGCAGCTTTCAATAATTTTAAACCTAAACCTTTGCCAAGAGGGGTTTTGAACACTGCCAACAGCTCGGCTGGAATGTGACCCTTTGGTCTCAGCTCACCGAGGTAGACAACTGTGATTCAAGAGCATGAGCAAGTGTGGCAAAACATGCATCTCAGGGATTCATTTTCTTTTTCTAACTTCTGGAAAAGAATGTAGAGCCTTACACTTCAAGTAATAGCATGTACTCACCTACAAAACAAGAAGGGCATCTCCTCATTTTTATCAGAGAGCACAGGAAGTAAAATTATCATCCAAACCATGGAAAATGAAGTGGTATCAAAAGCCAGGGATTTCATTACTAGGAATGTAGTACCTGTCCTATTGTCTGGATTCAGATCCAACCTGATATTACACAGCCTTTAGAAACCATAAAGCACTTCTTTAATTGATGCACCCAGCATCAGGGAAACAGCAGAAAACTGTCTTAGGACATTCTCTGTAACTCAAGAATTTTCCAAAAGACAATAGGGATTGATTAGTACAGAAGCTATCCTATTATACACATCTTTCAGGATTTTCTTCTGTTTTCTGGATGAAGTACAACGTTGTGGAAGAGCATGATCCTCTGAACTGCTTCTGATCACCAGCGATGAATGCAGGGACACAGGGAAATCCATGTACCTGCCCAGAGCTTATTTTGCTGATCAGTTTATTAAGAGGAAGAAGTATTTTGCCCATGGGCAGGAAGGGCAGAAAGCTATTCACAAAATTTTTCATTGCACACTAATGTCACCAAACCCAAGAATTAAAGGACAAGGTATAGATGGAAATGTGGAAGGTGAAGAAAACAGCTTCTCTCACAAGCTTCTGTATCCTTCAGATCCTAGCTCTAGCACTTTTAAACTGAAGCTGTATTTATTTATTTCTTTTTAGCATCTTAAGATGCATTAGATCTATCTCCGGCAACATGTCTGGGATAGTTCTGACCTAGGCAGCCACGTAAATGAGCATGCACACAGATAGGTAGGAATGGAGATGTGCTGTATTCAAATCCCCAACTTCCTCAGACTCAGTATTTGTTTTAAGAGCATTTGTTTCTGGTTATCACTTTATTTGAGAAATGCAAAGCAAACGTATATTAAGAGTGAAATATTCCTGTAAGTACATCAAAAACCAAAGTTAATTGCCACCAGAGCTAAGCTAGAAGAATGCCTTGGGATTTCATAGCACTGACTGCACCAAAACTCAGCCCGTTTTTAGAAAACATCCCTAAAATTACTAAAGCTGTTTCACTGTAACTTGTGAACATTTTTTCATCAGCTTTAATCTTGTCTGCAGGTGAAAAAGCAAAGAGTGAAAAAAAGTGATGTGAAAACCACATAAACATCTACAGCAAACAATCCAACCCAGAGACCCACATGTCCTTCAGCAGGTAAAAGGAGAATAGCAAAGGTAACCAGAATAGTGATCCAGCTGCTCAGTTTAACAGCCCAGGCATATAAGATGCCCATGGATATTTAAGCTTTGAGCTGAACCGAACATACATGCGAAGCAGGAGAGACATATGAGCACTTGAAGCAAACAGCCTAGGAACTCCAGAGTTTGGAAGCCCCTGCACTCACCGCTGCTTTGCATCCTTAATCCTTTTCTTGACGTCAGCCTCCTGCCGCATGGTGATGGCCAAGTTCTGGACCTGACGCAGTGTCACCTGGAAACAGGCATTGCATAGTCAAGCTGGGAAATTCATAAAATTCACTCAATTTATGGTTTTCTGCTCTTTCAGGAAGAGCTGAGAAATGTTTTAAATGTAAAGAATTCACAACCGGTCGAGGGTGATAACCAGTGCGACTCCATATGTAGGGCAGCACTTATGCTAGATTGTTTAAGCAGCTACACAGCTGCTTGGAGGAAAATGTCTACATGTAATAAAAGATCAAGGAAACTGAAATCAGTGGCAAGGGAGCACAAGGAAACATCCAGGGTACTTGGATACTGTTGTTTCCATCATATACCAATAGAAGCCCAGAGATTTTAAATTGGTGTTACTTGCTGACCCTCCTGGTGTCCCTGCCAGCCCTCCTCCGAACCCCTGGCACCAGGGCTCAGCCTTGCCCCTCTCAAAACCACAGTCCCACTGGAAGGAAGCAAAGAGCCCTCCCCAAAAGTCCCTGCCCAAATGCCTCAGAGTCAGCTGTACAGGCTGCGGGGAACAGCCAAAAAGCCCCTAGTTCTAGTCCTGTTTCCCAGGCTGCTTCCACAGAGGCTGTCAGCAAACAGCACCTCTAGTCTGGAAGTCACCTTCCCATGCAGGATATATTGGGGGTGTAGGCAGGGGAATGCCAGCACACTTCTCACTTGGGCTGGACACCATGTGAAGATGGTGAAGCACATCCAGTGGTGATGAGGCCATGCAGATGCCTAAATGCTGCTGGAAGTTCACTGCTGACTGGAGCATGCTGCCATGGGGTGCTGTTCAGTCAGCATCACTCCACCACCAGTGCTCCAAACCATCCCTTGGTGCCCAAAACACGATATGCTGCCAAAAGCACAAGGCTTACCCTGGACTCCCGCGTGAGATCCCCTCCAAGGCGTAGCTCAAGGGCACGGGCTTTGCTCTCTGCCTCACGAGCCTTCTCTTCCGCTGAAACATACGGGGACAAGGATGATGTCATTTAGTACAGACAGACATCGTCAGGAATTCACCCAGGGAGAACAATTCCACAGAGCCTTTGCTGCACTGATGTGCAGTACAAAGGGTACAAAGGGAACACAAAAAGGTACAAAAATCAAACCTTACATGAGAGGGCCCCACTGACATGGCATCTTAAACATGCTCAGAGGTCACAGTCAACACTGGTACAATAGCAGGGATACACTGTGCAAAAGCACGTTTGAAGGAAGGATCCATGAGGAAGTCAACAAGGAACTGGAAAGTGTAAGGATGCCCATGGCTCTTGCCTGCTCTGCCTGGTAACATGATTCAGAGAAAGGCTCTCACAAAACCAGGACTAAGTTCAGGCTTGAAAAGGAGTTCCAAAAAGGTAATTTTCTTGCAGAGATTAAGGGAAAGGACTACTCTCAGAAACACTTTTATCTCTGATAATTGCTAAATTTTGCCTGGAAAAAAGACAAATCTGTGCTATGCATTAAATAAGGCCCAGCATTCTGAAAACCTACCCTGCACGTGATCCCTGCATACAAGAAACTTACCACATAAAAGGAACTCCCCTTTTTGCCTCTCTCCTAGACAAACAGGAATGCTGAGGATAGGTGCACACCACCCTTGTATTACTTAAGATTTATTCAATGAACCTCATTTTCCACAAGGAGAATGGACTGAGAGCAGCCCTGAGTAGAATGACTTGGGGGTGCTGCTTGATGAGAGCTGGCAGTGCCCCAGCTGTTGGCACTGGCCTCCAGAAACTCCCCATACCCTGGGCTGATCCCACAGCATGGGCAGCAGGGGGGGGTTCTGCTCCTCTACCCCACCCAGGTGAGACCCCACCTGCAGAGCTGCCTCCAGTCCTGGGGCCCAGCACTGGAAGGACCTGGAGCTGCTGGAGCCAGTCCAGAGGAGGCCACGGAGATGCTCCAAGGGCTGGAGCCCCTCTGCTCTGGAACCAGGCTGGGAGAGCTGGGGGTGTTTACCTGGAGAAGACTCCAGGGAGACTTAAGACAAAATGAGTTATAAGGTCCCTTCCAATCCAAGTTATCCTGTGATTCTGTAATTTGGAAATACAATGGATGCATGCTGAGGAATGGTGTTGCTCACACCAAGGCAAACAAGGCTTGCACTCCCACACCCGGGGGCGCAGCAGCCTGATTACAGCACACCCAAAAGCCACCTCCCTCCCCACTGTCCTCACAGGGAGATAAACTGTTGCTGTAAGACACCCAAAACAAGGAAACACACCAGTGGAGGAGCGACCTTGCCTAAGATTTACATAGCATGAGGTAAGCAAGAAGATGACAGGCTTGCAATTTGCTCCTAGGCATTACCAACATCTCTCCAAAAAGCAGCACTCAGTTGCCAGCCAGAAGGAAATCAGTGACTCAGTTCACTTAGACCACTACAACAGAAATCCCTTTTTCTTTCTATGCTGTGTCCCATTGGAGTTTTGTTCACCTCATTCCCACAACAGCATGCTCTGGAGTTCACAGCTGCTTACCAAGGACTGTGCTGTGTGACTAGCCATCATCAAGAGATAGTCTGGCTAAATCAAACCAACAGGAGGCTGGAGGCTGCTTAAAGCACTTGGTCCACTTCAATCAGAGCTTGTAGGGAAGTTGCTGGTGGGCTAAATATGTTTGTGACTAGTGGAAAGAACACAATGGTAACCCAGAAGGGCACAGGTCAAACCTGCTCCACTAATGCAGTGACAACTGAGACGGCTGAAAGGGACCGAATCAGTTACAGGGCTGAGGCCCCAAGGCATAAAGATGCATGTCCTAGGCAGGACAGCAAGCACGCAGCAGCTGGAACCCGTATACACATCCTCCCAGGGGACAACAGGCATGGCGTACCCATGACACTGCCAAGCATGTCACTGAACACACCAAAATAATCTGAAATAATACCTAGAGCAGCACAGAGCTGTTAGCTTCCAGTACTGGACACCTGCATGACTCCCCACCTCTTCCATTTGTTTGCTTTCCAAACTTTGGAAGGGGATTTCCAGAAGCCAGGCAATGGCAACGCCAAGGTGCCTCAGTGCAGTACTCAGTCTCGGTTCAGAAGAACAGAGAAAGAAGGTGATGGTCTTTCACAGCCACCTTGCCCAGGAATGATACTTTTTTCCTAGGTTCACCCACTCAATTAGGGATCTACATATTACAGCTTATCGCATGAAGCAGGAAGTTAGTTCCTGGGGAATGAAAAGTGGCTTTTCCTCATCTTAAATATATGTACGTCTTCACTCCTGAGTCATAGCTCTTTTTAGACATGCCAAAGCCATGTCACTAACAGTCACTGCTGCTCATACATCTTCCCCCTCCCAGCTATTTTTTGGTTATCCTGTTTTGATTCCACAAGTTCATAAGCTACTTCCAGAGACTCAGCAATCCCTCAGTCTGACTGATTCCAACACATTCCTTGCAGGCAGGCATCTCTGGCATTCTGGAACTGCTGTTTGCTCAGCTGAGACCCACCATTTCTCACAATGTACTCCTGGCTTTAAAAGAGCAAACTGCAAATCATTCCTGGGTGAGGATCCCTCTGGAGAGCTGGACACTATGAGAAATTAATTGTTTCTACCAGCAGGAGAACAAGAAAGCTTGGTGCTACAGGTTAAATCTATTTTCCTACAAGCAAAGTGATGAGATGTATGCCACCAAGGATAATGCCCTGAGCATGTTTTAGTCCTGGAGGCCCCATGTGACCCACTCCTGCAGTAAGTCTGAGGTCAGCTGGGAGTTTTCACCACAGTCTCCTAAGCCCTTTGCTCAACGCCCTCTTTCCTCCAGAGGCACCAGGCCAGTTCAGTGATCCCTGCGCTCCCTGAAGGGTTGGTTTGACGATCCCTGCACACTGGAAGCACTGGGCCAGTTCACAGAGTCAATTAGGTTGGAAAAGACCTCTGAGATCATGGAGTCCAACCTGTGACCAACACCACCACATCAACTTGACCATGGCACTAAGTGCCACATCCAGTCCTTCCTTAAACACCTCCAGGGATGGTGACTCCACCACCTCCCTGGGCAGTCCATTCCAATATCTAACGACCCCTTTTGTGAAGAAATTCATCCTAATGTCCAACTTAAACCTCTCCTGGTGCACCTTCAGACTATGTCTTCTCGTCCTGTGACTAGTTGCCTGGGAGCAGAGACCTACCCCCACCTGGCTACAGCCTCCTTTCAGGTAGTTTTACCTGAGCCTCCTTTCTAAGCTAAACCACCACAGCTCCCTCAGCCTCTCCTCACAGGACATCCACTCCAGATCCTCCACCAGCTCTGTTGCCCTTCTCTGAACTCACTCTAACACCTCAATGTCCTTCTTGAAATGAGGGGCCCAGAACTGAATGCAGCACTTGAGGTGTGGCCTCAACAGTGCTGAGTACCAGGCCAGGGGGAAGAATCAGTTCCCTGGTCCTACTGGCCACACTATTTCTAGCACAGGCCAGGATGCCATTGGCCTTCTCGGCCACCTGGGAACACTGCAGGTTCAGTGATCCCTGCACACCCAAAGGCACTGGGCTCGTTTGGTGATGGAAATGGGTGACATTTTTGTGCCAACAGGACCTATTCTCAGCGCTGGGACACCAATGGACACCAATTTTCAGTGCCAGATGCTAAAACTCCACTTTTAAGTGTCGTGAAAGCCTCATAGACTGCTTTAGGGAAGAAGCCTCTCTAAATCCTGCTCTTTGCACCTTATTGAAAAGCAATGGGAGTGTGTGCTCAAGACCTGCCCCGGCTACAGGACTCAATCTAAAAATAAATTCACCTATGACGACTGACGCACACAATAAAATCTGCTTAAGCTTCATCTTATCAAGTCTATCTTACCAGGCTGTACTTCCTAAAGGAGGAACAGGGAACACGGCAATTCACACCATTTCACTCTGCTGCTTTGCCTTGGGGCAGGGTCAAAGTCACACTGCTGTCTGTGATGCTGCACAGGCTGAATGTGGCACCATCCCTTGTGCATCTGACCTGCAGCCATACACAGACGTGCCTAAAGCAGCTCCGACACAGGGACAGAGGACACATGCCTCCAAGTGATTTATGTAGTTGATTTATGAAACCTACCAGAAGATACAGGTCACATATAGATGACTTACAACTTCCAAGATTCTTCCTTCACTACAGCATTCTTCCATCAAGGGTTAGGGAGGGACACTGCTTTGTGTATTAAATTTCTGGAGATTTAATACAGTTATAATACAGTTTAATGCTATATTTATATGCTTGTGTGATTTCTATACGCTGCATATCCAATAATGACAAACTGATTTTTCCCTAAGGATTACAGGATTTAACAGAAAAGGAAGATTAGATGGGCAAAAGGTATGCCTGGAAGGGTTAAAACCAAACAAACCAGGGCTCCCTGGTACACCCAGACCAATCCCTTTACATTAAGTGACAGAATAAAAACCTGCTTTTTTAGCTGCCTTAACAGGAAAGGCACAGAACACAACCAAAAGCTCATGATATGTTAAAGGTGAGAGAAAAACTGCAGGGTGACAGGGCTCAGCCAGGCTTCTGCCGGAATGAGGGCAAACTGCTGGGACTCCAAGGGTTATCCTGTACATCTGCTACTCAGATGAAATGATCTCTGGGAACAATGTACATTCCTTCCATTGCATGGAAGTAAGTCCGTGTCATCTGTAGTTGCTGCAATAATTCAGTTCCTGAGCAATCCATGAACCTAGAGGCAAGCAATCCCAGGTCACACCCAGCAAGGGTTTGGTCCTCCCCTTAGCAATAGCTGAATGAAGGCACATGCATACCCTGAGGACTCACCTATCCTTGCCATGTGCTCTGCTTTCTTCACCTCTTGCTCTGCACGGGTCTTGAAACGGTTTGAAGTGTATTTGTACATCCTGTGATGATCAAAATTTATTAATCAGCAAACTCAGCAGTAAGATTTCATCACTCCATGAGAGAACAAGGTCCCCATGTGCTACTCTACTCCTCCCAACAGATTCAGTAAATGGAGGAAGTTTACGTATCATGAACTGGACATTTTTGGATGAAGCTAGGCAAAATCTTTTTAAGTCAGAGGTGTTTTAGTAGTAGCTGCAACCACAATATCCTCTCTTCTTCTGCATTAACCAGTGGGGATGAAGTATATCCATATTCTTGGAGCAAATCTCAAGACTTAGAGAAATAATTTCTTCAGAAGTGGAAAAGAGGAGTGAATATATATGGAAAGCTTCTCAAAACACTCGCACCACAGCTAAATAACCTTTCCTGTGAACAGCTGTCGACAGGTGCAGTATGATAGGTCCATCTCACACAGGGCTAGCTCAAAGCAGAGCAACAATTTGACCAGAACTTCAAGTTTCACGACACTTCTGTGTGCTCCATGTTGTGGTGGCCGGTGGACGTACATTACAAGGGACAGAGAGTTCTCGGTAAGATGGGTCCCTAGTACCACAGAAGCCACCTTGTGCTAGGGTGGCCAAAGGGGCTTCTCCCAGGATGCTTGTTCTGTTAAGTTAATCTATCCCAGTTGGCTGTCAGCCTCTACCCCTCGTCACTCCCCCAGAGCTTCTCCATTGGTCCTTGTTCCCTAGTCCTGCCTTTTCTCCACCCCCAGACAAAACTGTGAACCTCAGGATCATGTTTGTATTTGCCTCTGCTGCCTTTGACAGTCTAGAAGCAATAAATGCTCCTGCTGGAACGCACGCAAATGCCCTGCTTGACTCTTTGGTACAGACTGTAATACTGAACCCACCCATGCTTCTGTGGGGGCACGCGGGACCCCACAGAGCCGGAGAGAGACAGTATTAAATGGTGCCTGAACGTGGATGGCCTCGGACTGTCCCCGAGAGTGTCTCCAGCACAACTTCGCTGCTGGAATAAAGTCGCCTTTCGAGCAGCCATTTCCCCCAAAGAAACCTCTGAGTTCTATCAGGGGTCTTGGAAGGGAGACCAACAACCTTCTAGGGAAAGAGAAGACTGGTCTAAAGTCGGTGGACCACCCTCGAGACTTTTATTTGACCCTCTAAGGTAATATGGGTGACTTTTGTATCCTTTTTTGTTAATTTCCTTTTATCTTGAGGGTTGGGAAGAGAGGGAGATGGGGCAGAGTTGTCTCATCTCCTGTGGGAAGCCTTTCTCCCAGTTCTAAGAGTCCTTGTTCGTGAGAATTTTTGTTATACAAAGGAAGGTTTAAAACATTTTGTTCAGTGGTTGTTTAAGCAGTGGTTAGTTGAGTATTTAAAATGCTTTGTGAGATGGTTGTTTATGTCTGGAAAAGGTTATTTCCTTTACAAGCTAGCAAAAGCTATTGATTGTCTTGTAAAACGGTTGGGAAATGTTAACCTCAGTTTAAAAAACCCTTTACCGCTTCCCTCTCCCTACATCCCTGATCCCTCTGCCCTGCTTCAAGGGAAACCGGGAAACGGATTCTGCCAGAGTGCACAGGTCCGCTATCATCTGCCTGCTCTCTCCTGATCTCCTTTGTTCCCTGCCCATGGTGGTGCTGGCCAGGCCACCCCGGGTCCTACCCCAAACCTCTTCCCTGTACCCACCTCCCCGGTTTTCTCTACTTAACATTTGCCACAAGATCATGGTGGCAGCAGAATCAATCCTGCAAACCCAGCTGCTACCTTTATTTTTAATTCTCCCACTTCCATTCCCCTCAAATAAAATGGCGAACGATACGTGGAAGCTGTGGTGGGCTTTTCGCCTGCATGCGGTCCCTCTTCTGTCCCTGGCCCCTCCCATGCATTGATACGTGTTGCATGGGGCCCTTCCCCCTCTGCCGAGACTCCCTTCCTAGCCGCAGATCCTGCCTCTTCTCCCTCCTGTGTCCCTGCGCCCTCCATTGATGGCCCTGCCCATGAAAACCAACCCACCTTGCGCTCCCACGCGGCTGAGACCGAGAGTGGGGGTGGTAGCACCTGGGGAGACTTCGAGACGCTCAGGGACAGCAGCACCTCTGTGTGTGCTGCCTTGGTATCCCTCCCTTCACTGCCCAGCCATAGTGAGGGCTGCATATGTGTGTGCTAGAGCGCAAGGTGCTGTGAAAGCTGCTGCACGAATGTAGCGCCTGTACCTGCCTCATGAGGGGAAATTGCAAAGTGTTCACGCCTGCCTGCTACGAGCCCTGTGCTGGAACAGCCGCTCCTGCCGGGCTCAGCCTGCCCCTGAGCGTCAGCTCTGTGCCCCAGCCGACCTGGCTTCGGGCCCCAGTAGCCCCAGCAGAAGCCGTGAACGAAGCGGCAATGACTCTCCCACAGAGTCCGTGGTGCCCCCCCAGTGCCATGATCCTGGCGGGTTCCTGGCTTGAGAAGCCTCAAGCTGAAAAAGCGGCATACGGGTGTTGTTATGTCCCAGCCCGCTGCTGGGCTGGGGCAGCGAGATGCCGATCAACCCTGGGCCCTCCCGTGGATTGAGTTTCCCCAAGACACAGACTCAGAGGGTGGGTCGATGGGCGGCTCAGAAAATTCTCTCTTACTCGGTTGTTCGTTGGTTCTTTGTTGTATCTCCCGCCTCTCGGTTTCCCCCATTGGTTCTTGTTGAATTGTGTCCTCCCCCTTGCTTGTAACTCATTGGTTGTTTTCCCCTTTTCCCGCGGTTTTCAAACCCCCTATAAAACTGAGGGAAAAGGCTCCCGGGGCTATTAGGATTAAGATCGTTGCCGTGTTCTGGTTGCTAAACTTCTGACAATAAACCTGTTGGAAGCCAGACCAGAAGAACCCACTCTCTCTTCCTTTATCTCCGAACTAACGTGAGCCTGTATCATCGGCTCCTGCCGTGTCTCCTTTGCAAAGAAGCCAGCGAGTGCGCCCAGCCAGCGCCTATCCTGATGCCGAGGTCGCTTCTGCGACGCACAGAAGTAATGCAGCTGGACTCTCTCTGATCGAGGGCACGCCAGAGCTCGTGCAGCGAGCACAGAACTGCGTTATATGGGGACTCCCTGGAAGGCTTGAGACAGCCTGACAATGCTAGAAACAGAGGGGATCTAGTGCCCTCCGAACAAAGACTGAAAAAGCAGCGGCAGCTGTGGCAAATGCTAGAGGTGCCTGATTCCGCTGCCCTCGGTTTCCCCGGCAGCGCCGCAGCAGAGGGGGCGGCGGTCGCCGTCCCCCCCAAGGAGCTCTGGGGCAGTGAGCAGCGCGCTGCGTGCTCAGCCCAGACCAAAGGCTGCCGACCGACCCCTTCGGTCTTCTGACCGGCGCCACTTCCCTTCCTGCGCGGCAGCTTAGACAGGACGTGGGCCGAGCCGCTTTCTCCCACCCCCCCCCCCCCCCCCCCGTCACCACTGCCACCGGGCCCGCCCAAGCCAGCCACGCTGCTAACCCAGGACCGAGCCCCGCGCAGCCGCTTGCAGCGGCTCCCCCTAGCCGCCCACGTGGCGCAAGAGTTGAAAGGACAGTTTGTTGTCGTTTTCAACCTAGAAGACTTAGCTCCCCCCGCTGTGGCAGCGGGCTGGAGGCTGCTCCTGCGAGAAGGCTCTGCCCCAGCTCACCCCGGCCGCTCCTTCACTGCCACGGCACTGTGGAGCCACGCCTTCCGCCCACTGCCGCCGCTGCTCTGCGAATGCCCTGAGGCTGCCAAGTCGCCACAGCTGCCGCTCTGCTCCCCCAGCTGCGAAAACCCCGCCCGCATGGTGCCTTTCACCTCAGCCCCAGCTCTGCCAGCAAATTCCACCCCTGTGCTGCATGAGAAGCAGAACAAGAGGGGGGGTAGCAGGAGCCAAGCTGTAGGACTCAGACTATTCCCAGAGAGCTGCGAAAACATCGTAAGGGAAGCAGTGAAGCAGTCAACCTGACCAGCTCGCACGTGCAGCTGGAGCATGCAGAACAACAGTCAAAGAAACAGAACAGTGACTTCTCACATTCTGATGCTGAGTGTAAAGACCAAAAACTAGAGTGAAGAAACCAAGGACCACAGATTATACCTGGAAACTGCCAGAGAAAAACAAGCCCTGCACCAGCCCAGCAAACACCGTTCCTGTGGACACAACACACACCAGGATGAACAGGGTGCAGTCAAAAGACCAGACCACCACTGGTTGGAAACGGAGATGACTCAAAACAGCACCCATGTCCACCATAGAAACAGACACACCGTCCCGTAACCAGAACTGCAAACATGACTTCAAACGGATAAGTCAAGATACCTGTGGTGTCTCCCCAGATCTTACCCCTTCTGTTGCTTTCCCAGCAGTTAATATTCCCTACTACCACCCCTCTGCCTTGTCTTTCCCACAACCACACTCCCCAATACTTTTATTGAGATGTTTTCTGTTAACTTGCACCACTCTCTTTATTTACTACTGGTTATACCATTTCCCTCCCCCCAGACCTTGAAGTAAGAGAAGGGGGGATGGGAAAGGCCCCCCCATTTGAAATTGCAAAGCTTTGTTTGAAACCCCAACAGAATCAACTGCCAGAGCCTGTGCCCACATTCACCACCATGATGCCCAGCCCCCAACACCTATCACCCTGCTGCCCTCTGGATGCTCCTGGTGCCACCAACAGTGAATGCTTGGACTGTGCTGCAGCCCCTTTGGGGCAGAGAACTGTGCTGCTTCAACCTCACCTCTGCCCTTGAGAGCATCCATTCCAGCATCCAGAGAGAAAAATCCTCTAAAAGACTTAAGGACTTGTTGAGGCATTGGGTTGTGGGTGCTTCTGATCATTGTTGTTTCGTGTATGTTTAGTTGTTTGGGACGTTGGGTTTTGGGATCCCTAGGGGAGGCCTTCTTGTTTGATACAGAAAGGAGGAGTTGTGGTGGCCGGTGGACGTACATTACAAGGGACAGAGAGTTCTCGGTAAGATGGGTCCCTAGTACCACAGAAGCCACCTTGTGCTAGGGTGGCCAAAGGGGCTTCTCCCAGGATGCTTGTTCTGTTAAGTTAATCTATCCCAGTTTGGATTTCCCAGTTGGCTGTCAGCCTCTACCCCTCGTCACTCCCCCAGAGCTTCTCCATTGGTCCCTGTTCCCTAGTCCTGCCTTTTCCCTGCCCCTGGACAAAACTGTGAACCTCGGGATCATGTTCGTATTTGCCTCTGCTACCTTCGACAGTCTAGAAGCAATAAATGCTCCTGCTGGAACGCACACAAATGCCCTGCTTGACTCTTTGGTACAGACTGTAATACTGAACCCACCCGTGCTTCTGTGGGGGCATGTGGGACCCCACGAAGCCAGGCAGGGACAGTATTACCATATCTGACTCACAACGTTGTAAATAGTGCTAGAGATGGAGTGGCTTGTTTCACCTTCCCTGTATCCTAGCATGCCAAATACAGATCCAAATTCACTGACTGCTGCAGAGTGAGAGATTGTGTGTGAGGTAGAAGCTCATGAGTGCGTACCACCTCCAAGTACATAATGAGGAAAGATGACACCTAGGACAAGCGGAGCCTGCAGGAACTCAGATCACCTTAAGACACAAGGTTTTGGATGTATCAAGAGGAAAATCCCATCCCAAATGGATGGGATAAACTTTTCCAGCATTTAGCTAAAGCAAAAGCCACTAGAAATGCTGTTTTTACAGAGAGGCAAAAACACATGGGGATGTAACACTCGACTGACCAACTGATTAGAATCACACTTAGATCCTGAGAGACAAAATTCCCCCCAAATGGCAGATAAACTGTGAGGATTCATGAGAAGCAGCCTTGTACTGATGAAAAGTTTTGTTTAGGTTTGTTTCTGGGGGTGAGCACACATGGATGTTGGTACTGACATCAGAAATAGTCTCACCAATAGGAATCCCTTGCTCCCAAATCTAGAAAATTAATACCACAAGCACAGTTCCCTGAAATACATTTTGCTAAACTCATTTTCTGCTATTTCTAAAGATTTCCTCCCTGGGGTAAAAGCAGGCAGGTGCTAACACTTCCAGAAATCACAGTCTGTGATTTCACCATGTCAGGAGCTAAAGAGTCAGGATTTTGGTGGTGCCATCTCTAACCTATGTAAGGTTGATGAAAGCTATTGGGGCCAGGAGACAGCACACTCTGAAAGCAAGGCTGCTTTCAACATGTTGGCAGAACCACATTACTTCACCCACATCTGCCTGACTTCTAAGGGGAAAAAAAAAAAAAGAGAAGCAGAGTGAAGCTGAATTATCCCCCCATGCCCAGCTCAGGGGGCAGGGTAACACCTGGGGGAACCGTAGGGACAGCACTCCTTTGCTGTAGCAACTGTGGGGCATCCCAGATGACGGCACTGTGAGCCATCACGAGCTTCAAGACACTCATTCCAACTGCCTCAGAGTGTCTCATGGAGGCACATGCCTTGCACATGGCCTCGCTATTTCTACCTGCACAGCCCATATGGCTAAACAAGCTCCAACAGGTACTGGGGAAGGGAAGGCAATCCTTCAGGAAGCAATCCTTCAGGAAGCAATCCTTCAGGAGACACAGGCCATTCCCGGGTAAGCTGGAAATGTGGTAACAGAACCGCAAATACTGGTGAAGGATATGCACAAAACCAGCCCGCCCCTGCCATCAGGATGATATCAGCTCCAGAAAGGTGAGGAGAAGCCTCTCCCATAGAAACATGGGTGGATGACAAACAGCAAACAAGTGTCCTGCTCAGGAGACACACTGTTATCCCTGAAAAACATTGCAAGGGCTGCAAAACCTGTTTTTCAGTAAAGGCACTTACATATCCTAAATCCACAGTGGATTTCCATTCATTGTTCACTAACATCAACACTGGAACCTGCAGACAAGCCACTGTACAGGCTTTTCCTTCAGAGGTGAAGGCAACCTGACTGACAGGAGGAGGGAGCCCCCTTTAGAAGAAAAGAGCCCTTCAGATGTCCCACACAAGCACACTAGCTACTCAGGCTGTAAGGCAGCAGCACCTCCACCGTCTGTTCCCCACCCCTTTGCTTGACCAGGAAGGTTCAACACTTACCTGGCCTGGGCTACTGGGCCAGAAACACAGCTGTGCTAAAGAGCTGAGCATCACTGCTGCATCAGCTGATCTCAAAGGAGCACCATAATGGAGGTACCTTCCCCTGTGCACTCACACACAAAGGCGTGCCTGTACAAGTGCAAGGGATTAACCCAGTATTAACCTGCAGAGCACTCAAAGCCTAGTAGCTAAATGGGGATGGTGAGCTCTGGCTCCAGCTCTAAAGGGAAAGCCAGGGCATAAGCAACCCTTTCCAGCATGTTCAGGGAGAAAAATGTAAAAAAACCCCACACCTAAAAGCAGAGTAACTCCATTCTCAGAATGGACTGATTTACTGGTTTTCCCTTTGGAAAGAGCCACCCAGGGCAGATTTGAGCTCTTCTCAGGAAAAAGACTGAGTTTCCTCAATCTGCCCAGGGCACAGTGTGGCATCTACCCCAAAAGCTGTATTGGCTCTCAGAGCCCACAGTGAAGGCTTTGATGGCTTTTCCTGATGGCCACACAACTTCTGGAGCCCAAAACTGGCATCAGGAAGTCCAGCCAGAAGGGAGCAGTCCAGACATTCTCCAGAGAGGCTCAGTAAGGCCACAGTAATTGCCGTAAGTCTGAGAAGATTTACACTGTGCTCTACAGGAAGGCGTTGCACAGTCTTTACTGCTCTGTTGCAGGAATGGGGATTTTAAATGTAAATGTCTTTGGGGAATTTCTACTGGCCTAGCACCATAAGCAGATCTACAGAAATCTGCTCAGATGTGGCACAAGCAGATCTGTGAGATACACCTGCCACCAGCACTAATCCATCAGCTTGGGGCTCCTTAGAACAGACTACTGACCACTTGAAAAAGAAGACACTGAGGTAGATGAACATCTGGAGTGACCTGGAACACCTAATATTGTCATGATGCTGGCAGCATCACCCACAGTGATGGCATCCTGTCTATGACTCTTGCAAAAAGCTTGTCTCTGATGAGATAAAAACCTGTGTCCCTCTCTGGTTTCTCTCCCTAGTACTTTTGCTGGACTGCAGCACAAGAGAAAGCAGCACAAGGCTCTCATATGTAGATAAAACACAGTCAAAAATCTAGAAATCCAGAGATTCTCTACCCAGTAAATCAGGATTTACAGTGGCAAGTTCCCTGCCTTCCGCAGGGAAACAATTGGCCTGGCAGGCATGAGGAGCAGTGGATGTAATGTTCCATTATTTTGGACAGGTTTCTGATACCATTTCACACAGTCTCATGTAAGGAGCTGAGGAAGCCTAAGTTAAAAACCAGCCAGGCTCTTCAGGCACTATCAGTGGCATGCCACTGGCCTGCGGTTGCTAACAGCGCCTGGTAGGTTGAGAGTGAGCCCAAAATGCTATACTAAAAAATCCACAAATAGTCTACAAAATTACTACTATTTTATTCAAATAAATTATGCCAGGGTATCTAGAATGCAGACTGTGTGCTCCCAGAGAGTCTGCCTCAGGCAGACTTAAATACCAGTTTCCCTTTCCCCTCCCAGCCCGGTAACCTTTTTTCAGTCTCTGTTCAGCCAACTGACAGCACATCCCAGCTCACCATCACATTTTTTGTTTAAGGAAATTTAAAAGGAATATAGCGAAAGCTTTTTCTCAATCTCTATAACCTAGACTAGCTACATACAAAAGCAACTGTTTGAAAGCGCTCAGTCTAGTTTCTTTTTGGAAATAATCCTACCACCCACCATATGTATTTCCTTCTTCTGCTCAAAAAAACCAACACAGTTACCCAACAGTTTTGTATGAATATGGCATTCCATACAACCAGGATCTTAATTTCTTTGTTTGCTCTAAAAGGGAGCCAAATTGCACGAATGACTCACACAATTTTCAAAGGCATTAGATTTTCCACTATGTATCTATTTTCCCACAATGTCAACACCACATGCCATTCTGTTATGCTTCTGTGGCTTTAGGGTTAGAGTTAGGAATGGAATTATGCAGGATACACCTGGAGAGCAAAACACTTCACCTTTTCTCTAATTCCAATTGGTCCCACATCCACAGGTCTTGGATCCTACCTTACCTTGGCTTGTAGAGGCAGCACGAAAGTCGTTTGGTTTGTACTTTGTGTCCGTTAATGAAGATCCTCATCCTGGGATCAATATAAAGCACAGCAGCATAGGCACGGAAGGAGCGGCGCTCCGGCTTGCTGCAAGAGAGCCGTCTACTTCAGAAGATGCCCAAAAAATACCCTCAGCAAAACAGACAGGTGAAAGAAAAGGTCTGTCAATTTTAATTACCATGAAGCTACATTAAGCAAGGCTTTTCTTTAATTTTTTTTCTACTTATGTCTTCTCCAGAATCTCTGTTGAGCTTACATCGTAACTACTGCTACAGGACACTGATACACATGTTACTGCAGCCTGAAGAGGGCGCTTGAATACATCTGGATAATAATGGTCGAAGCTATAAACTGGACTATTTAACACTAAAAGTGTGCCCACCTACCAGAGCTTTTTTACCCTTCAGTAAGTCAGCAGTACACTGCCACAGAACCTGCACTACTCACACAGACATGGTACCACAACATCAGAAGGAAGAGGCAGTGATCAGTGGCAATCATGCCTGCCTTACAAACAGGCATTAAAGATGCTGAGATCCCTTGGAGAGCCCCAAGGAATTTGCTCAGTATCATCACTCTAATACATAGATAGAGCTGCTTTACAGGGTCTGAAATTTTCTATGGAAAATTCAAGCACTGAAGGGAAGAAGCATGTAATCTCATCAGAAAAGTAAAGCTTGCTAAGCGCGCCTATGGAGCTCTGGGATTTAATCAAGCATTTGGCTCATTTCAGCTCAGTTTTTCCTTTTCAGGGTACAGATAATCAACTCGGCAAACACTCAGCTCTCTCTAAACAGGGCCCTCTGCTCCTCCAGCTGCCCTCCAACCACATCCTTCTTGCCCCTCTGCAGGGAGGAGTGCCCCCTGCTCCCTGACAGATGTGATGATACACCCCATTTGCCTCCCGTACCACCCGCCCACAGAGGCTGACCTGCACAGCATCTCATGTTTTGCAACAAAATCACAAAACTGAACAGCAGTTTGGGACCAGCACTGACTCACAACCAGCTCTCATGCTGATGAGAACATGTTTGACAGGTGTAGAACATGAAACATACAGCTCAGGGCTCCGTTTTTTATGGTGCCTAAAGGACACTAAGTCTGCTGCTTTGGCTAAGCTGAGACCAGCCAGCGCAGGCGTTCACCCCAAACACAGCCACAGCACCCATGGGCTGACACACACGTGAACCCCAAACTAAAGAACAAACTACAGATCTTCTAAATTCTCTAATTCACTATAGAAACAGAAGCTTAAAAAAAACCCCATGCACACAGTATATAGCCAAACCCTACACCAAATTTGATCAGGGCCTGTTACACCAGTCACACTTACGTTCCCTCTCGGGGTGTTTCTGCCATCTGAATATCTCGAGGGTCAGAAGTCACATCCAGCTCTGGCTCTCCATTATCCATTAGTTTGAGGTTAAAGATGATCACCAGGGTGCCTGAACAAGTAATGAGTTGACCAGGTGAATCCCAGCCAAACCCCAAATACCTCACCCGTGACCTGCACCATCCTGCACATGTACCTTTCTCACCACGTATCTTATTGAACTGGTCCATCACTTCCCGTTCTGATTTGAAAGGGGAATACTTGTAAATGAGCTCCGTCTCAATAGCAAATTTCTCCATGTTGTCCGTCATGGGTTCACAGCTCCGTGCATTCCAGGTGGGCAGGGGAACGATGACCTGCAAATCCCATTGTATTGAGAGTGACTCTGGTTCTCCCACTCCAGTCAGCCCCTTCTGCGGGTCACGGTCCAGTGACTTACCCCTCCTGACAGCCCCTTAAGTCACCATGAGAGTCCTTTCCAACTTTTCAGTAGTTTGCATGTCTGTCAAATACTCAAAGACCCTCTTTGCCAGCCTCTGAGTTGCCTTCTTTCAATACCTGTCTCAGACTGAACCATTCCCAAGTCACATGTACGGTACTGGCTACTCACATACTCAATGGCTTTTTTCCCCCTCCTATGTAGCAACTTTCATAATACTAAAAAAACCACTCTGGCTTAATTTCTCTCTTGAACTCAGATATCCTTCACTCATATTTATCCTGATCTCAGTCTTTATTGTTTTTATAGGATGCTAGCAAGGTGCTTTCTGTCATTTAGAGCAAAAATACAGATAGAATTATAAACTGCAGCTGCACATCAAAGACACAAATCCCATTCCAGAACTGTGGTCAAGCCAAAAAAGTAGCCAGAGCTGCTGTGGGAATTAGAATTACTTTACTGTTCCCAACCTGCTTCAGTCATGGGCTGGCTACCAGCATGCACTGCCCCTCCCCAGCTTCTCTGCAGTCCCTTCAATCCCTCCCTCATGGTGGAAGATGCTTTCTGAGATACCACCCCAGTGCAAATTAAAAACTTTTCATTATCAACCTTGCCTGGAACAACAATGGCTGAGTTATCTATTAAAATATCCAAGTTTTTCATAGGTAGAACTACACTGACTTCTTATTAAAAATCAAAAATATCTGAAAGAAGAGACACACCTGTGGGTAGCAACTTCAAACACCTTAATTCTCTATCACAAATAAAATCAGAGCAGTAAAATTAAATACATCTCAAACTCAAATTCTGTGGGAAAAGGAAAACACAGGATGTCTGGGCATGTCCTGAACTGAGCATAAGCAAACCTTTAAGTGACTGAAACAAGCCCTTCAAACTTGCTCTACTCTGGGGAGACTTCTCAATTAGAAATTAAAACCAAAAGGAAAAAAATTTTGTTGACTTTGCAGAAGCCCTACAAGCGTATTGCCAAAAGAAAACCATACACTGGTATGACGAGAGTAGCAACCAGCCCTGATACAGACTCTTCTGTGAGAGCTGGGCAGGTTCAGATGAAGCAGCATTCACTATATTAGTTCATTACAACAAGCACATGCAAACCTCATCGATGCCTTCTTCTTCATGGAACGTCCGTGACAAGAGCAGACAAGTCATGGTGTTATCTTTCCTTGTGAACAGGATAAAATCCTTCCCAATCCGCATGGAGCCCCTGTAGACAGAGGTCAGACTGTGTGTTACACCTGATGTACCACACTGTTCAGAACGCAGACCACATTACCCAGCTTTCTTCCAATTATGCTCAGTTATGAGATGGTAAAACCAGGTTAGGCAGAAGGGTTGAAACAGCAATACCATCTCTCTCTAAACATCTCATTCCTTTCAGAAAGCATATCAATCTGGGCATTTTCATAGTGTTTCAAAACATTTAACACCAGTCACAATTAAAAGGTGCAGAAATACAGCACGGCATTCCAGACTCATACTATGTAGAAAGCTTAAACAAAAATTTTTAAAAAATTTTAAAAGACAACTGAGGTGAGATGTGACAATAACGTTCAAATCCCTGAGCAGAAATGTCAGTGAGAAAGCAAGGGCACTCCTCATTTCACTGTACCTGGAATCAACTGCAGCAGTCTGGAGACTGAAAATTCATTTCCTAACCTAACTAAAGCCTCACTGACACTTCAGTTAAGGCAGCTTAGCAGCTTGTTGTCACAAAAAGGGACAGTCCCCTCTTCCTCCCCACTCTCCTATCCCAAACAGTGTGTTTGCATCTTCTCTGTCTTCTCTACCAAGTTATCCTGTTACCAAACTCATCCAAAACACCTTAACAGATAACAATTAACATTGCACTGAAAGAAGTATTAGTATTATGTCAGCATTTCTCTTCAGACTGGCTTAACTCCATACCACAGCGATACCACAGCCTACCTTTCGCATGCTGGGTCTTCAGGCAGCATTTCTCAGCTGTAATACAGTACACCTCTTGCTCAAGGTTAAGAAAGGACAGAGATCTGTCCTGGAAGCACACAGTCAGGATCTGGGATCTGTCCTGCATTGTAGCTGAACCAACTGTGTGTAAAGATCCCCTAATTCTGGATTTTCTTCCCCCAGGTTATAGAGTCCCACTGATGGCCCAGTAAGATGCATAAAATCAAGCCACATGGGTGAGCACAAAGCAGAACAGTCAGAGTAAGCCACAAAGCCCTGTAACTTTTCCAAAGACACAGCAAACTTCTTCCTATTTCCTAGCAAATCCACTCCAACCGCTAAGAGTCCCTTCCTTGCACTCCTCTGCACCTAATCCCACTCCTTCTCTCATTGTTTCCATCATTCCCCTTCTCCCTGCATTTGTTTGGTTTAAGAACAAAAAGAAAATGTTTAAGTCCATCTGTCTTGTACCAGCCAACTTTCCTGTTGAAAGGCTGCAGCACTATTTTGCTCTAATTTTACTACCTGTCACAGGGAGATTACCATTTTGTTTCCAGCTCTTCCATTATTTTCCCCGAGCTCTGACCTGCACCCTCTGCCTTATGCAAACGTAGTGCCAAACCAATGTTATCAGCTGTACAGATGACGGCCCCTGGAAGACCACAGCAGATGTTGACAGAGCTCCTGTCTACCAAACCAGGGGATCTTAAGAGTTCATCTGCTTTTTTTTTTCTGGAAAAAAAGCTATACACCTCTGAGCAAAAAGTACATCGATCACCTGGACTATGACCTCCCCAGCCTCAGGAGGCTGGCTCTTGTTGTACCTACGATTTCAAGCCGTTCCCATACTGCCCGATTTGAGTGGACTCAGGTGATCGCTTGGCTGATTTACCAAACTGGATAACACTGGCAGCTTCATCTGCAACAAGAGACAGGGAACAAAAAAGGCTTATTTCAGTGTACAGTCACACACACACACATCTTTTAGATTAAGAAGGAAGATAACTCCTTCACCACTGGAAATAGGCCAGAAAAGAGGCCAGAAGCCCAAGCTGAAGTTCCATCCTGAAACTGTACCACAGAGCCCTGTGACATACATGCTGCCTGAGGCCACTGATGTTACCAGAAGCTTTGTACAGGTGCCATGATGCTGACAAAAAGAGTTTTAAGTTTCAGAAAAAAAACATCCACAAAAATAGTCTAGTGTCCAGAATAGTTGTTGATTCTCATAAATTAAGACCCTGGGATGCATGGCATCCCATGTCCCACTGACACCACACACTTCAGAGCATGGGCACTAGAGCAGAGGTCGGGATTATAAAAAAGGTCAGGAATCCAGAATAAACATTACTGTTTCTTCACAGCGCTGAACTGAACACTCTGGTTAATTAAAGCACTAGTAAGACACAAGCTAACTTTGGCAGCAGATTGCTGGAGCCCTGGCAGCAGGACAGGTGGGGGGAAAGGCAACACGAGCAGGTCCTACAGCAATTAGCAGAGGATTTCATTAGCACAGGATAAAAATGAAAGGACACGATAACTTTACAGCTGAGAGGGTCTGTCATTTTTAGTTACAGCCTTTCTATTGTTCAAGGGATAAAGATTTTAACATCATCCCTAGGACAGAATGATTCCTTTCCCTTCCCCCAAGAGATAACCAGAGAGCTTACTGGAAGAAATACAGTTTAATTCCAGACACAAGGAATGCAAAGTACCTTACCACGAGGGCTAAAAACAAATGCATACACAAGCTATAATGGAGCACAAGACATCACTCACCCCACCAGGTGAGGAGGGTGGCTGAGCCCATGGACAAGCTATATTTCAGCACGCAAAAGACTCATACAGGCCTACCAGCATTGACTAGTTTTACAGTAAAATATTCAGTACTAACACTATTGGTCTGACATGACATCACTGAGCTGGTGTCAGAATGCCATTTTCAGTTGAAATGATACTCAGATTTAAAGACACAAATACAGGAGAACAACTGAGCGAACACCTCACTGCGTCAACTGCAGCTATTCTCAATGGAGCTCCACAGCTATTCCAGAAACAGCTTTGGACTGGATAAGGGTACCTCTGCCTTCCCTTCAGCCTACTGTTGGATTTTCTAGTCAAAAAAAGAAAACACTGGAATACCTTGTATTAGAGATCTGGGTGTGGATGTTGATGATGGTATTATTATTACTCTAACTACTATTACTGTGTTATTTTTAAAGCCTGGTGAGGAAAGCAGACAGGGGATATTCTAAAAAGAGAAGGACTATTGGAACCTTTTTGCTCTACAAACATTTTTCACTAACTGTTTTTAAGAAACCTTTAGGAAATCTAAAATGGGTAAAGAGTAATTATCCAAAGCATTTCCCCTCTCAGGAAAGGTGACCAGATGGTTTATCACTCAATGCTGGATGTCTGAAACCACCCTATTGTGACTCTTCTTTCAGGGCAGAGGGATGAAGGTAATGCTGAGCAGAGGGGACTGGGAGGGAGCATCTCTCTCCAGGCTGTCTTTGGGAGACATTTAATACTTATATCCTCCCAAGAATCAAGATACAAATTCATTTTTTTCCAGCTCTTTTAAGGCTCTGGAGGTGTTTCACTTAAGGCTATTTTAGTTACACTATTTTTGTTTTGTTGTGTCTCAGAGCTACTGGATTAAAAAAAGCCAAACTCACTGGCAAGAAAAATGGGGGAGTGTAGAGGGATTCCTTGTGGAACAAGGGCATATGATACCCCTGGAAAGATTGGACGGCCCAGGGTTGCTGAGGAAAAGCCCCTGAACTGGCCCCTGGCTGCAGGTAAGCCTGGAAAGCACTTAGCTGCAGGCACCCCTGAAAGTCCTTGGCAAAGTTATATACACTGGTCGTCTCCCCCGCTGATTAGAGGCTGTCTAGAGGGACTGGGCGTGAATCTTTGCAAAAGTAGATATAAGCTTGCATAGTTGAACAATAGAGGGAGAACAATGCTCAAATCGTATCGGTGTATGTGTCTTTACTCTGGCCAGCTCTCCAGACTTGGTCCCTAAAAGGGGAGGGAGATCTATGCAAAACAAACAGGAGAAAAAAACAAGCTGAAGAAATTCACTCAAGATGGTCAAGATAGCAGGTTGATCTTCAAAGCCCAAGAAATCAAGGGCATATAGAAAAAGATTTTTCATAAGAAACACTGGACACCTGGGATGAAGGAACTGGTGGATGGAGCTGTTCAGTCTCTGAGTGTTTCTGAAGTCAGACCTGGCTTTGCTCGTTGAGCAGAGTCCTCTTGTATCTCAAAGGTCTTCAGCTGAGAATGCGATAAAGAAGGTCCCAATCTGAGCAGAGAAAATTATACTTCCTGCCTTCTCCACAAATTCATCTGCTCTATTCATGTTAGGTGGAGTATTTGCAGTAGACTCAACAGCATCCTCAAAAGATATCCCAGAGCTAAAGAATTTAATTCACTACCCGGGGGAAATAAGCCTAAAGCCAAGTTGAACTTTCCCTGGGATATGGAAACAAGGGAGAAGCTGTGAGGTCCTTCGTCACTGTAACAAACGCAGGACACTAACCCGACACGGAGCAATGACTGGAAACAGCCAGTGATTCACAAATGACTTTGATATATGTTCCTGCAATTTATTTCAAAAATCTGTTAACATTAGAGGAAATATCAATGTTTAGGATTAAGATTTAACCCTAAACAAGGTTAAAGAGACATTTTCTCCTGAGAATTCTGTAACCGCTCCCCTGAAAGTGGCCCCCAAGAGTCACTGTCCACACACACAAGTGCGTACACACTCTGAAGTAGGAGTTGGAGTTCCATTTAAACAGTGTTCCTCACTATTGTGAGCCACGGATAAACAGTATTTTTAAAATACAAGATCTAATAAAGCAACCCAGACACTACTACTTAATTAACTGCTTCCATTAAAACAAAAGCTGTTTTGAGCTTCCAAACTTCAAAAATACAGCTGAAAGAAGCAAGAACTAATATATTTGTTTCAATCTCTCAAAAAGCAATGGAACAAGTTGTCTTAAAAAGTATTAGAAGCCAGATGAGGCAGGTGAATGGGCTAAGTCTGCAGAGATTTACCAAGGCAAGTCACACCTGACTGATTTGGTCACCTTCTACAAGGCAGCACTTTCTGTCCAAATGGAGAGAGCAGTGGGTGTTGTTTGGCTGGACTTCAGCAAAGCGTTGGACACAGTTTACCACAGCCTGCTCCTGGACAAAATGGGGAGACACAGACCAGGCAGGTAGTATACAAAACAAGTAGGGAACTCGCTCATAGGTCATGCTCAGAAGTGATCATCAATGGCTTTCACTCCAGCTGGCAGCCTGTAACAAGCAGAGACCCCAGATTGATGCTGTGCTCCACATTACTCAACATCTCCATACAGGATCGGGATGCTAGGGTGCTTTTGTACACTCATCAGCTTTGTTGATGGGGGTTAATTGGGCACATACGGAGTGCTTTCTTAGACACTTGGACATGCTGGAATAGTGGGCAAGCAAGATGTCTGAAGTTCAAGGGAAGCATAAAGTCCTGAACCCGGGATTAAATAACCCAAGAGCCCAGCACAGACTGGAATCTGCAGGTTGGGAGGAGCAGCCTTGCTGGAAGGGTCCTGGTGAACAAGCTGAGTATGATCCAGCAGTGTCCCACAGCAGCAACTGAGGCAAACAGGATCCTGGACTGTATCCACAGGGACACTGCCAAAGAGATGGAGATGTGATTATCCCACTCTATGTCCGGCAGGCCCCACCTGCAGTCCTGTATCCAGTTCTGTCTCAGTTCAGGACAGATGCAGACAGACTGGACAGGGTGCAAAGGAGATGATCAGAGGGCTGCAGAATCTGCCCTCTGAGGACAACTAGGTCTCCTTCCTCAAGAAGAGAGGGCCCAGGGGGAATCTCATCATAGTATTACAGTACTTAAAGGGCGGCTACAAAGAGGATGGAGGCTCTCCCTTCCCTAGGAATCACATGAAAAAGAGGCAATACATACAAGTTGCACTGGGAGAGGTTTCTTCTTAAAATAAGTAAGAAATTTTTTTAGAGATCAATCATTCATTTAATCAGTCACTGGAACAACCTCCCCAGGTATGTGGTAGAGCCCCCATCACTGGAGAGACAGGGTGCTAAATCATCTCTTCCCTTTCCCATGAAAGGCTGGAACAAATGATCTTTGAGGTAGTTTCCAACCTGAGCACTTCTATGATGAAAATGCCAGGTAGAGACTGGTTTTCTTCAATTGCTTAAGAATAAAACTACAGGTCACTTCCTAAACTAGTTGTTATACCTTCTCAACCTACACGTTGATTCATTGAATCATTCAACCTGTATTTTGATTCATTAAATTCATGCAGAATTTAAAATTTCAGAGCCAGGCATTAGATAAAATTTCAAGCCTCAGTATTCCCAGTAGTGATTTCACTGATAGTATGAGAAATCTGATGTGCTGCATGAGATCCATTGTTTGGTTTTCTAATGGACTCCTATCTAGTTCCTTATGAAAAAGCCAAACTTTTGGGCCAGTACTATTATTCTGTTGGGGGCAGAGAGTATTTATTGGATAACATATTTTCTAATATTGGAAATTAGGAAAAGGTTCTTCACCAAAAGGTTGGTTGGGCACTGGAACAGGCTCCCCAGGGCAGTGGTCATGGTCCCAAGCCTGACAGAACTCCAGAAGCATTTGGACAACACTCTCAGGCACAGGGTGGGATTTTGGGGTGTCCTGCGCCAGACTCCATGATCCTTGCGGATCCCTTCCAACTCGGAAGATTCTATATTTCTGATACCTCTCTGCAGTACATGATAGTTCTTTTGAAAAGAGCTGTCCTGTGACATCACTGAATCCTCAGACCTTTTGATAACTTGTGATTCTACAGTGTGAGATGTTTGCAGCTTGAGTACAAATGTATTTTGGTCTTCAGAACACACAACCCAGAGTGATCATTAGGAGAGCCAATGCAGTGAGTACTGAATGCAACTGTAGCAGGAATCACTTGACAAGCATACCTAATTTTTAGAAATGAGGAGTTGTCATTTGGCTTGCTAATCAGGAGCCATCAGACAGAGCACTCAAATCTGACCAACCGCCTCACTATACCCTTCTGTTTTCAGAGCCTGCCAGACAAATCCAGAATTGTCCCAGACAGAACAAGACCCATGAGAACAGCAACAAGACAGAGTAACATAGAGAGTGTGTTCCTGGAACAGTTAACTTGACCCCTTCAGCTCTTCCCTCCATTCAGAAGTGCCCAGACACACCTGGGTTTATTCACTCCTCGTCCCCAGATGGTGCCTCATCCAGCCTTCCAAGCTGTCCTTTCAGCTGACTTGGGAAGATCACATGTTAGCATGGGCTCCAACAGCACTACAGCAAGTCATGGAGTTATTCTTTCTAACATGTCAGCTTTATGTACAATAAAAACAGTTCTTAATTAAAGTTATCATGCACAAAAATAAAACACTCCCAAGATCCATGATTTCTGTTGAGGCAAGGTCTATATAAAGGGAGAAAAGTCCAATAAAAGGTTTTTCACTGATATCTCTTAAAGTCAGATAGGAGATCTTCAGGATGTCTTTAAAACTGGTAGATTCTGCATTACAGGAAATTAAAGCTTAAATCCCTACAGCCAGGGATGAAACCAGAGAGCCCCATGCAGGGCGTTTGAATGAAAATTCTCCTTAGCTGCTTCTGTCCATGCTGACAGGCAAATGGTGCAGGACACGGAGCTACCACCTGGCTGCCCTTGGTCAAGCATCAAGACAGTCAAAGGACATGAATTACATGCTGTATACAATGCATAGCACTGTGAAATACCCCTGCAACGCACAGTATCTACCCATCTTCTTTACAGAGCATCTCAGGCTACCAGAATAAAATTCTTCAACATTTAGCTGAAAGACTAGTCAAAAGAAGCCACTTATTGCTGTCCTGGGTAACCCAAATATTATTGTATTCCGTATCCATCTGTGCCCAAAATTGTTAGCCTCTTTAAGACCTGGCAGTGTAGCCAGAACCAGAACCACAGGGCTGGGAGTGGGGGCAGGCAAGTGTCACGCTCTTTAAAGTTGAGGCACTCAGGCAGAGCTTTCTCTCTCCCCTCATAGCTTTTGCTCAAGGAAGAGGCTCTGCTTTGGTTTTTTTTCCTCTATGTTTCTCTCTGAGCTCCAGAAGGGGTTGTTTCAGGTAGGTTTTCTGTGCTTGCAACAGTAGCAACTCGAGAAGATGCATTTCACAATCGAACACAGTTTCAGAGTGAATTTTGCAACACTGGTCTGCAGCTGTGGTGGGGGGCTGAGAGGAGTGAACAGGCCCCACTCCCTGCAGTTGCTGCAGCTGCCAGCAGCACCCAGCTGACGCGGGAAGGCAGAGTCTGAGACGCCTTAGCTGGCTGCCTTGCCGTCCTCTCCCAAGAGGAAGGCGAAGTCCTTCCACAGGTTCTAGTCCTTAACCAAGTACCAGCTGCCAGAGGGTGTCAGTCGAATACACTGATGGAGCTGCTGCCACCGGAGAGATAAGAGGGAGGCCTGCCATCATTTTCCCTTTATCTCCCCACATGTGGTCGCCCGTGGCAAGCATCATCTTGGGGAAAGGGTCACTCCGCCATTTTGAGTTTCTCTTTGTTCCCACGGTGTCCATGAGATTTAGCAATTTTGTATCTAGTGATTATTTACTGTTATTTTGTGACTGTTGCTGTTTTGCTTGCTAGTAAACTGTTATTTTTTCACTTATATTTACTCGTATTAATTTCCTGTAGAAAAGGATTGGTTAAAACTAAGGGGACATAATTCATTTCAGTGCATCCCCCTTAAATCATACCAAGACAATAGCCAATACTTAAATTCCATTTTGTCACAGAAACAGCAATACAGAAGCAATAACAGGATAAAAGCTGCCATGAAATTCTGCAGCATTAGGACATCTGGCACCTTCCAGAGAAAACCACAGTTTTCAACACAGGTAAAGAAGGTTGTATTTCCTCTCCCTGATCCTAAGGATTGTGAGAAGGCCACACTTCAATCTCAGAGCTTTTTTTCATGGATGAGGCTTTACTGCTTCCTTCTGTTCCACTGGTGGCAGAAAATTACTCTTGGGAGACCTGTTTAGCATCCTTAATTGTATTCCAAAGAATATACAGAAGGTACGTGGAGTTCAAACCAAACTCCGTTATGGAGGTCACAAATCTGTGTATCAAAGCACAAATAAATTGAATGAAATGCTTCATATCTGTACTGGTTTGAGCTGGGATAGAGTTCAATCTCTCCATGCTAATTTGCATGGGGCTGTGTTCTAGAAAAGAGTGTTGCTAATACAGGGATGTTTTCGTTAGTGCTGAGCACAGCTTATACAGCATCAAGGCCTTTTCTGCTCCTCAAACTGCACCATCAGCAAGCGGACTGGGTTGCACAAGGACATGGGAGGGGACAAGTCTGGGATGGCTGATCCCAACTGACACAAGGTATATTCCCGACAATATCACAGAATCCCAGAATGTTTTGGATTAGAAGGGACCTTAAAGACCATCTTGTTCCACCTCCTGCCATGGACAGGGACACCTTCCACTAGACCAGGTTGCTCCAAGCCTTGTGCAACCTGGTGTAAAGCTCACCAGATAAAGCTGGGGAAGTAAGAGCAAGAGGGGCACATGTAGCCTTATGGCATTTGCATTCCCAAGTCACTTTCACCTGATGGAGCCCTGCTCTCCTGAGGATGGCTGAACACTTGCCTGCCCATGGGAAATGGGGAATGAATTCCTTGGTTTGCTGTGCTTGTGGGCACAGCTTTTGCTTTCCCTTATAAACTGTCTTTATCTCAACCCATGAAGTTTCCTCACTTTTTACCCTTCTGATTCTCTCCACCATCCCAGTGGAGGAGGAGTAAACAGCTGTGTGGGGCTGAGTTGCCAGCTAGGATTAAACTGTGACAATATCACAAGAGGAACTTAAAGTACTGAGGAATCAGTGCAAAAATGTTAGTTGTTGCTTATTTAACCATTTCCTTTGTCTTCTCCAAATTCACCTCCCAATTTTACCCAATTTTTCTGCCCTGTAGAGAGCTCCTCACAGGATGATTTATCAGTCCTCAAGACTCCAAGAAGGTAGGTTGACAGTGTTGCTCATCGATGCTAAAGCAAACAGAAAAGCTTTTAGCTTTCTCCTGCTAGATACAATATGATTTACATCAATACTTACAAGGCAGAAATACATTTGTTATATACTTCTCATATTATTAAGATTTTATATTGTCCAGCATTGATCTCAGTCACAATGTCCATGATGACACAATGGCAAACTGTTTTCAAAGCAGAGCCTGTAACTTCTGTGACGGCACACCTTCTGGTTAGAGCTGAGAGACACTGACTACTGGGCAGCCAGATGGGGAAAAGGCTTATTCCCCTTCTTGCTCCACTATTCTCCCTTCAGCCTCACAGTCAAACTTCAGTGTACTGAGAAACTTAGGCCAGGCTGACTCAACTCTGTAATGCAGCAAAACAATTTTGTTTTGACCAGATTAGTTTTCTGCAATGGAATAGGCAAATGGTTTGATATGTAATATGGTGGAAAAGAGCCAGTGGAGAGGCAGGAACATGTATACAGGCATGGAACATCCCCTTTTTAACGGAACTAAGCTGTTAATTCAACTTAAACCGTAACATGAAACCTCAGCTTGCAAATGCAAGTATAACTTTCTGCCACTTACTTGAATCCATTCCTGTTCCATCGTCCAAAAAACATAGCATGAATCCACCTCGTAGGTCCTCCCGTCGCTCTGCAAGAGAAGTTATTCACTGCTCCCGTAACCAAAATTTGTAAGTTCCATAAAACAGGATTGGTGTTAACATCAAATGTAACACAATAAACAGGACTTTTACATCTGCAATATGGCTGAGCTGTAAGAAAGAGCACCAGATTTTTGTTACAGAATGACTAAGAACTTCTTTACTTCATACTGTATGTAAGCATGTGCTACAAAACTGTATTACAATACAGTGGAGTTTTTAAGCATCCAGTACAAACAGCAACTCACTTCACCTGACCCCAGGTGAAGGCTGACTTATTGCTTCCCCAAGGTACTTGTAAAAGTACTCCTTTTTGAAAGACAACAGGCACTATGGCACAGAAGAAATGGTAAAACAATAGAATTATTCATATTGGAAAAGACCCTTAAGATCATCAAGTCCTACCACAAACCTAACACAGCTGAGTTCACTAAACCATGTCCCTAAACACCAGATCAACACATCTTTTAAATATGGGTAGATAATGACTCCCCCACTGCCCTGTGCAGCCTGTTCCAGTGTCTGACTACACTTTCAGTGAAGAAATTTTCCCTAATATCCGATCTAAACTTCTCCTGGCACAACTTGAGGTTGTTTTCTCTTGTTCCTGTCACTCGTTACTGGGGAGAAGAGCTCAACCCCCACCTGGCTGCACCCTCCTGTCATGAAGTTGTAGGAGCAAGAAGGCAAGAAGGAGCCTTCTTTTCTCCAGGCTGAGCTCCCCAGTTCCCTCAGCCACTTCTCATCAGACTTGTGCTTCAGCCCCTTCTTCAGCTCCCTTGCCCTTCTCTGGACACGGTCCAGCCCCTTAATGTCTTTCTTGTCTGGAGGGGCCCAGTACTGACCCCAGGATTCGGTATAAGCACCCTCATTC
This sequence comes from Corvus cornix cornix, assembly GCF_000738735.6. Taxonomy (NCBI): domain Eukaryota; kingdom Metazoa; phylum Chordata; class Aves; order Passeriformes; family Corvidae; genus Corvus; species Corvus cornix. The sequence goes on from NC_046345.1 coordinate 10,859,965, forward strand.
CTATTCTGTCAAGGACAACACACATTTTGCAACCTAAATCCAAATTAACTACTGACTTAATTGCTGACATGCAAGGAAGCAGCAGGAGTGACTTACCAGTATAAATGTCTATTCTCGTGGCATCTGCATCTCTACAAAGAAATAAAAACACAGCTGTTATTCAAATGTTAAACAGAAATGAAGCTAAAAATCTAGGCACATACAATCATTTCAAAAATAACTGGCTGCACAGATCAAAGTACACAGAGGCTCCACAGTCATCATTGACAGAAAACATTGTCTACTTTTTGTTTATTTGAACCTAAACTCCAGCGTAAGACATTGCTGGCACACAAACAGATCTGGTGACAGGAAGTATCACTGGCATTCTAACAAAAGTCATTCTAGCACTGAGAATCAAATGAGTACACGCTTCTGAGCTCCCTCCTGTACGAAACAAACAACGCCTATAGTTTTTCTGTCAAGCTGCCTGCAAAAGGTTTAGTAACTCCACATAAAGCTCCATCCCAATACATTCACAGTTGTTACAGGAAACTGTCATTACAAGATCACTGAAGCGAAGCCCTTCACACACTGCATCCTTCTCTGTATTTGAAAGTACAGTATGTATGGCACTACTGCCCTGTTCTCAAACCAACCTTGGTTTGCTGATTAGAGGTGTGGAGCTGTAGTGCTACAACAAAATCCCACTCGACAAATGCCACAGCCACTTTGCTCCAGTTTTGTACCTCCAGCCCAGCCCAGCTACCTTCTTCCCAGAAGACAACCTCTCTACAGCCAGAGGGGAACCAAGAGGTGAAGGGAAAACCACCCCAAAGATCCTACTTTTTATTACCTTGTAGCTACAGTGAACACAGCACCAGCTCATGCGCGCACACATACACACACACAGCTGATTTCCCAAACAGAAGCTTTCCTGTTCAAAAATGCCCCAGTTTCAGCTCCTTACATCACAAACTGTGACAAACCATATTTAGAGAAAACAATCCCAAAATATTTCTATAATGCTTCATGACAGTACTTCCTGCAGCTCAAGAGAAAAACACGCAAGGCTTGGGAGGCTGCTATAGCATGGATTCCCCACACACATGTGAGATGGGTGGCCCAACACCTGCAATTTCCAAAGACCATGCCTCCTCAAGTGTCAAAATTCCTTTAGCTGCTCTTGCTCTATTTTTCAGGATCCCACTTCCGATTTGATTTACATAGTCATGTTTGATACTATGATTACCTAGATATCAGAAGAGTCACAGCTTCTGTAATATTTATTTTACCAATTTCTTTATACAAAAAGGCAGACTGGTTTTTTCTTTAAATCTATCTTGTATCTTCTATCAATTTCCTTTCCAATATGAGTTGTTTCGGGATTCATTCAAACCTGTCTTTCCAGGAATAATTATTTTTTTTAGGGGTTTGATGTGGCAGTGTAAGAGGAGCAAGTGAAATATTCATACTAAATTGCAGCAATGTCTTCTATTTTGTATTTCTTGTAAAGTCTACTGGAAGTGAAAATTGCTTAAGATCAACTAAATACATAGGGGAATAAAATCTTAACCAAAGTTACCTTGGGAATTAAGCGGTCTCAGGTACATACCTGGCATTATCTACAAGTTCAGCAAGGGCACCAAACAAGAACTCATGGGTAGTTCTGCAACGAAACACAGAAATCAGCAGGGTTACACCAACACTTTAAAAAAGAGAGACCTTTAAATAAATGAGAATCTCAACTATATTTTAAACAAATCCAGTCAAATGGGTACAACACTACGGTCTGGCTGACAGCAGACTAGGAACAAGTGATTTACTGTCTGCCAGAGGTAGCCATGTAGCAGCCAATCTGCCCCAAACTGCAGCTCACTATTGTCTAAAACATATTGCAAGTACTCAAAAACGATAGAGAACATGATGATCCAATGAACCGGCCTATGACCCAGTCAACAGTTCATGGAAGTCCTTATTCACCACACTGACAGGCCTTTTCACGGCAACTAAATTCTGCCTATAAGTAAATATGGCCACGTGAGGATTATCATAGAATCACAGAACGGTTTGAGTTGGAAGGGACCTTAAAGCCCATCTCATTCCAATTCCCCTGCCATGGGTAGGGACACCTTGCTCCAAGCCCTGTCCAACCTGGCCTTGAACACTTCTGTGGATGCGGTAGCCACAGGTGCTCTGTGCAACAAGACATGGACAACATTACGAACAAGGCTGTCTCCCCCATGCACACAGTCTCATTGCAGAAGTTATTTGTGACAGAAAAAAGCTTTCAGATCCTGGCTAACGTCTAGTAGGTGCAACTGCTACTAATCCAGAGAAAGAGTCTTCTGACACCACTGTACCACACCACCTTTCCAACTTAACACTAAAATCATGAACCCAGCTACCACTTCAGCACAATCTCAGGAGACATGTTTAGTTTCCAGCCCCTTAACTGCCATCTCTTATAAGCAGCTCCCATTTGGAAGCCATTAGTTATATGCCTCAACATTGAAAGAAGATATATGGTGAGAAAAACTTAAGAAGCTAATAAAAATCATTACAATACATTGTCTGTCAACATAAATGCTATATCTCCACTTCATGCCCAAGCTGGCATCCTAACTTCAAAATCTAACAATTACTTCAAACACAGATGAGCCATATCCACCATAACGTTAACAGCAAAGACGTGGAGAAACAGTTGCTGGGATTTGTTGCTCCTCTAGGTTGTTCAATGAACAGACCAAGACCTCAGAAACTGGTTTTATGCACATGTTCCAGTTTGCACAAAACCCTCACATACAGCCTGTTCTCACCACTACACAAAAAGGGCAACAGGTCACCAAAGAGAAGATATTTAGTCATATTTTCAGCCTTTCAAGAACAGACACATACGTACTTCCCACACATACAATATATAGCTGTCCACACTGCTAATAACCACAAAATAAGCTTTCATATCCATCTTCAGGAAGATCACATTGAACCCCTCAAGCTCCAGTCAGAAGAAAACACATCAGCCTTCAAAGTTATCACTGAAACCATGGGAACAGAGATTTGCATATCTCCACTCTCCCACAGACAAGACCAATGGGAACGGTGTTTGGAAGACTACCTACCTAATAGAAAGCTTCCATAGAAACACAATCTTGGTGTTCCTTCCTTTGAGCAGGATTTCCTGCTGTCCTGGTTTCAGCAGGAATAGAGTTAATTTTCTTCTCAGTAGGTGTTACAGTGTTGCATTTTAGATTTAGTGTGAGAATAACGTTAATAACACACCAAAGTCTGGTGCCAAGCTATGCATACCCTAAGTCAAGGACTTTTCAGTGTCCTACGCTAGTCAGCTATACAAGAAGCTGGAGGGGAGCATGGGCAGGGCAGCTGACCCAAATCAGCCAGAGGAATATTCTGTATCACAGAATGTCCTGCTCAGTCTATAAGCCAGGGAAGCTGGCCAGGAGGGGCCAATCACTGCTGGGGGAGATGCTGGGCCTGGGTCAGTGGGTGCTGAGCAATTCTATTGAGCATCACCTGACATTCGGGGTTTATGCCTCTCTCTCTCTTTTTCCTATTATTACCGTATCTTTCTTTACTCCAATTTTTGAACTGTTCTTATCTCAGCCCATGGATTTTAGCCTTGTATGATCCACCTCCCCATCCCACTAGGAAGGTGAGTGAGCAGATACGTAGGATGATTACAGATTTCAAGTGTTCTCTTGAGTTTACAAGTGTCTATTCAGCTCCACAGGTCAACATCACAGAAGTTTATTTAGGAAATGACCTTATTGTAAGCAAATGGATGCTTTAGCACTAGTAGCTACACTTCATAAGCAGCTTTTACTCCACAATTTTAGGAATACTTCAAAGTCAGAAAAGGTGCAAATAAGATACAAAGAAGGATTTCCAAAGAAAGATGCTGGAACAAAACAACTGATAACACAGCTACAGATAATAAGACAAAACATCTCCACATAGCCCAGCACTGTACTGATCTTGACCATCTCCCAAAACTGCAACCAGTTGTGCTGACACAAGCAAAGGGAAACCTTGCTACAAGCCAATGAAATTCACTCCAGCTATTTATCACTAACATAAACGAATATACACTAAAAGGTCTTATTTTCAGTTTATGAATTTGAACACACTTGTCAACACCTAACTAAAGTCACATGAAGTGCTTTGGCCTGATTCAATCAGCTAATCTTAAATAAACCCCATGGTCTTGCCTTACAGTCAAAAGTGCCTGAAATACTTCACATCCATCATGATGAACTAGTGACAATTTCTTACACCTCCCCAAAAAAGTTTGAGATTATTATACTCGCAACATAACTTAAAAAAAAAAAAGAGACAAGATGTTGGCAAAATGAAGTCTATCAGAGTTTGCAAGTAACCTGCAAACACATGAGTATATTTTAGAGAGGCATCATCAGAGGCAAAAACCTGCATCAGAGTATTCAAAATACAACTATTACTGCCATACAATGGGTGAAACAACATATAGAAAGGAGGAAAGTATTATCAAAATCCATAGTCTCAACAACAGCTCATCTTGGTAGACACAGACTAGCTTGGACCATCCCGCAGTGTGTAACTTCCATCTGAGCCAGCTCCACACAGAACTGCAGGCTTGACAAGGAATAGAACAAGGGAGTCCAATGCCGACAATTTATTGAAACATAAATTACAAAAGGTCAAGTTAGATGGCTCTAAAACATGACCAACTTCAAACACCTCTACAAAGAATCGTGGAATAACATCCCAAGGGAAGAAAAGCTTGTTTTGTGAGCAGTTCCTACAGGAACCTCCTGCTTGAACCTAGTTGGACTCCAGACCCTGCAGACAAGTACCTAATTACTAATAAGAGACTTAAGAATTCATTTTGTTCAGCAGGAGGGCACACCTGGGAAAATGTTTTATTTTGGCACATGCAACAGGAACAACAGCCATTCTCTAAGTAATGCACTCTGTTTCAGGCCAAAACAGAAAAAAAAGCACAAGAAGAAGAGGGAATCTGGGGGAATGGGGAGATACTGTTGGTCTGTTATGACTAGTTTTCCTCAAGTCTGTCATTTAGTCATCTTGAAGTCTATTTGAGTGACCTTCTTCCACTCCAACTGTATTCACCAGGACAATTCTAGTTACACAACAACACTCAAGTTACAAGCTAAAGGCTACCTACGGCTAGAAGACAATTTCAGGTCCCCTACTTTTAACAAACTCCTTCAATTTTTAATTATAAATATTCAAAATATGCAAATACAAATTGGCTGGTTGCTGTTATGCTTTTGGCATCATCTCAATGAATAACTTTGGAAGTATCTTAACATAGCAGCATTTAATTGTTAAAGAAAATCAATGAGAAGGCAAGCAGGTGACCCTGAAAAGTCATAAAACAATGCATATGTAATTTTCATGTGCTTATGCACACTGATTTTCATTCTCAGGATCTAAAAGAACTTTAACATAGAAACATAAGGGTGGAAAACAGACCTTTAAAGATCATCTAGTCCAACCTCCAGCCATGGGCAGGGACACCTTCCACTAGACCAGGTAGCTCCAAGCCCCATCCAACCTGGCCTTGGACACTTTCAGGGATCATGGGGCAGCCACAGTCTCTGGGCAACCTCTGCCAGGGCCTGCCCACCCTCACAGGGAAGAACGTCTTCCTTATATCTAGGCTGAATCTACATTCTTAGGTTAAAGCCATTACCCTCTGTCCTATCGCTACAGAACTTACTAAAACATATGTCTCCAATCAACTATTCATCAAGTAAAGCACTTGGAAAAGCACGGTGGTATTTTTATTTTTTAAAAAATATGGCAAACGAATCAATTCATATAGATGCTGGAGGGTCACCTCAACATGCCATCAGACATGCAAGCATTAAGCAGCTATTGGAAAGATCTGCTGCAGGTCCTCAAGCTCAGGGACCTGATCAACCATCTCCTGTAAAGCACTTCAGACTGAGTGCTCTGAGGTAGACATATGGAAACTTTTCCTAAAGATGGTCTTAAAAAGGAAGGGAAAAAAAAAAGGCATGGTTTTCTTCTGCACCCTAACGGCCAGATGGCTGATCTTTCACTGCAATTTAAAGAATTTCCACCTCCTTGAACATGAGAAGACCCTTAGCACTGAACTAGAACTTATCTGAGGAGGGATGGTCTTCCTCAGCATGAGAGAACAGTCCAAAAGACCAGTCTCCTCTATCAAAAGCCCTGTGCTGGCCTTGGGTTGATTTAGGGATTGCTTCTTTTTCTTTTTTGCTCATTTTTTTACTGGAGGAACAGGAGGGGATGTTTGTCATGGGTTAGTTTGGGGCTTTCTCTGCTTTTAAAATGACTTCCATTACTCCCATTGCCATTCTTAGGGAAGCATTTGACTTATGCACTGATTCCCATAACCTCAAAAGGCTCTTTGTTCATGATGGACAAGAAGCCCTAGCTTTGGCTTATCTAAGCATTAGCTTCCAGCTCTTCTCAACAATTCGGTAATGCAGGCATCACTGTAGACATGCAGCACACCACAAGCAGACCAGCAGCATAAGCACAGTGGCAACATGAAGCAGCTTTAATATACTTGAGGGCAGCAGCAACAACTCAAGTCTTTTCTACAGCACAGGCTTTATCTTCTTACGAAGATGGACAGTTCTGGAGCTTTGCAGACAAACACAATCTGCTGACAGAGCACTGCCATCATCTGCACGGTCTTCTAATCCATAAAAAAGATTGTCTTCTGGAGCTGGACATGAGAATTTCAGAAATCAACACCTCCACCACAACATGACTCAGTATTGTCAATCTTCAGCCAAGCTAGACAGCAGATGCAAATGTGACATGGAGCCATTACTAGGTTTACCCCCTATTCAAAGCCCACTACTTTCCTAATTCTGAAAATAAATGGATCGTAATGCTCTTGGAATATGTGAGATTAGTCTTAGCTGCTCTTGCAGATGTCTCTTATTATCAACAGAGCCAGACAAAAATACTTTGAAACCAAGTTGCCCGTGATTCTGTGCCATCTTTAGACTGCTACAGACCACTGTGATCCTTCACACGTTGAAAAGGGAAACAAAAAGATAAACCTGCACTTTATTTGTTCTTCTATTGACGGATAACAGTAAGTCAACTCTTCCACAGAACATCAGCAGATAATCTTACAACGGTGACCAGCTGATCAAAATGAAGCAATGCCAAGTGGTTTCCACAGTGTTCTTCCAGTTCAGGTAGAATAAGCTCTTTCATCTCCTCTACACATGGCATTACAAGGTTTAGGAGCAGCAGGCAGGTCTTGATAGGTGCCTGATCCTGCTAAGCACTGCTTCCTGATGGTGCTTCTCATTTTCTAGACAAGTGCTCAGAAGAAACTCATTTTAAATAATGGCTTTGCCTCGTCTCAAGAGGTGTTATTTTGAGGGATTCACTGACGACATACAAAAATCTGACTGGAAGAAAAGTATCATAATCCTGTTGAAAATAAACCTGGAAAATACTCAGTCACACACAAAGCCAGTTGCTGCAGAGGGATGGTGGCCGTCATGGCAGTGCACACACTGCTCCGCGGAAGTGCGGCCATGGGGGTCTAGTTGCCCAAGGGGCATCCCCGTTCCTCCTGGAGCCTCTTGTCCCCATGCACCAGCTCTCCGTGACCCGCGGATCCGCCCACGGTACAATAGCCGGGCCTGGAGGGACCACGAGGCGACCGGGCCGGGGGCAGGGGTCCGCCCAGCCCCACCGGCCCGCGTGGCTTCAGCCAGGCCCACCGCACTGAGCCAGGGCCCTGAGCAGGCCGGGTGCCGCGGGTCCGCCCCACCCCAGCCGGTACTCACGAGTTGGTGTGCAGGTACTCGAAGGTAAGCTGGGCCCGGTTCAGGCTGCTGTAATTGCCCAGGGACATGGCGGCAGTAGCCGCCATCGGGCCCAGGCCCGGGCCCCTGCCGCATGCACCGGCGGCCGCGCGCGCCTCGAGCCCTCCCCGCCCCCTGCCGGTCACGGCCCCCGCCGGTTGAACAGTCGGCGCTGCACTGCACTTCGTTATGCCGCGCCGCGCCCCGCCGGTGCGGTGCGGTGCGGTGCGGTGCGGTGCGGTGCGGTGCGGTGCGGTGCCGTGCCGTGCCGTGCCGTGCCGTGCCGTGCCGTGCCGTGCCGTGCCGTGCCGTGCCGCCCGGGCCCAGCCCGGCCCAGGCCCGCTTTGTCTCCGCCGCGCTAGGATCGCACCCAGCGCCGCAACTGCCCCCGTGGGGGCGGGGCCACGCGGCCGCCGCCCATTGGTCAAAAAGAGGCACGTGATGAAAGTGCCCCGGCGCGGCCAATGTAGGCTCTGCGCCGCCGCGTGACGGGCGCGCGCGGCCGGGAGGGAACGGTGGAGGAGGGTGAGTGCGGTGTGCGCGGCTGTTCCGGGACCCCTCGCGGGACCCCCTTTTTTCCCCAGTCTCCGCCCCGGCGGCAACCGAACGCCTCAGTGCCGCGGGAGCGGCCGCCGCTGCCTCCTAGGGCGGGCTTGCGGGTGTGGTAGGGCCGGGGTGCGCGATGAGGCCGCCCGGCAGCGGGAGCCCCGTCCGGCCCTGCCGGAGCGGGGGGGGCCCGATCGCCGCGGTGCCGGCGGCGTGCGTGGGGGGCACCAGCTGGCGGTAACTGCCGGGTGCCACGTTGGAGCGGGTGAGGCCTACCGGTCCTGAACGTCGGGAGCGGCTCCGGGACGCAGCTGGATGGAAGGATCCCGCCGCTGAACTCTTACGGAGGCTCCGCGCGGATTTCGGAGGGTGCCGGTCCTGCGGCGCTGATGAAGGCTCTGGGAAGTCACCGAGGAGAAGCTCCTGAACGTGCCCGCACTCACCAAAAAACATTAATGTAAAGGGCATATAAAATCATAAATACTCTTGCTTCAATTCTGTGCCTTTGGCTCATCTTGAAATGTGAAGGGATTGAGCTCAGGGGTTGTCCTACCTGTGTCCTGCACACACCATGGCCCCCTAAATGCGGCATGAATGCGGGAACCCTGAAGGCCAAGAATACTTGTCTGAGCACCTGAGTTGTCCACTGGAAAAGCAGCCCCAATCGTACTTCTGAAATGGACACTGAAACAGCATGGCTGTGTCTGCTGTGTCTCGGTTAATAGGAATCTGAACTAAATATCCAAAATCTGAAGGAATTCAATCTGTGCAGAAATTGATGTGGCATATTTGTTCTTGAAGAATGTCCAGCAAGAATGGAACGTGTAAGATTGCAGATTTAAAAAGGGTAGACATTATTTGATACTTTATTTATAGGGCACCACAGGGAAAAGGTAAAGTTTTGCTAAAAAAAAAGAAGTACTTCAATTTTATCTGATAATTTTACAACAATAAAATCTAATTCATCAGAAAAAAAAAAAAAGGCTATGGGAGTTGGTATTATTCAACCTGGAGAAGCATCCAGGGTGACCTTACTGCAGCCTTTCAGTACCTGAAGGGGCTCCAAGGGAGCTGGAGAGGGACTTTGGACAAGGGGTAATGGCTTCCCACTGCCAGAGGGCAGGGCTAATGGAATACTGAGCTTTCCTGTGAGAGTGGGGAGGCCCTGGCACAGGGTGCTCAGAGAAGCTGTGGCTGCTCCATCCCTCAAAGTGTGGAAAGCTAGGTTGGATGGGGCTTTTGAAGCAAGAAGGAGCCTTCTTTTCTCCAGGCTGAGCCCCCCAGTTCCCACACTGGCATAGTGGAAGGTGTCCATGTCCTGCCTGTGGCAGAGGGTACGACAAGACAAGTTTTAAGATCCTTTCCAATCCAAACCATTCCATCATTCTGTGATTCTATGATATCCAAGCTATGTGGTGAAAACTTAAATCTGTTACTCATGATTGGTAAATGGCTAAAACCTGAGTTTCATATTTGAGTTGTTTGACCCCCATTCCCGGTGGTGTGTGAGCCTGAGTTAACAAGTCTGCAGCTTTGGCCTAAGAACTTCACTTCCCAGAACAGCATTTAACTCTGTTTACCCTCAGTTTGGCCTGTTCAGGCCAGCAAGTTGTATCATTCCTCCTGGCAAGGATTTCTCTGTGTGTTCTTGTGAAGGCATCAAAAAATGACTGTGCCTGTGTTTGCGGTGGCTCTTTTAGACTTTATCTCTGAAAAGCTGTGCACAGCAGGACATCAAACTGCATGAAAGAGTTAGGAAAATTACTGTCGAGAACTGTGTTTAGGTGTATTATGTTTATGACATGCAATGAGTCTATTAAAGATTGTAGCATCATCTGTTGTGCTCAGCTTTTGTTTTGTCACATTGTAGTCAATATCGACAGCAGATGTTCAAAAAGCAATATAAATCCTATCAGTGAAAGGGCAAGGTAATTACCCAAATATGTGTTCCTGAGGAACATGAACCTGAACTTAGGCATCATATCAGCCTTGTCCTCTTAGGTAATCTGAGTGTCTCTGTACCTACCAGGAACTTTGCCTCATCATCTTACTTTCAGGGAGGAACCAATGTTTCTTTCCTGATGTTGGAGAGGTTGACAACATCATCTGAGTATTGCAGTGCTCTGGACAGAGCAGGTGAACACCTTCCTGCTGCTCCTATGGGATCTGACCTGTTCTGAGGATGAGCTGGCTAGATGCCAGTCCTTTCTATCTGGCTCTTGGTAGAAGACCAGTACATTGCACTTCCATTTCATTTGGTCAGCCCAGGCAGGAAATTGCTCAGTATCATCTTGCCATTTGGTGGTGGTCGATTCCACATCTTTTTAATTTTCTTTGACAAAAGTGAAGTGAGAATTTAATTCTTACACACTTTCCATAGCTGTTCTGCAGTAGGTTTCAGACATGTTCCAGACTTCTGCTCTTTGGTCTCTCTTGCCCAAGTCTTGAAAGATTTATACATTCGTTTACTGGCTCTCTGAGCTGCCAGACATTGGCCCAAGGTGTAATGAAATGAATTCACCTTTTGCAAAGCAGCATTTGGATTACATCACGCTCTGCCTTGGCCACAGCAGAGCTATGCTTTGATGAGGACCTCTCCGTCCATGGATGGAGACATAGTAGGCTTGTTTGGCCTGTGTACCACTGCTGCAAACTGCTGATTTTCTCAGTACTTTAGAGATGAAAGTCTTCCCACTGGAAATTCACATTTATCCTCTTCTGGGGCAGCTGTTTTTTCTTGGAAACTCTCTCCCCAAACTTTGTTTAAATAGTTCTAGATCTTTCAGTTGTAGTGGTTATGACAGGCAACCTCCCTTTTTTTTTCTGCTGCTACCAGCACCATTTCCCTGAGTTTCTGTTCAGTCCCAGGGTCTCTGCATCTTACAGTAACAGGCAAAACAAGTCTGGCTGCTCAGGTGTCACAGGCAGTACGCCCTCATTTTTGAAGTCTCCAGTGCAGCAGTGGAAGGCAGCAGTTTGCTCTGGTGCACATAACGTTCCTGATAAATGACCTGTGGGTTGGTGGTTTGTCCAGCCTATATGTGTGGAGCTTGGGGCAAACTGTACTGCTCATCTTTAAGGCTGAGTTTCTTACTCTGAAATAATCCCCACGTGCCCTTGTAAAACTAGTCTTTTGATTCCACACTTCAAAATCTATGTTTCTAGGCTGTGGTGTGAGTTCTCATGTGGTCCCGTGTGGTGCTTGCTGGGTCCTTACTCTGGTGTAGCATTTTGTTAAGCCTCTTTCCACTGGAATCCAGGCCATAGCCTGAGGTCCCTGAAGAGTTTATTTATGTGGCCATTGTTCTGCAAGTTGAAGGTAACCTCTTCTACACCTGTGTGGGTCTTGAGTCAACAATTTTTCTTTTTCTCTGCTATTTTTTAAGAAGCTAGACTTCCAAGCCAGTACTTAATGCATGAGTCATCATAGTTGTAAGTATTAGATTCTGCTCCAGACAAGTGCCATGAGTGCAGCAAAGTGTCTTTTCCAGATGCCTGTGAGGTCTCCCAAGTTAACTGTTTGTAGTTTTATTCTGTGTCTATATACATGAAGAAATGTAAACCTTTGCATTGTAGAAACGAGGTTTTCAGTGTCAGAGTGAAATAAGCAGGCAGTGAAAAATAAATCTGAGACATGACCAGTAATCCTCAGGGGTTTACTGGTCTTTCCTTTATCCTTCATTTTTATGGAAGGAAAAAATGGCATTGCCTTTGGATGCAAGGTCCTCTATGTCATGACAGAAGTTGCTGAAGTTCTAGATCAGTGCTGTTCTACTGAGTGTTCACCTTGGTACTTCTCCTAAGAAGGTTGGGTGCAGTTGCAAGCCCCAGTAACCAAACTGGCATGGATCTCTTTTCCATTGCCCTGAGTTTGTAGAAAGAATTTCAAAGCAGCTTCCTTTAATGGGCTTGAAATCATGTTGCCTCACAGCTTTTTGGTTCATTCTTTTGTGTCATGCGATATGCTGCCTCTGCTGTGTGATGAGTTCTCATTGTCTCCCTGTACACAATGAGAACTTCTGCCATGAAATATGCTGCTGCCTCCAAACAATGTGGGGTGTTCTCCTTTAGACAGAGCATGCCAGTCTCACTCACAGAGAAGGGCTGTGTCAAAAAGCATCAAAGCATTCCACCTTTCCTTGGGTTTGAGTTGCATCTGCATGTCGATTCAATACAATGCAAGAACACAACCCTGAAGTCAAGAATTTAGAAGGAAGTGTTTTCCTCCTGGCTTCTCCTAGTAAGGAGTTATTCCCTGTATGACCTGGGGCAGCCCTGTTTCTTGTGTTCATAGCCATGTCTGCCCAGCCTCTCTATCATTTGCATCAAGTAGCAGAGCAATTTGCTGACTAAATGCAAGTGTCGTGAAGTTGGACCTCTCTTCACGGAAGTGTCTTTTTCTCTTGTGTTGGGAGGCCTAAATCCTGTGGTTCTTTTCTGGAACAGTAGTTTTATGAAGAGTCTGTGTCAGTCCTTACAAGACATGCAGAGCAAGATGTTCAAAGATGCCTAAACGTGTGGAAGGTACTAGCATAATGGTTCAGAGACGTTTTCTGTAGTGCCAAGTGTCAGCCTCTTGATGCTTTGTTTTCAGGGAAAGTCACATCATGGATTTAAATTCCTTATTTCGGTCTAGGTACCATTCTCAGTGAGACACTGGTTGTCAGAAATTACTTTGTAAATGAGTTTGCAGAAGAGTGGAAAGGGTAAGATTAGGTGAGAGCAGGGAGACATCTTTGAGTGAATTGTAAGCGGAATGGTGAACAGGGAGGATCCTCCACTGCCACTCAGGCTCCCGCTGTCCTGAGCCCGGGTTTGATTAATGAACTAACAACATGAAAAAAATGTCACAGCTGTTACAGCATTATGTCACCACCTCAGGCCTACCGCAGAAAACGCTCAGTCCCTTGCCAGGGAAGACAGGCAGAAGAGCCTACGAGAAGATGGTAGAAAAGGAGCGATGGTAGTATCTTACAAGAATTTTCATCACTAACTTGAAAGAGTTATGGATGGCATGAACTCATTGTCAGAAATTGATAGTTTGGTCTAGGTTGGATGGTTTTCCACATGGATGCTGAAAAGGACCCATGCCCAGAGGCTTTCTGCTCTGAACTGTAACTATGATGTTTTTAGTGGCTTCAACCAACGTAAGGTGTGCAGGCTTCTTAACAAGGTGACTAACTAGTACAATTCTTTTCATGAATAAATAGTTTTCCTTGTCTCATTATTTGAAATATGTGGACGGTGTTACTTGTGAGTTTGGTCCAATTCAAAGTGTCCGTTTAACCCAGCCTGATGAATGTATGCCTGACAAGGGCGGTTCAGGTAATTTCAGTCTGGCAACTTGAAAGCAACCAAAAACATACTCTTGTAGTGAAAAGCTTATGGAAATCTCTTGGCTGCCTCATGGAGGCAGCATCCAAGTAGATGGAGCTGTGCTACCAATGAAGAGATGAACAGCTATATCACCACATCTGGCACAGAAAACACTTGGGGAGTGCTACGGAGAGAGTGGGGCTGTGCCAGTCATTCCCATCAAAGCATCTCTCAGTGGTGACTAGATAACTGCTCCCCTAGCATGTGCTGGGAATGCCACCACGGGTCAAACGTCTTTTGTCATCTCCTGAAGGCATTCATCTCCCCTAGCTTTAGCCCTAGACAAGTGCAAGGTGCACCAGAACCCTGGGCTGCCCTTCTGCCTTATAAGAAGCTGATATCAACATGAAGGCCTGACTGCCTTGGTGGGAGAGAATGAGGGGAACTTCACAGATGTGTAATATCTTCCCTGGAATGTCATGGTTTGCAGGAAGCTGGTCAGTCTGGCAGTCAAGAGATGGTGTGAGGAGCAAAAGTACTGTAGCAAAAAGCTGTCAGCACTCTGTCAGCATACAGCTTCAGAGACTGTCCCTAGACTGAGCTGGAACTATCAGGAAGCTGGGAAGTTCTTGGGAGGCCAAAAAAGAAGAATCTGTGAGGTAGTGTCATTTTTTCAGCAACTTCACCCTGAAGTTATTTCTTGTCACTCAGATTTTCCATCCAAATCTAGTTACTTTATTTAAGAGAAACAAACTCCGGAAATGTTTATCAGCGTAGTTGGATCATCTCGTGATGGTTTGACCAGTCCTCATCAATCCTGTAATCCCGTCCATTTGGAGGACGTGTGAAGATGTCATCATGCTTGTTCAATACATCCTGAGCCCCGCATCTTTGTCCTGCATCGGTGATCGGCATAATACATAATCTGCATAATATTTTTAAAAGATAAAGGACTTTGTTCTGTAAAAATGGTTTTGACTGTGTGCCTCTCCCAAACTCTTTCTCTAACCCTGCCCCACCTAACATAAGGAAGAGCAGAGTATCCATAGGCTCACAAGGAGTGTGGTGGTGGCTTGTTTCCTACTGGCATATGGGATAATGGGTATGTGAAAGCCAATGAAGAGAGACTCCAGCTTGTGTTGAAAGTAAGTTTTGGTGTTGCATCAGGTGGCAGTGGCTGAAATGTAGGAAAATACCAGCATTAATGGCAAAATTGCAAGGAGGTGTCTGGCTCTGGGCTGAGGTTGAATGGAGGGGTGACTGCCAGGCCAAAGAGAGGCCAGCCCTGTCCAGGGGCTGGGCAAAAAGCAAGAAACAGCCAGACAAAGGGGTGAGAGTGTCAGCAGTGCTGCCTGACTAGGATCACTCACCAAGGCTCCAATCACTGCAGAGGGGTGCAAAATCAGGAAAAAATTGAGCCTGAGAAAGAACTGGGTTAGGTTGTTCATATTGCAGGGGGAAATTGGGGCAAAATAGAAGGCAAAGCATGTGGTTGGGGCTGTTCGGGGCCAGGGTGGTCATCAGCTCAGGAGCATGACACCAAATCTGCTAGGGCTGTGTGGGTGGGTTTGCCTTGCTTCTGAAGCCATGGCAGTGGGATGTGACTGCCAGCATCACTGAACAAGTCCGCTGACGTGGCAGCAGTGAGTGTGACTTAAATTAGCAGCTGAGTTCATCAGAATCTCAGAAAAGGCCATTTAAGGAACCTCATTCTTGTCCACATCCCTCTGCAGTCCTCCACACAGGACTGAAAGACAGAGGAAGGTCATAAACTGCCCTCCCACTTCCCAGGAAGAGCTGCCTGCAGGCCTTTCCCCAAGCTGCTGCTAGCAGGATCTTTTAAGTCAAGACAGCACATCTCACTCTCCAGCACACCCAACCATTCGGTTCAAACTGGGAGGTGACCCTTGCCAGGAGGGCTTTTACCATTTCCAGGCAGCAGGGACATGCTGTCAGTGCAACTCACTGCCACCAGAAGTCATCCCAACTCCAAACACTAAATGGGAAAGCTGCCTGAAAAATGAGGGAACACTTTTGCATCAGGAATTACTCAAGGCTTTGGTATATAGTGTTCTCAGATATTTCAGTGTTCTTATAAATGTTCTATTTGAAGAAAAATACTGTAATTGGCCAATATTCCACAGAATCTAAATATTTTGCTCTAAGACAGTACTTTCTTCCGCCACCTCACAGAGATTTACTTCTTTGCTGATTATGTGGCTCAGGCTCTGGCCATGATGAGGGCTTCCCTCCATTCTGCCCTCTTTTTACATGTAGCTGAGGTCTTAATCCAGCCACTGTCATAGCAAGGGGGAGAAAAGAATTTGTCTTTAGTTAATCCTGGGAGAAGCTTCCGTCTGACAGACTTTCCACTGAGAATGAGGAGTATGAAAGAACACACATGGGAAGAGGATGGGACAATTGTGCTAAGCATCAGCTGTGCAGGGAAGGGGGCACTTGCCAGGAATGGGGAGCCCTTGAAAGAGAAGCCACGGGATCTCAGAATTCATTGGACCCCCAGAGCTCACAGCATGGTGAAGAGCAGGCAGTGTGGGTCAAGTGCCACAACTGGAACTTGTCCCTGCCAGCTCCTCCCTGAGGTTCTCCAAAGCCTTTGCTTGTTGAGGGGTTTGCCTTCCCTCTAGATGGCAAAGGTATTGCCCAGTTTCATAGTGCTGAAGGGGTTTTAGGCACACTGCATGGTCCCTGCTGTGGAGAAACATCCTGTCCTGCATCCAGGGCTCTGCGGTGTTCACGGGTGTCTGCTGGATTCGTGGTCTCAAAATGTAGCAGGCAGAGAGGAGTGTGAGACTGCACCTTGGCAGGACTGCCATCAGAGCACACAAGTGGTTGGCCATGCTCTCCTTTCTCCCAAGTTCATGGCAGAGCTGAGGTCAGGCTGCTGGGCTGTAGCTGTTGGAACAAGCAGGCACCACTTTCCAGGTATGCAGACAGGTGAAGCCCAACTTTCTTTTGGGATGCCAGTAACTGATAGGAACTGGGTGTCTCTTGAGCAAGTGCCTCCCTGAAACAAGGAGAAAGATGAGGGGACTGGAGGCCAAAGGATTCAAGGGTACAAGTAACAGCATGCAGCGTGTTGGTGCAAGTTCTGCCCAGCACAGGGAAGCACGTTCAGCTGGGAGCCCACCACCCCAGCCTGGTGTTGAGCTGTAGCTGATGAGTTTTGGACCAGCTGGAGGCTCCTGCTGCCACTGAGGCTGAGCCACAACGCTAGGCATAGGATGTGGTTGTCAAGGGAACCTGGAGTAATGGTGTCTGTCACACAGGGTAGTTGGTGGGACAAGCTGTCTGCTCTTTTTGCTTTCAGCAGGAAGTTTGGCAGTTATAGTGTGTGTTCTGTGGTGTTTTCTCAGTGACCAGTCTGCAATACCTGCTGTGTTTCCATGGGGTGGTTTGAGAAGTCCACTGTAGGAGCATCTTAAGAATTGTGAGGAAGTTTTGTGACATCAGATGGAGACTTTGATCCATTTTATGGTCTCCATGTATGTTGATGATATCCTTCATTATTCTGCTGGTTCACTTTGCCATGTGTACCTGGGGCCAGGAAACATCTTAACAGGTGCTGGGAGAATAGAAGGAGCCTTGTAACAACCACCTGCTGATATGCAGGGTGTTAAAGGTGCATGGCTGTTAAGAACAAAACATAAATGCTGTGAGGTGATTAGGAGAAGCTTTGCTTTGTGACAGCTGGTTTTTGTGTCTTGCATCACAGCTGCTGGAGTGGGGACAGGAATCGGGCACGGTTTGGGTGGCAGGCAGAGCAGCTTCTTGAGGGACCGAACAGAGTATAAGGGATGTCCAAATGCAGGCACAACTTGCAAGGAATGGCAGAATTTTTGTGAAAGGTTATTTTAAGATTTCTCTGTGTGCCATCATACCACTGAGGAGGAGAAGGAATGTCATGGAAGGAAATAGCTGGATTGGGAGGCAGCTGTTGGAATATCATGGAAGGCAGTAGCTGGATTGGGATGTCAGCTGTAAATGAGTCAAAAGGAGCAAAGTGCTGGTTTGTGACCTCCATACATGATAGAGCTGCAGTTGACCCTGGTCAGGGACTGAAGTTGGGACTTAAGAGAATGACCTCCAGAAAAGGGAAGGGTGGGAAAGCACATCGCAGGGAGACAGCAGAGCATCATGAGATGCTGGTGGGAGCTTTTGCTGCAGGATAAGGATTTGTTCATACTGGCTTTGCAGTGGATAAATTAATCTTCCATCTCCAAAGTTAATTTGAGACCACATGTGAAATGCTGAATGGAGTACTAGCAATCTCAGTTGGTCAGAGCATGGTGCTAGTAACACCCAGGCTGCAGGTTTGATCCCCCTATGGGCTATTCACTTAAGAGTTGGACTTGTTGATCCTTCTGGGTCTCTTCCATCTCAGACTATTCTGTGATTCTGTGAAAAGCTCTGTGAATCTCATTGTGTGTGGACAGGGCATTTTAATGCAACAGCTCAGCCTGCCTGCAGTATATTAGGCATAGCAGCAAGGATTAGGAGTCCAGTGCAAGAGTTGGCAGAGTCACAGCTGGGCAGGGAAGACTCCCGACCAGGTGGCTGTTCATTTCTTTCTTACGTAAGCTGTCTAGATAAGAAGACAAGAAGAGGCAATGCCCTGGCATGAGAGTATTGCTCCCTACACAGATGGTCTCCAGTCTACAGCTTTCATATCTGAGCTTGTGCAAAGCAAGAAGGGAACAGAAAAAGGATGTTGGTAGTGCAGCCAGCTATGCATCAGAGAAAAGTCTATGAACAGCTATAAAAATAATGGAAAAGAACAGTAACTAGTGAGATTTATTACAGCTACAAAAACATCTGACATTTTGCACACAGAAGGTGCAGCACTGCCAAGAAAGATCTCCTCATGGTGAGCCCACAAGACTCGGGTAGTACAAGAGGACACAGCATGGAGCTGCGGGCAAGGGGAAGGATGGTCCTGGGGAGGAGCAGCCCTGAAGAGCATACTCAGGAATATTTTTCCAAGTCTTCTTAATTCCTTGTGGCTGTCCCAGGGGAGAATCAAGTGACTATAAGGAGAAAATATGTTCAGAAAAGAGTCTGGTCTTGAAATAGTTCACATGGTAAATGAGACAGAAGGGGCCCAGCCTGAGACAGGTGCAGAGGCAAACAGAGCTGTCACCAGAGAGCAGCAGATGAAAGCTCATCCTCTTGATCCATAAGGACATGGTAGACCTGGAGCATGGGGCAGCCATCACCGACCACAGGCAGCAGGAAGCCTAGAGGTGTGACACACAGCCAGGCCCTCCACCAGTTGGCAGGACATGAGCCATTGGGAGCAGCACACCCAAGTGTCTTTTGTCAGCATGTGATATGGCTCATTAGCAAATACTAGGTCTGGTCATGTACAGGTTCTCGATAACATTACAGCTTCCAGGTTTCTTGGAGTCATGTGGCACTGGTGCCTGTGATGTGGTTTCCATGCTGCCATTGACCACAAGAGAGCAACCTCTGAGTGCTAAGGCAGATTTGTCCCCAGCTCCTCAGCCCTGGAGGAGAAATTGTGCCTGTAGCCCAGGCTGCCCATAGCCAGGGCTGCCTGCAGCCAGCCTGTGAGTGTGGGCCATGCTGAACCCTGCATTTGGGGCTGTGTCTCCCTCCATGCAGGCAGTGTTGCAGCTCCAGGACAAGTGGTCTGTTTGCCTTGGCACAGGGCTGCAGAGAGGACCTGGGCAGTCCAGGGGACTTGGCAATCTCTACCCAGGTGTGTTTGGCCTTGCTTGTGGTACAGTAGTGCCACTTTGGTCTCTAGTCCCAGTGATTTGGGGGACCTTCCCCAAACCCATCCCTGCAAGAAGAGTCATCTTGCTGTTGACATACAGCTTGTGAATAAAGCCATTTTTTGGGACAGTCTGGAAGACGATTCCTTGATTGTCTCCCAGTATCCTGTTGGTCAAAATCCCTAACTCCTAACTGACAGGCAGGATTCTTGGATATACATGTGGCTGCTCTTCTGGGAAAACCGTGAAAGGGTTGGCATGTTTCACAGAATAGTTTAGGCTGGAAAGGACCTCAAAGCTCATTTAATTGCCCTGCCATTCCACTATCCCAGGTTGTTCCAAGACCTGTTCAACGTGGCCCAAAACACTTCCAGAAATGGGGCAGCCACAGCTTTCCTGGGCAACATCACAGGGAAGAATTTACCATCCTCACAGGGAAGAATTTCTTCCTAACATTTCATCTAAATCTCTCCTCTGTCAGTTCAAAACCATTCCCTCTTATCCTATCACTATCTGCCCCCCCTAAGTACTGGAAGGCTGCAATGAGGTCTCCCCAGAGCCTTCTCTTCTCCAGGCTGAGCAGTATTTGGAGATGTCTGGAGCCTGGGTTTTAGGGGTAAGTGACCAGGAGTGGCATCTTTCCTGAACCCCTCTTCTTTTTCCAAATCCTTCCTTTCTTGACCACAGCAGATCTCAATGTTGTGATTTGTGGGCTTCTGAGGTGTCTCAAAAAGGGGAAAAAAGAGTTGTGTTCATTCAGTGTAACAAAGAAACTGGAAAGGCAGGAGGGAGGAATGCTGTCTGGTCACATCTCAGGAACGTCCTGTCTGTCGAAATAATGAAGCAGCCTCCCTCAGTGTGACACACAGCCAGGGCTTCATGTGAGCTCCCAGAGCTGCAGCTGAGCTGGAGCCTTCCTCCATTCTGACAGCAAAAAGATATTTCTCTCCAGCTCCAGGTGGGGCTTCTGACGTGGCCAGGAGCTGTGGTCCCCCTGGGACCCTGTTTCTCACCACTGCTCAAAGTGCAGATAAAAGCAGGATGAGAGCCCTGTGGGTCAGCATGGTGGGAGGGATACAGCCCCTTGGAGGAAGGAGAGTCAGACAAGAGATATTTGGAGGTCTGGACAGGCTGGAGGGGAAACTCTACAGTCTACCAGTGCCATCTAAGCAGGGGCACAGCTCTGTGGGAAGTTCAGATGCCACGGAGTGCCTCTGCAGGCCCTGGCAGCAGCAGCTGTGCAGCAGGACAGGGACCATGCGCTCAGCCTGGGTACAGGTGTTGCCATGCACAGATCCATCTGGAAATGCCATACAGTAGGGAAGGGAGGTTCCCACTCTTCTTCGCAGGCTGGCAGCCTTGTGGTCGCTGGAGATGCTGACACCAAGGCCCTGACAGTTTTCAAGCACTCTAATCCCCCAGGCCCACTGCCAGGGAGCAGGCTACAGCCTGGGGAGTCATGTCCTGAGTAGATGCTAGCTCCACGGCAGCCTCTGCCTGCAGGCTCCCTCTGCTCCTGGCAGCCATGGTGCCCTGCTTCTGCTTGTGGCTGCATCCTGCACTGCAGGGTGCTGTGCAGTGCCCTGGGCTCCTGCACTGCTGGGTACTGAAAGTGTTTCCTTCTCCCTTCTTTCCTGGTGCACAGGCAAGGTGGAGTCATGGCCAAGAGGTGCCCAGGTAGGAGCAGGCTGCATCAGCGGCACTGCAGCAGAAGCAGACTCAGGCTCCTGTGGCAGATGTCATGCTACAGGATAAACCGACTGACTTCTGTGGCAGGGCAGGAAATGGGACAGACTGTGCTCGCTTCACAGGGTCCTTGGGGGATTCTGCATGGGACAGGGGCCAAAGGTCAGTGGAGGGAAATGGATTAACTTATCTGGGCTTTAACTCCTGCTAGCCAAGGCTGTGGTGGTGCAGGAGCTCAGTGCCCCATTGCTGCAGCCTCCACAGCAGGAGCTGAGCTGGACCAGGGTGGGCAGGGGCAAGAAGGGTGCTAACCCAGCATTTTTTGTGTGGATCTACCCTCTGGAGAGGCTCCACCAGGAGCACAGGTGCATGCCCTGAGCAGGCTGAGCTCCTGGATACTCACCAGCATTGCTCCTGTACCAACATGAGCAACAGACCAGAGTCTGCATGAAAGAAATGACTGTAGCCAATTTCCTGCTAAGCAGGTTTATTTACAAAAACTAACAATGGAGCAATTAAGGTTCCTAACAGCTGGCTAGCTTATTCCCAGGGAGGAGAACTCAACCCACACTAGGCACCTCACCACTACCGAATAGCAGAGACCCAGATTGCTACGGGAGTCACCTTTTATGCCCCTCCTGGGAGCACCACCCCCCTTCCAAGAGTCTTGGAGACAACTTGACTGGTGTTTGTTGGCTCATTTGTCCAGGTGATTGGTTCATTCAAATAGACAAGATAGGAACGTCGAGTGATTGGTGAAGTCCTGGTCCAATCTGGGTCCTCGGGTTATCCCCTTACACTAATCACCGTTGACCCCCTTCTTCTAGAAAGTTCTCCCTTCCCCTCCTGTCAATCAACTCCAGGCCTAGTACTAAAACAAGAAACAAACCTAAAGCTAATCAGCCTCACACACAAACAAATTTAACAGTATCCCCGAATAACAAAATGCCCCTTAACCATTTACCAGACTTAACAATAACTTGGAACCTCTTAGCCATTAACTGTTTTAACGAATCATTAACAATAAGAGACTCTTGTCATGGGGGACTACAAAAGTCAACCTCCCACAGTCATTTATAACACTGCGGACATCTGGACAGATCTACCCATTCTCTTCCTCTGTGCAGGTAAAGAGGCACAACAGAGATCCAGCCCTCGAGATCCACACCTGGGGCAAATTGGTTCTAGATCATAGGGAAGTGGTGTGTGCTTTCTGCATCCTGGTCCCCATACAGGCCAGTCAAGTGCAGCAACTGGAACCCTCAATGTACGTGGCAGCACTGATCCTCCTTGGGCCATGTACCCCCCCAAAAGTGCGACTTTCCTTGTCACATGGCTCCTTCCTATCCCAGATGAAGCAGCACCCCTGGGCAGGTAGGAGGCTGCCCAGTGCCCCTGCCAGCAGCGGGATGTAAGAGATCCATCACACCTGATCTTGCCCTAGCTCCCAGCAGGATGTGAATCATGCCTGAGAAATGGGGATGGGTTTGTGCGTGAGTGCCCTGTCCTAAGCAAGTGGCACTGGTTCCATGCAGGCAGGTGGTCCCTGTGCCTGGTCTGGCTGCAGCAGAGCTGCCATAATGGTGCCCTCCAGCTGTGCTGCGTGTCCCAGGACACCTTCCAGTGCATCACCCTGGCCACTCTGTGCTGCCCAGCCTCCATCCACACCCAAGGGCAGCACTTAACCCATCCCTTGTCCTGCCCCATCTCTGGGGTGCACCCATGCCCAGGTTCTGCCATCTCTCAGAGGGCACAGCACTACATCCACCCCAGGTCTGGCCTCTCTTCATGCCAGCCTCTGAACTAAACAAGCTGCATAGTGCCCAGGGACCTACTGTCCAGGAGGATCTTGGCACATCATCACACCCAAGGCTGCAATCCTCAGGAGTGAGAGGAGGAGTCAGGGAGAGCCCAACTTCTCTTGCAGCCCCAGGCAGCTGGAGGAGCTTCTCTCCTGCCCAGAGGAGCTGGGCACCATGTGGGTACTCTGCCATGGGGGGCCCTGGGAAGTGGGTCTGAGAGCTGTTGATAATAATGATGTCACTGTTGATAATAGCATGGTACTCTGTGGGAGCTGCCCTGTTGTCAGCATACAGAGGAGTGGCAGCATCAGGCTTCATATGTGCGTGCCATGGGTGAACAGCACAGTGCACTGAAGCTAAGAACTATCCTTCTTCTCCTCCTCCCCTTTTTATTCCTCCTTCTTCTCCTCCTCCCTGAGCTCATCCTGCTGCTTTGGTCAGCCAGGTGTGGTTGCCTGGCCCAAACACCCACCTGGGGTGACAGGTCCCCCCCCCTCCCTGGCTTCCTCTGGGAGTGAGGCCAACCAGGTCAAGCCAATTTGTGATTTTGGGAGCAGTCACAAAGTGTTGGGTGTGTGGACAGTAGGATGGACACAGGTCTGTGGGTGTCAGCAGTTCCCAGGAGAGGAGGCATGAAACCAAAAAAGCTTCAGGATGAAGAGAGGGATCCCACAACCCTCCTCTGCCCAACTGCAGCCTGTGCAACCCTGCACTGCCAGTGGGTCTGTGCTGCCAGAACAGCAGGGTAATGCTGGCCCCATACTGTGCTCCTGTGCCCAGAGGAAAGGCCATGCCTCAAAGAAGATTGAATTCTCCCTGCCTGGCACTATAGTCACATCCCTACCCTTGTCTGCATTGTCCCATACCTGAGTCAGGAAGGTGTCCAAACCAGTTCCAGACATGTGCTTGCACAATAAAATTCCATCACTGGTATTTAACATTATGTTTAGCATCCCCAAAGGGAACCCAAAGGATTCTTGCCCCTCCTCTCTTTGCTGTACTTGTCCCCTGGCTGAGGGAGCCCCCAGGACCTGTGCACCCACCCAGGCCTCTGCCCCCTGGTGCAGGTTCATCCCATCTACTGGGCGATATGCCTGCCTTTGTCAGCACAGAACACACAACAGTGCACTGTGATTGCTGCAGATCGGTGAGATCACTCCCTCACCTGCCCTGCACCAATGCACAGGGCAGCCACCTGTGCCCTCCCAGAGCCAGGCCTGGAGCTGAAGCCTTGGGCTCTCTGGGGGGATTTTTAAATCTCTCCTTGCTCCACTTCATGGAATAAGGAGGTCTGCTTGGAGTCTGTGCTTGGCTGGCTGCATGCCCACCTCACCTCCAGGGAGCCCCACATATGCTGTGTGGTGGGTGGTGATCCTGGGGATGTGGGAGTAGGTCAGTGAGGATGTGACAGGGTCACTGCCCTGGGAGAATGCAGCCAGGAGTGGTGCAGACCTGTGGGAGCAGAGGCAGGATAAGTGCCACTGTATATGCTGAGAGCTCTGCACCCAAGACTACTTTATCCACATGGCTCAGCATGCTTCTGCTTCTGGGTGCTCCATGTGGGAAGGCCACCATCCACGCTGCCAGCCACGCACCAGTATCCATTGCCCTGCCCAGTGCTGCTGCTGGCAGAAGGGCTGGGGAACAAACCTGATGTACCTTCAACAGCTGAAGGTTGGCAGTGGGGATCCCCCCATAACCCAAGGGCAGATGAGCTGCTGCCAGCTATGCTGCTGCCAGCTGTGCTGCCTGAAGGCCAGGAGCTGGGTATGTGCCAGTGCCTGCTCCCACATGACAGCAGAGCTGCAAGTGATGCAGAACCTTGAGTGTGCTGGTGCCTGCTCCCTGAGGGGCTGTGTGACAGAAGAGATTCAGGGCAGGGCAGACCCCAGACCCCTGTGTGACAGCTCTGTGGCAGAGATCATCTAGCAAGTGAAGATGATGTTGCTGCTGAGACTGGCAGAGAATGATGTAATGTTAGAGGGCACAGTGCTTGGAGGGGCTGGCTTTAGCATAGTTGCTTGGGCAGGGGCTGTCATGCTCCAGTGGAGCCCAATGCTGCTCAGGGCTGGAGAGTGGAGAGCTGCTGAGGAACCTAGGGGAGCAGAGGGCTCTGGGATGCCAGTGCAGCTGGAGACCCACCCTGCCAAACAGGCCTGAAGTGAGATATCTGAACCAACACTCCCAGTATGGAAACTGCTGGACCTTCTAGGCACCTCTACCACACCCCAGCTTTCTGGCCTACAGTGGTGGGTCTTTCCCTGTGACAGAGGGTGCTGTGGTCCTGCTCCATCCCATCCATCTTCCCAGATTGCTGGGAACTCCCAGAGTAGCCGTGAACTTAATCTCAGTGACCTGCTCTGGAGAAGCCCCTTGGTCTCTGAGTTGCTGGTCAAGGCAGGGAACAGCACCTCTCCCCATCTCCTAGGAGCTGGAAGCAGGTGGCAGCTGCCTGGTTTGCAGAGCCCACAGTGCTTCCCGGTTACTTCAGGTACTTAGTCCTCTCCAGGGAATACTTCTGGCCTTTGCCCAGAAGCAAGATTGACCCCCAACAAGTTTGTCCTCTGCCGAGCAGAGGACTTCAGCTGCAGGTAAGGAGCTTGGGGTCTCCAGGGGAACCTCTCGACAGCAAGACACCAGGGCTTGGGTGTCCTGGCACTGCCTTCTGGGACCTGGGACAGGATGTAAGGGCAAGCACACCACAAGCAGCTTCTGAGTTGGAGCGAGCAGTGGGACCATGTGGGGGGGACAACATATCCCCAGGGAGCCCTCGCAGGTTTTTGGGGGTGCCCTGGGCATTAATCCTGCAGCGGCGTGAGGGAACAGCTCAAACAGCCCCCCAGTGCATGCAGGGGCATGCCATGGTGGGATCCCCCGGGCCTGGTGGGGAGGGCCTCTGGGCAGGAGGTGCTGGTGGCTCTCTGTCCCGCATCCCGCAAGCCGAGTCAGCAGCAGCTCCTGCGGGCGGGGAGTCCCCGGGCCCGGGCTGGGCTCGGGAACACTCTGCGGGCAGCGATACACCCTGGGGTGCCACCCCAAGCGGGCCAGGCCCGAGTTCAGCTGCACCGGCACCGGCGTGGGGACCGGGACGGGAGTGAGTCCGGAGCCCCGCGGCACGCCACGGCGACTCGTCTCAGTGCCCGAGTCACGGTGCCGGAACAGGGCTGTGCACCGGGATTCGGGACCCGAGATCCGCAGGTCCGGCGGGGCGGGGCGGGGCGGGGCGGGGCGGGGCGGGGCGGGGCGGGGCGGGCCGGGCCGGGCCGGGCCGGGCCGGGCCGGGCCGGGCAGGCGGTGGCGGGGCGGGGCGGGGCGGTGAGAAGCGTCGGGGCTGCAGCGCTCCTGGGAGCACGAACGGCAGTGGAGTGGAGTGGGGAGTGGAGTGGAGTGGAGTGGAGTGGAGTGGAGTGGAGTGGAGTGGAGTCGGCGGGGCGGGGCGGGAGCGCAGCCGAACCGAGCGCGGGGCCGCGCCGCCCCGGCCGCCCTTTGTTGTGTCGGCCGCCACCGAGCTCGGGCCGCAGCAGCGTGGGCCCGACGGGCAGGATGTCCCAGGAGAGCCTCCTTGGGATGGACGAGGGAGCGCTGCGGAAGCTGGTGAGTCTCGCGGCTGCTCCGGGGCTCGGGGTACGGTGCGCGCCCGCGGTGGCTCCAGGGGCGGATCGTGCCTGGAGATGCCTCGGCTCCTTGAATCCCCCGGGCCGGGGGCTGCTGTCCCAGGCGCGGGCAGAGCGAGACCGGGCGGGGCTCGGGTCTGTCGCTGGGCCGGGAGGATTCCGAGCAATGTCTGGGAGCGGATGTAGCGCTGGGGACCCAGCTCTGATCCTGGGCGGAAGCACCTGGAGGGACCCGCGCCGGCCCGGGTCGGGCTCTGGGCCGGGGTGAGCTCCAGCATGAGCCCCCGCTCTACTCCGGTGATTCCGGAGGCTCTGGTCCCGCTCTTCTGACAGCGCTTGCCCCTTTGCTCGCAACCACGCCCGGCCGTACCGCCTGTCCCGGCTCCATCTTCTCGGCCGGCGGATCCCGGAGAATCGTTCCCCGATGCCGGCAATGGTCCCCTGCTCC
This sequence comes from Corvus cornix cornix, assembly GCF_000738735.6. Classification (NCBI taxonomy): domain Eukaryota; kingdom Metazoa; phylum Chordata; class Aves; order Passeriformes; family Corvidae; genus Corvus; species Corvus cornix. Next base: position 10,886,962 of record NC_046345.1, read on the forward strand.
CGGCTTTCCCGTTGCGGGTTCCCGCGCAGCCGGGGCTGGCGCGGTGCCAGGCGCACTTCCCAGGCTCTGCCCGCATGGCTTTGCATCCCATCCCCTCCTGCGCGACGGCTTCTGGAGCACCGGCCGAGCACTGCCCGAGGAGCGAGAGCCGCAGTTGTGCGCTGCCGGGTCCAGTGGGCTCTGGAGGGCCTCCGTGTCCCGGAGACGGGACTCAGGATACTCGGCCGGGGCTGGTGTCCCGGGAAGCCCCTACAACTGCCCGGTTTAGGGCAACCCCAGGGACCCCCGGCCCGGGGCTGGGGCTGTGCTGGCTGCCCCGGGGGTTGAGCCGGGGTGGCCCGGCCCAGCGCTGGGGAATGGTCACAGCAGGAAGCTGAGTCAGCCGGGAAGGCAGGTCTGCTGGAACAGGAAGGAGTCGGGATGCCGTCGGGAAGCGGGGGCTGTGCCGTGGGTCGGCATGGAGGCTGCCCCCGACTGCGTCTCCTGTCCTGCTACCCTCAGCCATCTCTGCGTGACGACATGCAGACCTTCCCGTGGTTCGAGCAGAGAAGTCTACTTGCTTCTCGTGGGGTGATGTCGGGGCTAACAGACCACCCATCCAGAGGTTGGTGGTCTGGGTGTTTCCCCATCCTGCCAGTGCTCCAGCTCTGCCGTGTCCCAGCCGAGGTCTCTGATCTGAGATGGAGCCCCAGGAGCAGTGGTGGGTTCCTAGTCTCTGGCTAGCCCAGGGAGGTGGATCTCATCCTGCAGCAAGCACTGGTTCTGTGGGGGCTTTTTCTTTGATGTGCTGGGGCTTTGCCTCCCCAGAGCACCATGCTTGTGACCCAGATCTCCCTGTGCTTTGTGGCACAGGCTGGGGAAAGCCTGCTCTGAGCTGACGTGAGGCAGGGAAAGAATTATTTTTCCTCTGGTTAGGTTTTTGGCACCACTCAGCTGGAAGAGGATTAGTCCATATAAGGGAAAACTGCCTCTCCCACTGCTTCCTCCCTTCTCTGCTCTCCCCAGCTCTCCACTCTGCCTTGCTTCTCCTCATTTCTCCCGGCAAGTGACACCTAGGCAGCAGCATCTGATGTCCCCAGGGAAACTGGAAGAAGGAGGCTGGGGGACTTGAGGAGGTCCCTGCAGCCCCCTCACTCCTGTGCTGGCTGGGCTGGGAGCTGCCAGGAAGCCTCTGACCCGCAACTCCTGCCATAGGCATCCATATGATTCCCTCCCCAGCTGCCCACTGGTATCCCAGTCCCAGGGAGGCCAGTTGGGATGAACCAATGGTGCAGCATAAAGGTGACCAAGGGCTTGGAGGAGCCGGAGGAGGGAGCTGTGGGGGATGGGGTAGGTGCTGCTGCAGGGTGGCCTTTAGATGGATGTCCAGAAGCAGGGGATTGTTTGAGCGCTCATGGCTGTGCTGAGCTCCAGGCTGCTGGCCTTGGGCTGGGGAATGCTTCCCTCTCCCAGCCCCTCCAAATCTTAGTCTGGTTAATTAGGGAGGATGTAAATATCTTTGGAGGCAGGGCAGTCTTGAGCTAGGAAAGTCGCTGCCATGAGATCTCCTTCTTATACCCAGTAGCCTTTGGCAAATCTTCGATGGCCCTGAGAAGCACTGCATCCCTGCCATGTCCCTGTCATCCAGTGTCCTTCCTGCTTTCCTCTGCCAGGGGACACCTATGCTCCCATGGCTCTTTCCAAAGGTGACAGTGAAGCTTGGGGCTGTAGGAGGTGCTCAGTGTGCCAGGTTCATCTGATGTTGCAAAGCGGTTTCCCAGTGGCCGGGCTTCAGCCTCCAAAGTGCTGTGTGCTCAGGCACTCCAAAGAGCCAGATGGATGCAGGGCTAATTGCAGCCCTCCTGGAGGAGCTGCCCACCTCACCAGGGCTCTGAGCACTGTTGTGTTGGGCACCAGTGGGGAAGCACCCTATGGGCGCTGTGCCAGTGCCCTTTCACAGAGGCACTCTGTCGGCTGAGGAGGGTATTTGCTTGGAACCATTAATTTGCTGGAAGCTGAGCAGGGCCCATGGGGCCCCGGAATGTGCTGATCCCTGAGCCTGCCTCTGCCGGCAGGGCTGGGCCCCTTGGTCCCTTCGCAGCTGTTGCGGTTTCCAGCATGCTTTCCCCTGCCACTGGCCACGGAACTTCCAAAGCTGCCTCATCCCAGCTCCCTGCTGACGTGGGCTTGGAATAAGGCATTTTCTCCTGCTCTGCCATTTGTCCTGTGGGGAAAAGCCTTCCAGGACTTGGGTGCAGGTCAGGTCTCAGCTGGAGCCTCCTGGATAGGGCAGACCTCAGAGCCGGCAGATGGGTGCCACACAGCACACACTGGTGCCAGCATGTTCCCTGCACTAGGGTGTGCAGGGCTGGTGTCCCATTGTGTCTGCCTTCCCTGGCACTCACAATTTACGCAGCTGCTGTGCACACGCCCCTTCTCCTCCCTCCTCCCACCTTCCTCATCGCCCTGACCCAGCTGCTGGGGCCAAGCCACTCACTGCCAGCAGCTTATTTAGTGAAGGGCCAAGGCCTTGGCCACCCAATATGCAGTTGAGGACTGTTTTCCTGTCCTCATAGCCTTTGGATAGCTGCAGGGAGAGCTGTCCTTACTGCAAAGCTCTGCCTCCAGCCCTTCATTTTGAGCTGAACCAGATTCCACCACTTCCCAGCCTATCAATGCTGCCGTGTGTGCAGGGAGCCGGGCTTCCCAGCTGGCCATTGCTGCTGGACCATGCCTTTGTCCTGGTAGTAGTGTCCCCACTGTAGCAGCCTCCTTGGGATGCCGTCAGCCATCAGGGGCAGACAGGAAATGAGAGGCCCATAAGGACGGAGGGGCTGGTTTTCTCTCTAACACTCCTCACTGCTCTGGCAGCACCATGTCTCCTGCTCTTCCCAGCTGCTTCCCTGGCCCTGTGGTGGCAGAGGTGCCTGCTCTGGATAAAAGCACAGAGGGGGCTGCAGGCTTCAGCTCTAGCCAGGATGCTGGAAGGGATGGTACTGCCTGCTGGCATGGTGGGGGCTGCTGAGGTGGGGGAGAAAGAGCACCCTGGCTCCAGGCAGCTCCCCCAGAGGTTATGTGTATTTTTAGAGTTGGTCTTCCCTAGGGGTTGGTAGTCCTGGCCACTGGGATCTTCCCAGCTGGGGAAGGATAATGCTCCCAAGTTGGGTTTTGCAGCTGGCAAGGGTTGGAGTACCACAGCTTTGGCTGCTGCTGGGATGGCACATGGGATCTCTGTGCCTGCTCTGTGCTTCCTGGCTTCACTAAGATGGGAATACTGTCCGAATATCACCAAACTCCAAGCAGAGAGGGCAAAGTGCGATAGCTTCTCAGAGTCTCTGCAGAGGGGTCTGCTTACAGGTGGTGATCTGGGGCCCCCAGTGTGGCTCAGTTCAGGTGCAATCAAGGGACTGACCCTGGATCTCTGCTGCAGTGGAACCCAGAGAGCCTGGATGGGTGGCCAGTCAGTGGCCCATGGGACCGGAAGGGAATGGACTGACGCTCTTGTCCTGTGGCACAGCCATGGCTTCTCCCAGCATGATAGATCTTGATGCTGACAGCAGCTGCTGTTGGTCACAGGGTTTATTTTTAACAAGATCCATGGGAAATCACTTCCCAGGTTCCTAGTGTCAGGGCAGTCTTGTTGTCCCACAGCAGGACAGTGTGAGGATAGTGGGCCCATGCTTGCCCTGGCTGGCCTTTCACTGCAGATCTGGCTGCCTTTTGCCCCTTCAACATCAGGAGTTGTGTTCATGGCCCTCTAGAAAAACTGGAGCTGGTAGTGGGACTGGGGTGTGATCTGATCTGGAAGAGGGGGAGCAACTCTGGGTGCCCATGGCAGGTGCTGACCTTGGGTGGGCTGAGGAGCACCTGGAGTGCCTGTGAGATGTTCATGGGGGGCATCTGGGGGAGTTGTGGCTGTGCTTCCCACACATAAGGGGTTAGACTAGGATTTAGGACAGATCCCACTCATGGATTTGGCTCCAAAAGCTGCCTGCCATCCCCTAGCAGTGAATGAGGGTGGGGAGGGCTGCAGGGTGGCCAAGATGACCCCTGGGTGGGATGCTGGAACCTTTTCAATCAGCACCTCTGGGGGGACATGGGATGGGAAGAGAATGGGCTCTCCTGTCCCTTCGCTGCTGGAGGGGCTGGCATGGCTGGGAGGAGGGCTCATTCCAGAGCTGGTGGCACTGGGAGGGGCAGAGCTTCAGGGCACCAACCCTTGGAGGCTGCAGGACCACTGGTGGGTGTTCATTTCACATGCTCGTTTCTTTGACCTTTACATGCCCGGAGGTCTCAGTGCCACCATGGCAGCCCCTCCTCACCATGGCTGGTCCCAGCATCCTGCCCCAGGGGGGCCATGCCCACTTTCCACAGGGCATAGCAGTGCTGGGCAGCATGCACTGGGCATGTGGGTGCCACAGACAAGACAGCACCTTTGTCCAGAGTGTGGGCAGCTCATGGCAGCGTGGCAGAGGGCAGCACCAGGTCTGAAACGAGGGCTCAGTGACCAGAGCCAGTGCTGAGCTCTGCCCTGTGCACCTAGCTGGAGGCCACACTGGACCTGGCCGAGCGGCGCCGCATCCGCTCGGCCATCCGGGAGCTGCAGCGGCAGGAGTTGGAGCGGGACGAGGAGACATTGGCATCCAAGCGCTTCCGCCCAGAGCGCAGCAGCCAGCAACAGGACGACAAGGAGAATTGGCCACAGTGAGTCCTGTGGGGAGCTGGGGTCATTCTCTCCCTCTGCCCTGGGAGATGGGGACTGCAGTACCTGGCCCCACTGTGGCTGGGACAGATTTGGATGAACATGAGGGTGGGAGCAGCCTGGCACAGAGCAGCTTGGCACATGGTGGGGCCTGTTGCCTGGATTTGCCAGCTGCCCACAAGGGGACTTTGCTCGCAAGTGCCTGTGACAGCTCCCAGATGGCCACCGCTCTCACCCTGCTCAGGTCCCAGCACCTGGAAGAGGAGCAGCAGGCAGCCCTGGCTGCCTTGTCTGAGCAGCTGGAAGCCATCACCAGCGTGGAGGAACTGACAAAACTGGTGAGCAACTGTGTGCTGGGGGAGACCATTTGCTGGGATGGACCTTGTGCTGGGACTGACCCTGCTCTTTCCTGGGTCCTTCTCCCTCGCAGCTGCGGGCAGCAGGTGAGTATGAGGAGCGCAAGTTGATCCGAGCTGCTATCCGTAAGCTGCGGGCCGAGGAAATTGAAGGTGAGGCACCATTCCCATGTTCCGGGGTGGATGCCCTGGAGAGTCTGGGATGTGGGCAGCTCCTTCCTGAACACCATCTTTGCTTCCATCCAGCCGCGACCCTGGCTGGGAATGTGCAGAGCAGCCAGAGGGATGGCAGCAAGTCCCCCACTGTGCCTGGGGAAGCGAACATTGTCCAGAGGGACAATGCTGAAACACCAGCCCTTACTGCGAGTGAAGAGAGCTGTGGTGAGGGCAGCACCAAGCCACCAGGCACAGACAGGAGCAGGGAGAGCAGCCAGCAGGATGATGCAGAGCCAGCACTGGCTGGGCCAGACGAGAGTGGGTATGGGGAGGCTGTGGAGCAGCCCCCTGCCCAGGAGCCCGAAGGCTCAGTGGTGAGTGTGTAGGGCACTGCAGGGGGTGGGACGGTTCAAGATTTCACCCCTTCCTGGGGCTCCTGTGCCAGCCTTTCTGGAGCACAGAGCCCTGGGCAATCTGTGCTCGCCTGCCTGAAGGGACTGAGGGAGGTGGGGCTGGGGTCTTTGGGGGCAGGGGAGATATGGCTGGGCTGTGCCAGCATGGCTCCAGCAGTGGTGAGCTGAGGCTGGGGCCTCAGGCCAGGGTGCCCCATGGCTTCTCCCAAGAGTGCAACCTGGTGGGGATCTGGGAGCCCCTTAGTGCATGTGGTGCACTCCTCCCTGCTCCAATTCTCGGGGATGGGGCTCTTTGGAGGCAACAGTTGCTCATCTCTCCTGCAGCAGTTCCCTTGCATGGGTAGAAACCTTGATTCCCTATCCTCCTTCTCATGATGGCTGTTCCTGCCATCCTTCAAGGGTTCAGGGCTCATTCTGGAGTGAAGCTGGGGGCTTTCTGGATGGGTGAAGGATGAGCTGGTGGGCAGAGCTGGAAGGAATGAGCACAAGCTGGGGTTTTCAGTGCAGCAGGGGTGACCCTGCAGAGACTGTATGGTGGTAGGAGATCTCTGCACCCAACCCTGTGGGGTTGCCCTTTGAGGGTGAGGGTGGGAAGAGAAGCAATGGATTTAACCACAGCTGGGTGAGAAGGCATGGGTTCCCCCATCTGCCTCTGTCTGTCCCTGCTTCTTCCTCTGCCTGCCCCAGGGCCGGAGCAGGAGGCTGCAGAAGGGATGTGGCCTTGTGCCGCCTTTCAGCACTGTCTGCCTCCCCATCTGGATGTGCTGGCATGCAGCCCCCAAGCCCTGGCTGGGCTGGGACATCACTGAGCAGCTGAGAGGGCTGTTCCATTCAGTCTGACTCATTGCTCCAAACCCAAGACCATTTCTGTCCTTGGGTTTGGGGCCTGGTCCCCCTGTGCCCCTTCAGGGTATGGGCCCATCTTCGTCTCCCCCTGCTCTGGAGTCATGGTGCTGCTAGAGGCACTGGCACAGCCAGGACTGGCACCTTGTTCCCTAGCTGACACCAGGACACCCTAGCCCTGCTCAGACTTATGTCAGAGACACATCTGTCACCTGTGTGTGGTCCTATGTCCAGAATATTTCATCATTTGCCAAGCAGAGCTGCAGGTGCCATGAACGAGGACAGGATAAAACTGAGTGTTTCCTGTATCATGGAGCCCTGGAGTGCCTGGGCTAGGGGCATGGGGCAGATTTGGGGTCCCCCTTCACTAGACACTGTCTCCCTCCCTGCCCACAGGATGCAGTGGGGTGTGGGGACACTTGTTGCCCTATGAGCCTCCTGCTGTGACCCCTGTGCAGGGACTGGCTTGTCCATTCCCGGCAGCATGCAAGCAGGGAGCTGGATAGCATGGGAAGAGACCACAGCCTGTATGTCCCTGGCTGGAATGGGACATGGTGGCACAGTCAGAGACTGGAGTGTGGCTGGTTCTGCTCTCCCCAGGCCCACAAGCGAGAGGATGTGGTGGAGCAGGAGCATGTCCCAGACAGGATGAAGGAGCTGTGCAGCCAGCAGGCGGGAAACCCCGAGAAACCCACTGGTCAGGGTGAGTCCCCACAAATGTCCGTGGCAAAGCCCTCTGGGTGCGTGCCTGGGGCAAGAGCTGTGCCTGGCCAGCTGCAAGATGATGGAGGGAGATGCATATGGCATCTCACAATGGTGGGCAGGGCAGCCAGGTGCCTGGAGGAGCTGCATGAGTAGGGATGCATTGCAGACAGCTGCAGGCTTCCCGAGCAGAGCCTCTTCTCTTACTCACAGCTGTGGTTTCGGGGACCCTTGTGCTCCTGGAGCTGCAGCCAGCCCCAGAGCCCGATCCAGAGCCTGAGGATGGTGGTGAGGACCTGCAGCATGGCCAGCCCCAGGGGCAGCCACAGGCAGCCTGGAATGAAGGGAACCTGGGCAGACCTGCCAGCATCCCAGAGCCCAGTGTGGTGCAAGGTCCCAGAGGGGAGCACCCCATCCCGGGCCAGCCCAGTGCTGGCAACCAGGTACGGAACTGGTGGCAGCTGCCACCGCTCTCCTTGCTCAGGGCTGGCAGTCTGTGGGTGAAGGCAACTTGATGGGGGTACTGCATGTAACCCCCAGCTGAGTGCTCTGCCCCTCTCCTCCCACAGCTTCATGTTGGGGTGCACTGCCAGGTGCTGGGGCCAGGTGGGAGACACAGGAGGCCACCACTGGGTAAGTGTAGCCCTGAGGGGGGTGACACAAGAGCCATGGGGCCCTGCCAGCTGGGCAGCCCCACGCCAGGCCCCCCCCGGCCCCCCCCCCCCACTCTACTGTCCTGCAGCATGTACATCCCAGGCAGCCCTGGGGACATGACTCCAGCCCACATGTGCTGGGCCAGGAATGTGAGTGTAGGACATGGCCAGGCCAAAGGCCACCCATAGCTGGGGGCTGATTGCTGCCTAGCCAAGCGGTGGCAATGCCCACCCCAGCCAGGGAGCTGGGTGCCAGGCAGGCTGTTTACTGGGGCTCCCACTCTGGCCGGGTGGCTGCAGGGCCGTGAAAGGGAATCGGTGCCAGCAATAAACCCTGGCCTTTTGCATTCTTTGTCCCAATAAGGCTGGGAGCTGTGCATGGCTGGCTCTGACAACCCCCGCCCTGAGCCTAGCACCCTGCAGGGCCTCCCCACAGCCCTGAGGGATGCCGGTGGCCAGCAGTTGCCCTCTTCCTACTGCTGGGAAAACCATCCCCATGGCTGTACCAGGAGGAAATGGGGAAAAACCAAAAAGCAGTTCTCTGCTTCCAGGGTCAGGGTTGCTGCCCTGACAGGCAGAGGTTGCTGTCCCTCTGAGGAGCCCCTGGAGGCTGCTGGCTTGTGGGAAGGAAGAAGCCTTGGGAAGATGCTGGGGGTGGTGGGTTGCAGCGTGGCACAGCCCTGGGGTAGAGGGAAGTGTGCAGGACCCAACCCCCTCTTGCCTCACAGGGAGGCTCAAACCTGGGTTCTGAGAAGCTGAGCCCTCCTCCCTCCATGGGCATCAATGTCTCCAGCCACAGGGCAGAGCCGTGGCTGCACCCTTGAAGTCTGAGCCACCTGGCCCTGTGGTCAGAGGCAATCCCTCCAGAGGCAATGCTGTGTCAGGGCCTGGTGAGGACAGGGGTGATCCCAACCTTCCAACACAGACCCCAGGTACCCCCACTGCACTGCTGGGCACAGAGCCTACCCTCCTCTGCAGTGTGGTTTTGAATTGCAGGGCAGAGCCCATGCCTGGGGTGCAGAGAAGCCTACGAGTGCTGGTGGATTTTGGCACTAAGCTCTGGGGAGTGTGGAGTGATGGGAAAGGAGATTCCAGGGTGCTGTGCTGGGGTGGGGGATGGCAGCAGCACTTGTGCCATCCTCACCCTCTGCTCCCTTTGTCTCATTCCTTCCCTGGCCTGTCTCTTCCCAAGCATCAGTGCCCACCCAGGAGGTAATGGGGACCCCGGCTCACCAGAATACTCACCGGTGGGAGCTGACGCCCTCCTCCCTTTGCCTGGCTGGCCCCACGGGTAAGATCCAAGTGGTGGCTGCCTCCATTCTCTGCTTCCCGGTGGCGGGATGTTGCCGGTGGAGCCTGGGCAGGTGTGGAGCTCTGCAGTGTCAGGATGCTGCAGGATGCTGCTGGCTGCCCACCTGCTCTTTTGCCTCCTGCCCAGAATCCCTCCCTCCCTCCCATCCATGTGCACGAGCACCCGGCATCAGTGGGGGGAGGGACCGGAGGCTTTAAGGGGCTGCAGCCACGCTGGGAAATGCTGGGTGTATTATGGGATCTCTGGGGGGCAGCAATACATCCTGGGGTCACTGTGGGGGGCTGCATGCATGGTCAGGCACTCCGGGGGCACTGTGCATCGTGTGGGCAACCCAGGGGGGCTGCATGCACAGTGTGGCATCCTGGTCAGGGGCAGCATGCATCGCAGGAGGCACCCCAGGATGGGGGGCAGCGTGCATCGCGGGGGGCTGCACGCACGGTGCGGGGCCAAGCCCGGGCGGGGACACACGGGGGCGGCCGCAGTCCGGTGACCCCGCGCCCATCCCCGCAGCGCCGCGCCCCGCCGGACCCCCACCTTCCCCCGCCGCCGGCTCGGTGCGGGAGCGCGCGCAGCGATTCGGGCCGGCGGGGGCGGGCGGCGCGGGGGGGCGGGCCGGGGCCGCCCAATGGCAGCGGGGGCCCCGCACGGCCCCGCCGGCGCCCCCTCAAAACGCACGGGGCAGAGGCGGCGGCGGCGCAGAGCAGCGCCCGGCCCCGCGCCCTGCCGGTCCCCGCCTCGACGCCATGAAGACCTTCTTCACCATCGAGATCAAGGATGGGCGTGTGCAGCCCCTGGCATCTCGCATCACGGCCGTCCCCGGCAGCCAGCGGGCAGGTGAGCACTGATGGAGTACGGGGTGTGCAGGACAGGTCCAGTGTGCAGGTGGCATCTGTCATGAGGCTTGACACTGTAGGGGTAGTGGGCATGGGTGTCACGCAGGGAGGTATGACTGGAAAAGGTGGGGATCCCTCAGGAAGATGGGCACTGCAGGGGAGTGGACATCTGCAGGGCTGTAAGCACTACAGGACTGTGCTCCTAATATGACAATGTGCACAGCTGGGCAGTGGAGCAAGTGAGTGCTGACAGATGGTGGGCACAAGTGGGTAGGTGAAGGCGAGCAGGCTGAGCCAGGCCATGCGGGTGTTGATCAGCAGTGGTGGCATTTGAGTGCTGGCAGCCCAGAGGCTGAGCACAGGTGCTGCCAGAAGAACAGAGTGTGCCTGGTAGCCCTCATCCTTTGGCATGCACTTTCAGCCTGCTTGGGGCATCTCAGTTCAGGGAGACCATCTGGCCCTGCAGGCTGTCCCCAGCCCCACTATCTCACCATGTTTATGTTTGGGGTCATTCCCCAATCCCTGCCCTGGCCCCACAGCCCTGCCCCATCCTCTCCTCACTGACCTGCTGGTTCGGGGGAGCCCACACCATCCTGCTCTGTCCCATCCCACTGCTGCACCATGTCTGTTCCAGCCCTGCCCCAACCCTGCCTGCCTGCAGATGTGGCTCCTGTGGCCATCCCTCTCACCCAGGGGCCTTGGCTTCAGCTGGAGCACTGCAGAAAGTGCCCTTCCTTGGGGAGGATGATAAGCCAGGGCAGTGAGGGGTCTCAACTTCCCCATCCCTTGCTTGTCCCCAAAGCCCTTTCCCTCTTCCAGAGCTCAGTGCTTGCTGCCAGGGCAGGATGTGTGGGGCAGGCAGATAGCTCAGCCAGAGCCACTCCCCAGCTGTGGGGCTGAGCCTGTGGGCTGGGTCGGACCCCACATGCCTCTTGCTCCCCTTGCAGAGGTGACTCTGGGGCTGCGGAGCACCCCCATCCGTATCACCACCATCCCCAGCACTGTCAGCAGCATCTGCAACATCAGCAGTGTCAGCAGCAATGTCACCAAGGTGAGTGCCCAGGGGGCCACCTGGCCATTGCCTGGCAGCTCCAGGGCTTGGGGTGGGGACCAGGGACCAAGGAATTAGTGCAGGCAGCATGCTCTGGAGGCTCTGTCTGGTTTTGGTTGGTGCTTTTGTTTTGGTGGGGTTTTTTTCACCAGAGACCCTGGACGTTGTTTGTGGTTGCACAGCCCCACATGAGCCCACTGCACTCTGAACTGTGCCACCATGTACCCAGACACCTGGGGAGATGGGCAGAGGGGGACAAGGAGTGGGTCTCCCTCTGTTTTAAACACCTTTGAGGGTGGCAGCAGCTCAGGGAAAAACCCATTGCCAACCACCCCTCTGTTTTTCCTCCTGGGGATGGACCTTGGCCATGTCTCTGGGGAGCCCGCCTTGGAGTGGGGCTACTCCTCAAAGGTCTCTAAAGCACCCTGGAGCTGTGGGTTGGGGTCTTGCCTGTTCCTGCTATGCCATCCTGAGTGGAGAGTGGCCACAGCTGCAGCCCATCCAGGAGGGATTCTTGGATGCAACTGGAGAAAAAACCTGAGAAAACAATCCCTCTGCAGTGTTTTGCAGGGAGAGCAGGCTGTGGTCACCCTGGGGCTGGGTGCATACAGGAGACAGCCCTTCAAGTGCTTTTATCTGCTCCTGCCCATCTAGGGTAATGTGAGGCGCCCGTGTGCTGCCTTGGCCAGAGCCAGGATGTCAAACACAGCTCTGTCTCCCTCGTAGCCCTGTGCGCGCCTGGCTGCCTCTGCGGGAACAGCACTGTGGGTGGCCTGTGTCACTGCCAGTGGCTGTGGTACCACCCGTGGCCTGTGGCATACTGGTGGCTGTGGTACCACTGGCTTCACCCCATCATCAGCCCAGCCCTTGCCAGCATGAGGCAGGCAGTGTCCACAGGTGCTGCCCATACCTGCCAGCAGGTCCTGCCTGTGGGCAGCTGTCTGCAGCGGGGTGACTTCCCTGTGCTAATGCGCTTGGGCAGGCTTGGCCCGAGCACTTGTCAGCTCTCATTAAGGTATTAGTGGGTCTGTCCAGTGAGGTGGGGGGCCTGAGACCTGTCGGCTGCCTGTCAGGAGATGCACCCTCCAGGTATGCTCCTGGTGGTTAAGGAAGAGGAGGAGGATGAGGCAGCTGTGCTGGCAGCCCTGCCAGGTAGGGCTTGGTCGGAGGACCAGCAGGGTGCAGGGACCTGGGGGCAGTAGTCACAGTGGCATGTCTTCTCACTGGTGGGGTACTACCTGTGCCCGTCGTGCAGGGACCTGCTCTCCTTGGAGCAGGCATTGGGCAGCATGGGGGTATGAAGACCTAAAACCCATGCCATGGCACTGATGCTAGCCTGGGGCTGGAGATGTTGTGCTGTGGGTGATACCAGCCCAGAGTGGGAAGGCACCTGGGGGAAAGGACGCAGCAGTGGTTGGCTTTTTCACTCACCCAGCACTGCAGTGGTCAGGGCTGGTTCCCACCACTTTGTCCCACAGGCCTCAGGAGGGTGTGTGGCCCTGGCAGCCACTGGGGGTGGGGGAGGGCCTCTTGCAGGGCTCCCCTTGCTGAGCCACCTGGTTCCAGAGCCGGATGCACTGCCAAGTGTGGCGCCTGGCTCAGCACCCCTGCACGGGACCCCCGGCTGCTGAGACCAGAATAGCCCACAGGCAGGGAGTGGGCCAGCCTCCAGCCGGGGGGGTGCCTGGGCCCCTATAAAGGGCAGTGGACAGCTGTGCGGGGCTCGCCACAGCGCCTGCACCAGCACCATGCCGGGGGTCAGCTTGGAGGGGCTGGCGCAGGCTGGGGCGGCTGAGCTGGCAGAGCTGCGGCAGGAGCTGGTGGTGTTCCGGGGGGCAGCAGAGGGGCAGCTGGAGCGGGCCCTGCAGCGAGTGCAGGCGCTGGCGCAGGCACTGCAGACATTGGAGCAGGAGCACCTGGAGTTGCGGGCAGAGCTGGGGCGCCTGGGCCGCCGCATCGATCTGCTGGCGCCAGGGCTGCAGGAGCCCCCTGGGGAGAATATCAGCACCCTCTTTCTGGAAGCACAGGACCCTTGCACCCACTTTGAGGGCACGGAGGAGCCCAGTGGCCCTGTGGCCCATCCACCCACTTTCTCCAGTACGCGCCAGCAATCGGCCCTGCATCTCTCCCGAAGCAACAGCAGCGTGAGTGTGGGCAGCCCTGCCCCATGAAAGGGGGGTGGAAGGGGGTCACCAGCCCCCAGGGCTCCTGGGGGTGTCTGTAGCCTTGGCACAAGGCATGACTGTGACAGTGGTGCACAGGGACACGGCATCGTGGGGATCTGCCACTCCTTGGGCTCACTGTGATGGGGCTGTGCATTCCCGGTGTGCCAGGTGGGAGGCTGCAGGCAGCTGTCCTGCCCCTACCACAGCACCAGGCACAGGTGGTGGCATGGGCGTATGTGGCCAGCATCAGCTTCCGCCGATGGCTTTGCCATGGATTGGTTACTGGGCCACAGGATGGAGGATGGGGCCAGGTGTGTGTGTGGCTGCTCTGGCCCTGCTCTGTCATCCCTGCTGCCTCTGTGCCCTATTCTGGGCCTGGCCCACTGCCTGCTGTGCATTGCTGGGGGGTCGTGCTGAAAGGGACTTGGCGTCCTGGCTGTGCTCAGGCAGGGGCTGAACTGGCCTAGATCCTGGCAGGGATGTGGGGGAAGGCTCTTGATCTCCTGCACAAGCTCTTCTCTACACTAAGTCCCTTAATTCCATGGAAATCCCTGTGCTGCTAATGGCGTGCACTGGCCTTGCCAGCACCTTGCCCAGTGCTGGGTAACAGCCACTGCCCAGCCCAGAGTCCTGGGCAGCCCCTGCCTGCTGGGGGGCCCAGCCACCTCCTGCCAGGGAGCAGAGAGGATTTGGAGATATTTTGGCAGCCATACTGGGAGGAGGAGAAGGACTGCTGGGCCCTCCTGGGGCATAGGGTGCTGCAGGAGAGTGTTATGCTCCCTTGCCTGCCTTGGGTGCTGCAGATGATTGCGGCATCCCACCAGCTGAGAGCACTTAACGCCCCATGTGGCACATCCTCTCCAGGGTCCTCCTTGCCTGTAGCACTGGGCAGGTGTCAGGGTGATGAGGGCCTGGACCCTGAGAAGAGGTGGGGGGATGGCCAGGCTGGCAGGGGCTCAGCCACACGATGATGTCCTTGCAGATGGAGCCGGAGGTGGTAGAGCAGCACCAGGCGCCAAGGCTGGAACCAGAGCTGCCCAATGGCATGGAGAAGGTGCAAGTGAGGGAGGTGGAGAGAAAGAGCAAGCTGAATGTCGAGGAGCTGAGCAGGATTGAGGATGAGGATGTTCTGGATAAGATGGTACCTCTTCCTTTGGCTCGGGCTCCTGCAGGAAGGTAAAGGGACCTCAAGCTTGTGGCAGACTAATGATGGCTTCCCCTCTTGCAGCTGGATCATACAACAGACTTTGAGGAGCGACGGCTGATTCGAAATGCCATGCGGGAGCTGCGCCAGCGCAAGCGAGGTACTCACGGATGGTGACCCCCGCTGGGGTCAGAGCAGTGGTGGTAGCAATATGGGGTGCTGAAGTGCGGATGTCCAGCTACGAGGAAGTGCAGGAGGGTGCATCCTGGGTCCTCTGTTGCCCCCCTGGCTTTGCAAGGCCAAGGACATCATCCTTCCCATGAGCCAGTTGTGGGCCAGCAGAAGCTGCAGGACCCTTGGTGTGGCAGGAACCATGCCCCCCACCCCACCTCGCTGCTGATGCCATCTCCCACTCATATTTGCAGACCAGCGGGAGAAGGAGCGGGACCAGCGGCTGCAGGAAGCTAGGAGCCAATCTGTCACAGGAAGGGCTGGCCACACCACAGAGACCACCACCATGCAGAGCACTCAGTCAGCCGATGGCTCGGCACGCAGCACTGTCACCAAGACTGAGCGTCTCATCCAGTCTAGTACGGGTTGGGCTGGGGGGGTGTGCCAGCCCTTTGGGAGCCTTGCAGAATCCTTCCCAGTGCTCCACCACTACAGATCCTTTGCCATTCACTGCCTGTCCTGAGTCTGGCTTGACTCTGCTGGGAGCAGGACTGTGGTTCTGGCTTGGCCAGAGCCTGCCTGGGGATAATTAAGGTTTCTGCTCTGGTGACTTCCCTCTGAATCCCCAGCCCTGTCAGGATGGCAGGGCCTCATCTGCACCTTTGGCCTGTCTCTTGTCTCCTATACCCCTGCTCTCCCCATTCCTGGGTGGCTCAAGCTGAGTGACTGCAGGGGCTGAGGGATGCCCCAGCTGCTGCTTTGCGCTTGCCTGTTTGTTCTCTGCCTGGGGGGCATATGTCCTCTGTCCTCCCTCTGCCTGCCATGCGCATGGCTCTACCATCTGGGACTTCTCCCTGGTGCACTGCATGGGTGCACTGCATGGGTGCGAGGGTGCTTGGCAGCAGCAGGCATCTGTGGGTGCTGCTCCTCCCAGCCCAGCAGTTCCTGTTACCCTGTCCCTGCAGGTGATGGCACCAAGACCTCCCATACTACAACCATGGAGTCAAGTTATGTGAAGAGATCAGACAGTAAGAGTTTTTCCTCCCCTTTCCCCATGGCATCCTCAGGGTGTAACCCTGGGGCATCGCTACCACTGAGCTGTCACTGCCCTGGTGCAGGTAGAGTCCTGCCTGCCTGGCACAGCTGCCCTCTGCTCCTGCCCAGGGCCTCTCTCCTTCCTCTCTCTCTGCAGATGGCAACAGCACTTTCGTTCAAACCAAATCATCCTACAGCTCCTCATCCAAGAAGACGGGCAGGTGAGCAGAGGCGCCTGTGGGGACAGCCCCACACAGTCCCTGTCACTCACCTGCTTGTGCAAACCTTCTGCCCAGCTTGCAGCGTCCCCACACAAACGTGGCCCCAAAGCCTTCTGGGTCTGTGGGGTATGTTCACTGTGTTCAGAGGCTCTCATGGGTCCTTCCATGGGCATAGAGATAGGTCTGCCAGCTGAGGACCTTAAGCCACCTCTCTGCTGTCCCAGGGACATGGAGGTCTCCTGAGTGCCAGGGCTGGCCGTGGGCTGAGACCACTGCTTGCCCTCCCCTGGGCTGCCCACAGCCCTTTTAGCATTGCCTGTCTCTCTCCCAGCATTTTTGACCGTGAGGATGAGAGTGCCTCTCGGCAGAGCAGCCTGGCTGCGCTGGAGCGGCGCCAGGCGGAGAAGAAGAAGGAACTGATGAAGGCTCAGAGCCTGCCCAAGACATCAGCCTCACAGGCGCGCAAGGCCATGATGGAGAAGCTGCAGAAGGAGGGTGGGAGGTGAGGCTGGGCCTGGGGCAGGCTGGCCGGGGCAGTGAGTGCTGCACAAATAACAACACCCTGCAGCTGTGGATAACACCCCGTGTCTCCTGCCACAGTTCACCAAACCCCGCAGCATCACAGACCACTGTGCAGCGGTCCTCCAGCTTTGGCGTGCCCAACGCCAGCAGTATCAAGCAGATGTTGCTGGACTGGTGCAGAGCCAAGACCCGGGGCTATGAGGTGGGTGCCACCTCCTCTTCCTGTCCCAAGGCCAGTCACTCTGTCCCTTGGTAACTCTGTTGCCCTCTCAGCATGTGGACATCCAGAACTTCTCATCCAGCTGGAGTGATGGCATGGCCTTCTGTGCCTTGGTCCACAATTTTTTCCCTGACGCGTTTGACTACAGTAAGCTGACGCCCCAGAACCGCCGCCAAAACTTTGAGGTGGCCTTCTCTTCTGCAGAGTACGTACCTCTCTTGCCGTCACGTGGAGTTGGGATGGCTTGGGGTGGCTCTCCTGCTCGCTACTGGGGCGAGGGGGAACATGTGGAGGTGATGGTGCTGGAGGTGGGTTCTAGTAGGTGTCACTCCCCCATGCAATGCAACGAGGTTAGGCACTGTGGGGGCAAGCAGCAGCTGTGTGGGCAGAGTCACAAGAGGCCAGTGCAACCCAGTCTGGTGTGGCAAGGGTGGGTCTGGGAATCTGGGTTCCTGGGTGTGGGGCAGAGCACCCAAAGGAAGAGCAGCAGCCCCACAAGCCCACCTGGCTTCAGGCAGTACATACCACCCTGGGGTACCAGGTGTGGCACTGCAGCCTGTGGGGGGAGCAAGGTTTGCCTGTGCCAGGTGCCTCCTTTCACAGTTATAGGGGCTCAAACACCGTTGCAGCTTCTCCAGTCTCTTCCCTTTTGCTTCTGGTTTTCCTGGGTGCTGAGAGATGGGAGTGCGCCCAGCTGGAGGGCTGGCAGCCAGCCCTTCTCTCCTTCTTTCTGTCTCTCTCCCACCCACCCACTCCTCTCCTCCAGCACCCTGCCCAGGGGCAGGGCTGGGGGTGGGGGTCCCATCCTGCTGATGTCCAAGGTGGCGGGGTGAGCTGGAGGCTCCCGCAAGCTCCCAGGGTGCTGTGGTGCTGTTTGGTGGAGCGAGAAGGGGGCTGCGGGCCTGGTTCTTGGCGCTCCTGTTAATGGATTTTTTGCCTTAATTGGGAAACTGGTGTGCGGACTTGAGAGAGCCATCGATCTCTCCGGCCTGGAAGCCAGGTGGCCTCTCGTCCTTCCTCCTCCTCCAGCTCTTGTGAGCATCCTCTCCCGAGCTTCCTGCACCAGGGCTGTGCTGCGCGGTTCCAAGTGGAGCTGGGCAGGAGGGCTGGGCTTGCTCCCCCATCCTCCCAGCGGGTCTATATAGGAGCTATATAGAGCAATGCTCCACTCTGGAACCCGCTCCCCGAGCACCTGGCGCGCCAGAACACCTCACTCCTCCTCCTCCTCTTCCATCTGTCTTTACCTCTGGACTTCACGCCTCTCCACGCCACTCACCTGCCCCTCTCTCCCTTGCTTGTGCCCCCCCAATCTCACTGAATGGCCTCGGCATGGGGTGCCCAAAGCCCTCCTGCCCCTGCATCGTGCATCCCCAGAGCATGCCAGAGCGGAGCAGCTGCCAATGGGACGGGAACTGCACTGATCTGTGTCTCTTGTTTTCTCTTCCTCCCCTCCCTGACTGGGCTGCGGTCACTGGCTTGCCCCTCTCTCTCCCTGCACCCAGGAAGCACGCGGACTGTCCACAGTTGCTGGACGTGGAGGACATGGTCCGGATGCGCGAGCCAGATTGGAAGTGTGTGTACACATACATTCAGGAATTCTATCGCTGCCTGGTCCAGAAGGGGCTGGTAAAAACCAAAAAGTCGTAGCCCATTGTCACCCCCCCCGGACCAATGGTGAGAACCTTCCCCTCCAAGTACCTGCCCATGCCCCCACAACCACCAGGGCTCGGCAGGGAACTGACTGCCTCAGCTGGGGATGAGGCTGGGGGATGCTGGTGGGTGAGGGGTGAGTGCTGGTGGTGCCAGACAGGGCCCAGCAGGAGGTGGGCAGAGACAGCTGGCTGGGGTCGGGCCTTCTGGAATAGTGCCTATGGGAGTTTGGGCAGGGGGGACTGTGTCACAGACTGTTGGCTCTCCACCTGTGGGGAGGGCAGTAGTGATAACAGAGCCCTTCTCCCATGGCTGAGCCTGACTCATGGATCAGCTGCTGGGGATGCCACTCAAGATGTTCTGAGTGGTGCTGCCTGAGTGTGGGTGGCCCTCCAGGATGCTGCAGCATCACTGCTTGGACTTGCTGCCTCATTCCCCTGCCCCAGAGTGCATGCCCAGCTCTGAAATGCTGCCTGCTCATATATGGGCAGAAGCAGGAGCCTGGAAAGTGTGACTCAAGGCTCAGGTTCTGCCTCGGCCTGCAGTGTTTGCGCCTCTCAGGGCATCCTGGCTGGCGCTGGAGCTGCGGCTCCCCTGGCTCTGCACAGCGCTGGCACACCAGGGCCCAAACAATGGCTTTATAAGGGCAGAGTTACTCTCTGTGTGCTGCCATTGCTCTGCCATCACCCCCCGAGCCAGGCTGGCAGTGGCAAGGGCTTTCCCAAGGCCCCAAGCATTGCCCCCCCATCCCCATGATGGCCAAATCACGAGGTGGGGCTGGTGCCAGCCAGGCTGTGGGCTGGGAGCCCACTGACCAGGCAGCAGAGACCTAATGGGATGCCGGGGGGCCATGGGACCCAGGGTGGGGGCCTCTCCTGGGCCCTGGTGCTCCCCAGGGGCTGACACTGGCTGGGATTGCTCGTTGGGTGGGGCTGTTCTAGGGGGCCAACATGTGCAGTGGGGCTACTGCAGGAGGGGAGAGGGGAGGTACAGGGCTTGGGGGTGAGGGTGTTGTGGTGGTGGGTGGCAGCATTGGGTTCAGACCCTCCTTGTGCACCCTGTCTTTTGGGGCAGAGCCCTGCCTTGGGGTATCCTCCTTGTGCATCCAGAGTCTTGGGGCAGAACCTTGAGTTCTGCTGGGCCAAAGCAGCTGAACTGGCCATGGCGGCAGCAGGTGCTGCCAGTTTGTGTCAGCACAGACCCCAGTGCAAGTGCAGCCCTTGCTCCAGCAGCAGCAGCCTGGCATGCTCCAGCACCATCTGTCCCCTGAAGGGGGGACAGTGCCTGGTAGGGGTGCAGGGGGCTGGGCAGGGCCAGAAGGGTTGGCAGCAGAGGCAGGGCAGCTTCTGTGACCCCGCTCCTTCTCTCCCAGTAAAAGGGAGAGGACAGAGGTGGCTGGATCCCCCTCCATGTCCTTCCTGGTTGTCACAGTGACCCCTAATCGTGTTGTCAGCCCCTTCAAGCACCCAGGGAGCCTCCACTTGGGGAGAGACATGGCCCAGGGCACTGGATGGGTGGCAAGGCAGAATGGGCCACCCCACCAAAAGGGCAGAGGCAGAGCCCCAAGGCTATTATGGGGATGGGGACACAACCACAGCTGATCTGCCAGGGCCCCGCAAGACTGGTAGCTGCTGGAGCAGGGTCTTGCATGGACCCCTGCACTGTGGTGGGGCAGGGAGAGGAGGAGATAGGCACAGGCCAGGTTGAGTGGGCTGAGGCAGGGCAGTGCCCACTCCAGCAGTAGGGTGTGCTGGGCCTGGGGCAGGCAGCCCCTGGGCTCCAGTCTGGGACAAGGGTGGGAGCCAGGCTGGCAGGGCTTGGGGGAAGGCAGAAGAGCAGGACCAGGGCTTGAGGTAGGAGTAAGAGGCAGCATGTAACCAAGACCCACCCCCTGCTTTCCCTGGACCACTTGGTAGGGTTTGAGGCAGGGGCACAGCAGACAGCTGCAGCCAGGCAGGGCTCTCCCTAGAGGTCACCAGCATCGGCTGGAGGAGCAAGAGGAGGAGGGGGCACGGCTTTAGCAGGGGATGACTGCCAACACCAAGAGCTGGGACAGAGAGTACCAGGGGAGCAAGGGGTGCAGATAGTTGGGCAACCCCTGCCCTGGGGCAGGCACCTCCCAGGGCAGATAGCACATGCTCTTCCCAGTGTCAGGAGCAGCAGGACTGTGGGTAGCAGGGTGGGGTGGGGGGCATGTGAAAGGAGCTGAGCCGGTCTGAGGGCAGCAGTACCCACACCAGCAGGCCCACGGCAGTGTGGGGTGCCCATCCCAGCTCCCACATGGGGCAGCCTGCCTGAGGCCATGCTGAAGGCTTCATCTCTGCAGGACGCTGGTGGACTGCGTGCCGCTGGTGGAGGTTGAAGACATGATGATCATGGGGAAGAAGCCAGACGCCAAGTGCGTCTTCACCTATGTGCAGTCCCTCTATAACCACCTGCGTCGCCACGAGTTGCGCATGCGGCAGAAAGAGTGCTAGAGCCTGCCCTGCCCACCCCCACTGCTGCCCTCACCCCAGAGCTGCCCAGCGGGAGGGGAGCTGCTTGCCCTGGGAGGGTCTGGGGGGCCATGGGTCTGGCACTGGGGACAGGAGAACTCTTCCACCAGGGCACCCCCACACCTCTGCCTTGGCAGAGCTGCTTCTGCCTCGGCCAGCTGTGGGCTGACCCTGTGGGCAGAGCCAGCTGGGCGCTGCTGGGGATGCTCCCAGCTTGGCTTGCCCCCCATGCTCCAGCCTTTTAAGTTATTTGTTCTCCAGGAATTATTTGCCCTGCAGGCAGCATCCCTGTGTCCCTGGGGTGGCCTGGGCACAGCTGTGCCCTCAGACTCGGGACACTGCATGAGTCTGTGGCTGAGCAGGGCTGTGAGGTCTAGCCAGGGTCATGGTGCATCCTGCAGTGGTTCCCTTGGCCCCCTGCAAGGAAGCCTCTCTGCCCACTGTAGGCCCTGCTTCGTGTCACCTCCCTGGGGACAGCTCCACAACTGTGCTGACACCCTGCTTCCCACATCCACGTGCACCTGGGGCACTTCCACGTTGGGGGCACCTGTGGACTGGGGAGTGGGCAGGGGCAAAGGGTCCCAGGGGAGCAAGGCCAAAGGAACAAGCTGGGACAAGCCTCCCCCACTCCCCTCTCCAGCTCAGGGCACCCACGTGCTCAGCGCCGCTAGCCCCTCTGTCACATCTCTACACTCGCGCTGACACGTGTACCAACACCAGCCAGATAATAAAGGTTTATCAAAGGCAATGCCTCTGGCTCAGGTCCTTCTCCCAGTAGCATATTGCACACCACAGTGCTTGGGGAGCACTGGCAGTCCAGCTGCTCCTGGCCTCTCTACCTGCAATTCCACTGCTCGCCCAGCCCAGAGGGACACTGGGGCATGTACTGCTCCTCCACTCATTGATGATGTCCATAGCTGAACCACCCTGACCAGGGCTGTCAGTTCACTGCCCCCCATTGCCCCAGGCCTGGCACAGGGAAAAGATCCCATGTGGCCAGCAAGGCTGTGGTCAAGTGTAGCTGTGCCCCACTTCCTTCCCTAGCTCAGGGACAGCTATCCCCACTGGGCCCATGCAGCCATGGGACTTCAGTTCAACACTGCAGGACTCACTCATGGGCTCATGCCCATCCCCCTGCACCCTGTGAGAGCAGCTCATCCCATGCCATGGTGCCCACCACCCTCACCCCTCTATCATGCTGGGGAGGGTTGGCACAGGAATGGCACAGTGGTCTGTAGGTTGGTTTGTGGCTCACCAGCAGTGACTATGACCGTGCCATTGCCTCCTGCCTCTGTGAGAAGCTTCGATGCACCCAGTTCCCCTCGGAACAGAGCAGTGTGGGATGAACCCCACCGAGCCCTCTCTTAAAAAAAGACACAGTGCAGATGACTGCAAATAAATGCTTTACTAGGAGCTGGATATGATATAACCCTGCTGGAGGGTAAAGCCCCCTTCCTGGAGCAGCTCTCCCACCTTTGGGACTCAGCACATCTACCCTTAGCACCTGGCGCTTTCTGCTGAGGGTTTCATCCTGTCCCATGCAGGTGGGATACTGCTGCCCAGTGCTGGGAGCAGCTAAACCTCTGGGCACAGCAAAGGACTGCAAGGAATGCTGCTCCTCCTGACTGGCCAGGGATAATGGGCTTCAAGGACGGGAGGGCATCAACCAGCACACAGGCCTGTCAGAATGCCTACAAGTACCCAGGAAGCCCCTGCTTGAGGCTGAATCTGTCTAGGGCATCCTCGGGGCAGAGGCTACACAGCACCAAGCAAGAGCGGGGGGGAAAAACCTTTGCCACCCTGTGACACCATCCCCAGCTGCCATAACACCCTTATTCCCTACACTGGAGACTGGCTGCAGGACCCTGACTCAAGTGTGGCACTCCTTGCTAGAGGTCTGGGTGTTCTTCCTTGTCACGTTTGGGTAGGGTCTTGCCATGAGCGGTGGGTGCTTGGGGGGGCAGCAGTGTTGGCAGAGGCTTGGCAGGGGCAAACTGGAATTCCTCCGGCACAGGGGCATCAGGTGTCTCCTTGCGGTAGAAGCCCAACTCCTGCACCAGCTGGTTGATCTCTTCCCGGGTCATGTCACTCAGGGGAATTCTCTGTACCCAGACAGGGGCTGTAGCCTGGCACCTGTGGGGCACTGACCACCCCAGGCCCTGTGGCAGCAGGTGCTGCACTGCCCACTCACCTCAAGCTCCTCATACCGGTGGCTGAGAAGCACAAGCTCAGGGTCAGCACCAGGCAGGTGTTTCATCTCCAGGTTATGGCTGGGCAATGTGTCAAGGAGTGGGCAGCACTGGTCAGGCCCATGCAACCCCCATGCCCATCTCCATCCCATCCCATCCCATCCCCTTCTATGTTCTTTCACATCCCATTCCTGCCTATCCTGTACCATCCTCCATCCCAGCCCATCTTCTCTCATATCCTACCCCCTCCCACCCCATCTGTTCTGTCCCTCATCCCGTCCTTCACTGAATACCATCCCATTCTGTCCCCCATGTAATACCATTCCATCCTCCATCACATCCCCCAACGACCCGTCCTCCACTCCCCACCAAACCCCATCCTCCCTCAGCCCATCCCCTCCCATATTACATTCCTTCACAACCTGTCCCGCTCCCATCCCATCCCACAGGGACCCCAGCGCTGCAGCCGCCGCCGGTGGGTACTAGAGCGGGATGTCCTGGGTGACGAACGCCTTCACCTGCGGAGAGTGGCCGGCCGGGCCCGGCTCAGCGCGGGGAAGCCCCGGCTCCCCAGCCCGGCCCGGCCCCGATACCTACCTCCCTGAGACGGTTCAGCCGTCACCCGCCGCAGGTCTGCGGGAGGGGACACCCCATCAGGCACCCGGCGGGCACCGGTTGGCCCCCAGCGCGCCCCGCAGCCCCGCCCGCGCTCACCTCCACCTTGCGTGGGTCAGGTCCCGCAGCACGGCCCCGCGGAGCCGGGGGTGCTCCGAGCCGCCGCCCACCGCCAGCGCCGCCAGCGCCGCCACCAGCAGCAGCCACAGACACAGCCCCGACGGCAACGCCCGCATCGCTCCCGCCGCTGCCACGTCTGGCGCGGCCCGATTACGCGCACGGCACAGCGCATGAGCAGCGACTCGCGCACACAAACACGTGCACACACAAACGCACGCACGGACATGCGCACACACGTGCTCGCACACACGGACATGCGCACGCACGTACGCACCGTGTGAGTGGCGCGTAACTCCCGCGAGCACGCACCGTGCACAAACCGGCACCACACAGACCAACAGCACCACCCACAGCAGCATGCACACAGCAACACACACACCGTGCACAGATCGACACACAGAGGCCAACATCACCAATACACACACACAACACCACACACCAACACCACCAATATACACATTGTGCACAGACCATTGTGCAACACCACACACACAACAACTACACATAGACACAGTGTTCCAGTTTGGGCAAATTTAGAAATATATATCCTCTGAGAGAAGGCACAACCACCCCTCCCCCACCAGGTTCGAGAAAAAATAAATTTTCGTCGAAGGAAAGTGAAGAAGATAAAACTATTTATTTAACAAACACATGGGAAGGAAAATAATGTTAGATGGTAAAATTTTCGCGGTAGAGGAAAAAAC
Source organism: Corvus cornix cornix (assembly GCF_000738735.6). Classification (NCBI taxonomy): domain Eukaryota; kingdom Metazoa; phylum Chordata; class Aves; order Passeriformes; family Corvidae; genus Corvus; species Corvus cornix. The sequence continues at coordinate 10,911,213 of NC_046345.1, forward strand.
CTGGGAAAGTGTTCGAGTCCTCCCTTTGGTCTCCTCGGAGCTGGGGCTTGGGCCGGGGCCAGGCCCTCTGTGCCCGGTGGAAAGTCCTCCCGATGTGCTCTGATGTTACAGCAATCAAGCAGTCCAGTAGAAAAGGGGAAAAATCTGGAATTCCAGAGAAGGAAATCCAAAGTCCAACTCTCAGTCTCTCTCCGGAGAACAAGAAGAAGAAAAACTGGCCAAAAACTGACTGGAAAAAACAAGCTGGGTGCTTCCTCCCTCCCCTGCCCCAGCTAGGGAAAAAAAAACCTGCTATCTTTTTGTAACCTTGAACGAGCTGCAAACTGCTTTGAGAAAGTTTTGCTCAGTTTTTTCCTTCCCCCTTTCAGGCTCAGTTTAGAGGCATAGAAAGGCACAAAAATTAATTTCTGGGCATAGGCAGCGATATGGGATATACATCATAAGGTCACCCCAAGACACACAGCAACACACACACTGTGCACAGACTGACACACAGACAAAACACACACCACCAACAACCCACATACCCCAACACCACATGCCAACACACATGCCAACAGCACACACCAATACACACACCCCAACACCACACACCATGTGCACAGACCAACATGCACACCAACACCACCACACACCCCAACACCACAAACACCATCTCACACACCTGCACCGCACACACCCCCATGACACCTGCACTGCACACATCCACAGTAGGCACACTGACACTGACATAGTGCAAAAACATGCAGAGACACCCATGTCAGTGTGTGCATTCACACACACAGCTGTGCACACTCACACACCCTCCTGCATACACAGCTGTACACACACACATGCACAGGTGCGTGCACACAGTCCTGCATACATCTATACGCAGTTTTCACAATAGCACATGGGTACAGACACACTGCTACCCCCCTTCCAGTTGCTCCTAGCCATGCCTACAGCTGCACATATTAGCCTACACAGCAGTGCACCGGAACACACCAGCACCTCAGTCACATGTGCAGTGGTGTGCACACACATGCTGATCTACATGTACACCCAGCTGTATGCACACACTGCACACACTCATCTGAGGCACATCCATGTGCAAACCATCATGTACCCCTGCACACACCCATCTCAAACCCCTGCCCCCCACTGCAGCTGCACACAAACACCCATGCACAGGCACATCCCATACATAGGTCATGGGGTCTTGGATTGACTGAGGATGGAGGCAGATCTGGGGTCTCTCTGGTCCCATCACCTGTTCAGGCAGGGTAACCCAGAGCCAGGGGCCGAGGACAGTCTCCACGTGGTTTTTGTGAATATCCAAGGATGGAGACTGCACACCTTCCTAAGCATCTTGGGCCAGGGGAAAAGTGTTTCCTGACATGCAGAGGGACCCTCTTGCACTCTGGTTTGTGCCTGTGGCCTGTGGTCCTGCCACTGGGCACTCCTGGGTAGAGCCAATCCCTGGCCCCTACACTTTCCCTCAGGTATTTATCTACATGGATGAGATCCCCGAGCTTCCTCTGCTCTGGGAGGCACAGTCCCAGGTCTCACAGCTTATCCTTATATGAAAGATGCTCCAGCCATTCCTGCTTGGGGCCCTTCACTGTACTCCCTCCAGCATGTCCATGTCTCCAGGACTTGCTCTTGGGAGCTCTGCACTGGACACAGCACTCACAGGCGCATTCGTGACGTCCTGTGACCTGCTGACAACACCCCAGCGCAGCCCAGGATGTCATTCACCTGCTTTGCCCTGAGGAGACGCTGAGCCCATGGTCAATGTGGTGCACTTGCAAGGACAGGTGTGCAAGGACACGTGTTCATGCACAAGGACAGGTGCGTACACGCAAGGACAGGTGCGCAAGGACAGGTGTGACAGATGCGCACACGCAAGGAAAGGCTTTCGGGGGCAGAGGGAGGGAGCGAGGCAAGAGCGGTCACGTGAGCTGGGCGGGGCGGCAGGTGCGCGAGGGGCGGGGCCGCTTCTGCGCCTTTAAGGCGCCACGCAGGTGGCAGGTGCTGACGTCACTGTGTGGATGCGTCACGGGTGGGGCCGCAAGGTGCGTGGGGCTGGGTCGGGGCCGCTCCGGTCTCCTCCTGCCGATGGACCCGGCCAGGCGCGGCAGCGCCGACCGGGGCCCGGCCGCCGGCGCGACCCGGCCCTCGCGCGGCCCCGGGAGCGCGGCTCGGCTCCCGCCCGATGCTGGGGTTTCGGCGGCGTCTTTCCTCGGCAGCGGCGTCCCGGGCGGCCGTAGGAGCTCCCGACCGGATGCCGCGTGCGACCCCTTTGGGCACGGCTGCCCGCGGCGCGCAGGGACCGAGGAGCGGCCTCCAGCCCGGACCCCGCCGGAGGGGCTCCCGCTGCCGGCCCTGCTGCCCCCGTCCCGGGTGGCCCCCGTCCCCGGCAGCGCCGAGCCGCCTTTCCGCCGGAGCGGCGGGAGATGTTGCCCAAGGCGGAGTCCAGTGACCACATCGCGGCCTGGGCGGGCCCCGCCATGCCCCGCGCCCCCACGCTGCCCAAGGCCGTGTCCAGCGAGTTCCTCGCCGGCGGGCGGGTGGGCCTGACCCCCGAGCGGAGCCGGCTGAGCTACCCGTCCTCGCCGGGCCCCTCGGCCGGCTCGGCCCTGGCGACGTCTGCGATCCGCTGCCGGACTGCCCGGACCGGGCCCCGGAGGACGGCACGTTCCGGTGAGTGGGGCTGCGGGGCGCTCGCGGGGACGGGGCGCGCAGTGCCGTGGGAGCAGCACCCGCTGTGCACTGGAGGTGCCCCCTTCTTCCACTGTGGCGGGTTCAGCAGGATTGGCGTGCGGGGCTGCAGGCATGCTCCTGGCGGGGAGGATGCCTGGTACCCACTGTTCGTGGGGGATGTCGTGATAGAGACATCGACTGCAGAGTGGGTGCCACCTACCCCCGCTGTCCCCGAGCACTGGGGCTAGCGTGGCGCTGCTCTCCTTCTCTATTGAAACGTGTCCCTTGTGTCTGAGGCTCCTCCTGTCACTATCAAAAGAGCCTGCGGGCCCTTTGCTGGTGCCCGTGCGCAATGGCATTAATGTGTTGTGATGGATGTGGCTTTGCGTTGGTGAAGGACACCGCTGCGGGGCTGCAGCACTGCTGTCGCATGTGCTGCCCTGGCCTTTGTGGCTGGCAGGGGCTGGGAACAGAGATCCGGGTCCTTTTCCCCGGGAACCTGAGCTTTCCTGGAGAAGAGGGGGGGAAGCGGTTTTCCAGAGACACCCTGTCTTGCAGCCTGCCTGCTGTGCCAGCCTGCCTGTGTTAGCTGGTGGTGATGAAGACAAGGGCTCTTTGTGCTGATTTCTAGAATTTCAGGTGCAGATCTTGGGGGGCCTTGGAGGCAAGGACCTGTCTCCCTCATATGGGAATTAAGGACCTGGTGTATATGCCATGACTAAGCTTCAGCCTTGGCTCCTTCTATTGCCAGCAAAAAGCTTCCTTGGCAGAGCTGGGGGCTAAACAGGGGTACAGAGAACCCCTCCAAGCCCCCATGTTAGCCTATTCTTCCTTTGTCCTCCCAAGCATCACAGTGGTCACCTGGAACGTAGGTACAGCCATGCCCCCAAATGATGTGACATCACTGCTGCACCTCAACACGGGCGAGACAAACGATGTGGACATGATCGCCATCGGGTAAGAGAATGAGGTGCGGCTTCCCCTTCTCCTTACCCTCCCCCCCCCCCTCTGGCAAATCCCCTTTTTGGGGAATCCCCAGAGCTCTGGCAGACAAGGAATGGAAGCTTCAGCCTCCCATGGGGCATGGGGAGTAGGGAGGAGTGTGCATCACAAATGATAGCATATCAGAAAAGGGGATGGAGAATCAGCTCCTGGTAGAATGGGAGTGCTGAGAGGAACTGAAACCCTTGAGTACTGATTAGACTTGAATCCTCATCAAGCCTGAGGCTGCCTATGCTGGGCCAGGTGAGCCCTGCTCTTGCTGTGAGCCGTGGTGGTCCTTGGGTCAGGTCTGTCAAGGCAATTGACTCGCCTGGCTAAGTCCTCTGGGAGCATTCTCCTCTCTGCTTTTGCATGTGGCATGCAGGCCTCAAGGGCATAGATCTGCTGTTCTCCCGTGGCTGGATTGGCTCCATGCCCCTGGTACATAGACCTGCTGGCAGGGCAGTGCCACAGCACTGTGGTGAGGCTGGTGAGGTGAGGGTGGCTGTCCCTCAAGGACTGCAGTGGTATGTGAATTCCTGCTAAGGCTGGGGATGTGTGGTCCTTGCACAGGGAGCAGGAAGCAGCCTCTGCCTATAGATGTGAGGTGGAAGAGCTGGATCTGCCTCCAGGACTGCCCCAGAGCTCCCAGCCACAGGAGCATAGTGGTGTAAGGGCTGAGGCTGCCAGGGCTATGATGCTGTGTTGGAGCCAGCCTCCCAGTCCCCTCAGACTTGCAGGCCAGTGGAATGAGTTTGTGTGGGCTGCAGAGGTCAACCTGAGCTGCATGGATAGGGTGAGGGGTGTAGCTGACAGTGAGGGATCTGCTGGGACCATGTTCTGGCCCGGGCAAGGTGTCCTGCTTACTCCTCGCTTCCTGGCATTTTTGCCTGGCTGCGTCCTTCCTTGGACCTGTGTCTTTGTGCTCCAAGCACTCGATATTTTTGGGCAAGACATTTCCTGATTGTGCTGCTCTCTATGGATGTTTTTCCCTCTCTTCATTAATTGCTGAGCTGGGAGGAGCACTATTAACTTTCTGGTTGCTGCTGCTCCGAGCTGCATTGCTCAAATACATCTGGACACTTGGTGCTGGTGGGACATGACCTCTCTGTAGAGACTAATTTGACTGAAAGGCCCCGTAAGCCCTCTTCCACCTTGAGATGGGCTTCAGGCTTCTGCTCAACCCTGTGCAGCTTAACTGCTTCTGCTTTAGAAAGGGCCAAGGCCTCCTGGATTCAGGGCCACTTGTGCCTCCTGCCAGCACATGGCCCAGAATCACCGGAGCAAAGACACAGCTGGTTTGTGCTCTAAAATCAATGTCTTCCCTTGAACTGCCCTTCACACCCTGTCCTGCTGCCCAGCATTGTGCTTTGGCACCTCTCCTGAGTTCTCACTAACTGGGACACAGATGCTTTCCTGGTGTGGCTGAAGGACCTGTACATTTCCTCTCAGGCTGCAGGAGGTAAACTCCAAGATAAACAAGCGCTTGAAGGATGCCCTCTTCACAGATCAGTGGAGCGAACTCTTCATGGATGTGCTCAGCCCCTTCCACTTCATCCTGGTAAGGAGTCCCAAAGGAGCTGGCAGCTGGTGTTCTCTCTGCCTGCCAGGCAGGTGGGACACAGAGACAGAGAGCTGGACTGCAGGATTGAGGGAGGTGCGGTGGGAGAGCTGGCTGGAGAGACAGCCTACAGCCATCCAAGCAGCAGGGACCGCTGCTGCATCTCACACAGTGAGTTGTTTGGCTTGTGTCACTCTGCTCCCTTTCCTGTGCTTATGCTTCCTCTCTGGTGCTTTGAGGTGACTTTGTTGCTGACTACATTGAACTACGGTGAGGAGGTGAATGTGGGAACCGGCCTGTGCTGCTGGCAGTAGCCTGCAAGGCTCTGAGCAGGCTCAGCTTCTCCAGTCAGGTTCAGCTCCCCAGGGCATTTGCCTCAGAGCATACGTAAGCCCAGTATCACTGAGGCTCAGGTTTGGCTGTCAGTGTTCAGGAGGGTATGCGCAGATCTCTGAACCAAATGTGCTGTTAGTCACCTGTGGGATGGGGAGGCACATGAAGGGTGGAGGTGCTGCCCCATGGCCTGGAGCAGGGGAAGTTGTCCTGCTGTCCCTAGGCTCTCTGCCATCCTACCTCCAGCCCTTGCTCCCATTCCAGGTCAGCACAGTGCGGATGCAAGGTGTGATCCTGCTGGTGTTTGCCAAGTACTACCACCTGCCCTTCCTGCAGGACATCCAGACAGACTGCACCAGGACAGGGCTGGGGGGATACTGGGTGAGTGTGGCCCTGGGGGGAGATGGCAGGGGGTTGGCTTCCCAAGGAGTCATGGGATCCTCTTGGTGCAGGGCAACAAGGGTGGGGTGAGCGTTCGTCTCTCCATCTTCGGCCACATGGTCTGCTTCCTGAATTGCCACCTGCCAGCACACCTGGAGAAGGCAGAGCAGCGCAAGGAGGATTTTGCCACCATACTGCACATGCAGCAGTTTGAGGGGCCTGTGGCCAACGGCATCCTGGACCATGAGTGCGTACCCCACCACTTTCCTCCCCGGTCTGGGCTCTGCTGCCAGTCCCAGTCCTTGACCACATCCATGTAGGGTCTGGGGTCTGTCCCCTGCATCCCAGCACAGCCTGGAGATCAGGTCTTGCATGCAGAGCTGGCCCAGCATGGACTCAGTGTGGTGGGATAGGTGTTTAGAGGGGTCTTGGTCTCATCACATTCAGGGCTGGTACAGCTCAAGCCTTACTAGCACTGTTGGGGTTTGGGACCAGTGAGGCAGAGGGGCCAGCACTGTCCTGGTGTCCTGGCTGTGCTGTCTGAATCCAACGGGTGCCTCACTGTGGACATTTTCACCCTCAGGTTCAGCTTGGGGAAGTCTGGCCCATTTGGCTAACGATGCTTGGTCCTACCTGCAGAATCCTGGCGGCTGGCCAGGCTGCCAGCTGAGCACTGACCTGTGCCAGTGTTCCCAAGAGCATCTGGGCTGTGGGATAAGGCTGCCCCTAGGTTGGGGACATCTTATCCCTGCTGTGCTGGCTCTGGTAGCCTCAGCCCTTTCAGTCTGTTGCCCTCACTCCCATCCACAGCCTCGTGTTCTGGTTTGGGGACCTCAATTTCCGCATCGAGAGCCTGGACATCTGCTTTGTGAAGTATGCCATTGACAGCAATGTCCTGAGCCAGCTCTGGGAGAAGGATCAGGTGAGGGACGGGCATGCTGGCAGCCTACACTGGACCCCAAGCAGTGATTGACTCTCCCCAAAACTGCCCATGCAGCTGTGGGACAGGGCATGTCCTCTTGCAGCCCATAGGACAGGAAGGGCCCTGGCTCTCATGTCTCTGGGGAGAGGAAGGGACAGCAGAGTCTCAGGTCAGTTTGGATGGAACTGGGCACACTTCCCTCATCAGTGAGTGAGGAAGAGCTGAGGCATTGAGTCTACAGACTAGCTGCTGGCATAGATGGACAAACCCTGAGAGCTGTGGGAGCTAGCAGGAACGGGATAGGGATGTCACAGTGTGCGAGGGTGGAGAGATCTTGGTGGTGTTTGCAGAGGGGTCTGGCTATGGGGGCTGCTGTGCTCCTTGATGTGCTCTCTTCCCCACAGCTGAACATTGCCAAAAGCACCTGGCCTGTTCTCAGAGGCTTCCAGGAGGGACCCCTGAACTTCCCACCCACTTTCAAGTTTGATGTGGGCACCAACAAGTACGACAGCAGGTAGGAGAGGAGAGCTGGGCATGAGGTGGGGCTGAGAGATGCAGGAGCAGTGGGACTCAGAGCCAGGGTGGGTGCTGGTGTGGATGGGTGAGGAGAGCAGCCATGCTGGGGTGGGCACAGGCTGAACTGGGATGTGATGGCAATGCTGGTACCAGTGCAGGTCTGTCCCTGCAGCTGTGCTGAGCGGAGTGCCAAGATGAGCTGCATCCCCTGCCCACATGTGGTGTAGTGCCGGGGGAGGCAGTTTGGGTCAGAGCCCACTGCCTGGCAAGAGATGCCTCTCTGTGCCCTGCAGTGCCAAGAAGCGAAAACCTGCCTGGACTGACCGCATCCTGTGGAAGATAAAACCTCCCAGCAAGGGGTGGGGCACAGGTGGGCACCGGCCCAGCCAGGGTGTGCTGTCAGTGAGCCAGCTGTGCTACTGCAGTCACATGGAATACACGGTCAGCGACCACAAGCCAGTAGCTGCCATCTTCGCTGTGCAGGTGAGCACTGTCCAGGGCTGCTGGGAACACAGGCAGGACCTGCAGGGCTGGGATGCCCTGCAGGGGCATCTCAGTGTGTGGGGCTTACTTCTGTTTGGCAAGCTCAGCTGCCTTGCCCCTGAGTGGGGCCTTCTGTGGGTATATGCACAGGGGCCCTGGGCAACAAAGGCAGCTCTTTGCCATGCCCTTGCTCACCATGTACCTGTCTCTGACAGTTTGCTTCCAAGGTGGACAAGCCCCAGGTTGAGATTTATGTGGCTGACGAGTGGAGCAGGCCTGAGCAAGCAGTTGTCAGGTACAAGATGGCTGTTGGCTTCCACCGGAGCTCCTGGGACTGGATAGGACTCTACCGGGTAGGGGCTTGGGGGCTGCTGGGGCTGGAGGGAGTGGGGAGCACTGCACAGCACTGTGGGGTCCCTTCTGAGCTACCCCCCACCAGCGAACATGGTGAGGGCATGGAGCTGTGCCCTCCCCCTGGCATCATGACGTGGTCCTGCTTCAGGAGGCTCAGGTCTAGCAGTTCCCTCTTCCTCCTGCTCTGTGGGCCCCACAGGGCCCCAGGGCACACGTGGGGGGGTGCAAGGCAGCTCTGGGTCATCCTGTGTGAGGCAGAGGGGGCTGAGCAAGAGGAGAGTGAAGGGTGATGGTGCCGAGTGGGGCTCACATTGCCCCACTCACCTGTGTTCTCCTATGTATGTGCACAGGTGGGCTTTCGGCACCCTAAAGACTATGTGTCATATGTCTGGGCCAGGAGTGATGAGGGGGAACGCTGCCTGGAGAAGCAGCTGTGTGCACAGGTGAGCTGGGGCCAGCCCTGCTGTCTTGCTGGCACTTCTGCCCCATGGTGCATCCCTTTGTGCCCCTGGATGGGGGAGGCAGACACCTCGTTACTGCTTTGTGCTGAGCCTCAGGCAGGCTCATGGTGTTGGCAGTAGAGATTTGTGCTTTTGGCTGGGGCTGGAGGTGGGGTGGGGAGCACCTCTGTGCCAACCTTGGTGCCCATCAGGTGTCTCTGGGCTGCAGGTGATCTTCTCTGAAGAAGCACTGCCTAAGGGGAATGGCGAGTACATTCTTGGATACTACAGCAACACCTCCAGTAGCATAGCTGGTGTGACTGAGCCCTTCCAGGTAAGCACAGGCAAGAGGTGAGGGGGAGGGGGAATGGGTGTGGGGGAGTCTCTGGATGGGGGAGGTCAGTTGCTGTGGTACCCAACAATCCCCTGTGAGTGTCAGCCAGCAGTGCTGATGCAGGGGTGCAGATCTCCCTACCCAGGTCAGAGGAGGGCAGCAGCTCCACAGACAGCTCAGGCAGCAGCTCAGAAGAGGATGACAGTACACTTGTCCTCCTGGCCCCCAAATCCCGCAGCCCCAGCCCAGGCAAGATGAAACGGCATCGGAGCCGAAGCCCCAGCCTGGCCAAGTTCCAGGGCCTCATCCTGCGGCCATCAAGCCGGGACAGGGGTACAAGCCGCAGTCCCTCACCCCAGAGCCGTCGCAGCCTCCCCAGGAATATCCCTACAATCCATCTGCCACAGGAAGAGCTGGGGTACCATGGAGTCAAAGGCAAGGAGCTGGGACAGGCAGCTGAGAGCCTGGAGGGCAGCTCTTTCTACCAAACTGTGGAGGAGCAAGGTGGCCTTCGGCGTGTCTCTGCTGACAGCCCCCTGGCCAGGGCTGACCCCCGGAACCTAGGCCTGCTGCCCGCACTGCGCCTGGAAATGATTGACCAGGCCCTGGGCCGGCGGTGGGAGAGCGCAGACCAGGGCTATTACCCCTGCCGGAAAATGAGTCCCACCAGCCTTCCAGGCTGTGGCACCTCCCCAAAGGAGGGGCGCAACCCCCAGGAACTGGACAGACATAGCTGTGCCATGGGCCACTGATGCAGTGGTTCCTTCCCTCCTCCCCATAGCGCGCTTGCTGTGTGCTTTCCTCTGCCACTTTCCTGCTGAGACACTCCCTCCCTTATTTATTGCAGTGATTACTCACCCCTGTTGTGTGCCTGGCAGGTAGAGGCCCCCCCTGCTGCCCCCAGCCCAAGCTCCTGCCCTGGGCAGGGCTGTGAGGTGACAACACAGGGGAGGGTGGGCAAAGCTGGTCTAATATGGTTTGGGGAACCCCTCATGAACTTCCAAGTGCAGGACTCTTATCCCATGGGAGGAGTGCTGGCCTCACACCTGAGGTAGCACAAGAGGCCAGGGCAGGGCTCTGGCAGGAATGGTGATGGGCACAGAGCGAGGACCACCACAGGGTACCCTGGAGATCAAAGCTTGCTCCTTCCCTGCTCTACCACTGTGCCTCAGCCTGAACATAGTGCAAGTGACAAAATAAATGATTCTGCCCACCCCAGCTGCACTGTGCTCACTGCTGGGGGCAGGATCAGCCCCGGGGTGGGGGCCACAGCATGAAGAGGGGGCCAGCAGGGTCAGCCCTTGCACCATACACCATGCTCTGACCACCCTTTATTTCTTCTGCTGCATGCAGGTACTGACCCCAGCCCTCCTACTTTGCCTGTGCAAGAAGGTCAGTGTCACACCTTACTGCTCAGGCCCCCCAGTTGAAGGGTCACCAGTCTAGGAGTGGGGGACCCTGCCATCCCCCCTGCCCCAGAGCACACCAAGGAAGGACAATTGGTTTCCCCATTCCTGAGCCCTCCTATTTCTTTCCCCTTGCTTTTGATGCTCATGGATGGCAGCCACAGTTCCTTGAGAGGCTTCTCAGGCTCTCTGCCTGCTCTGGCTGTGGTCCTCAGCTCTGTGCAGTCATGCCAGCAGACATGCTCAGTGCCATCCTTTGACTCGGGGACCAGATCCCAAGCAGCTCCAGGCTGCAGCACAGCACATTTTCCTCCCTTTCCTTCCCAAGGCAGCGTTGCTTGGGCATCATCGAGGCACTGTGTGGGGCCAAGTACCTGGTGTGTGCTCTATGACCAGATGCTGGCACTGCTCACAGAAGGTGCCTCCTTTGGCTTGTGTCTTCCAGTGTGGATGCTTGGCCTTGGAGCTCACAGGCAGAGGGCCCCAGCCTCTTAGAGTCTTTTTGAGCTGTCGTGCAGGTACAAGTACAGCCCTGGTCACTGTGGTACAGCTGTCAAAGAAGCAAAGCTGTGACCATCAATGTAACCCTGCAGCACCAACATCCACTGCCCCTGCCCTGCAGCCTGCTTGTGGCATGGCAGAGCAAGGGCCATTGTGTGCACTGCTGTTTCCTACCCCACACAGGCCCTGGCCTCTTGACCTCCCCACCTACCTGTGCTGTGACCCCCTGCCTGGGCTGCAGGCAGCAAGCAGCTCCAGAACAAAGCAGTCCATGGTGATGTGGTCAGCCAGGACAGCCACGTCCATGTCACTGCACTCCCTCACCCTGTGGAGGCACCGTGCCAGCCTGCAGGCACAGGAGAGCAGGCATCAGCAGGTGCTGGCCAGGGCAGGCATCCCACCTCCTCTGATCCCCAACTGTGTGTATGCACACAGTGCCCTCTTACTCCTGGACTCACACCTGCGTGTGCAGTTGCAGTGGAGGAGTGTCCGGCTGTCCACGTTGTGCAGCTGGTACCTCACCTCGTGGGGTGCAATCTGGTGCTCACACTTACCCAGATGCTTGTTGCACCTGCACCCCCTGCCTGGGCCTGAGGAGAGTGGGGAGGTAAGAGGCACCCCAAGCACATGACCCCACCAGCCTGAGGCCTTGGGCCACCCCTCCTGAGGTGTGCACATGCTGCCCACAGTACCAGCTCACCCTGCTGCCTATGCTCCTTCACAGCAGGTACGGGTGTGGCTCCACACTGTGCTGTGATTGGGCTAGGCCCAATGCTGCCATACCAAGGGTGTGCTGAGATTCCAGCCCTTTGCTCTGCTCCAACCAGATCCTGTCCCGACACGGTCAATGCTGTTGTGGGGCCAGGCTCTAGCTGCCACTGCACTGCTGGGTGCCTGGTTGTAAGCTCAGCCTTATTCCTGGCCAATGCAGGGGTACCTGGGCCCTGCAGCTGCTGGGCTGTCTTAGGTCTCCATGCCTGGCGGCGCCCAAGCTTCACCCTCAGTTGCTGTCGAAGCTGCTTACGCCCAGTTCTAGGGAAATTCCTTCCCTTGTCTGGGGGCTGCACAGTGAGGCTGCCCCTCTCCTCTGCCGGCAGGCTGGGGTGGTACTGACTCTGCTGCACCATCCTGGCCAGAGGCACTACACCGTAACGCTCACACCTGGGGACACCATGTACTGTGAGGTCCTGCACACCAACCAAGCCGTGACCGGGCAGGCAGCGGGGCAGGGCACGCTCAGGGCCGGGGCACCCGGGCACTCACCCGCCCCACCAGTGCCACTGGACGCACTCCTCGCTCTCTTCCAGCACAAAGCAGGGCACCTCCAAGAGGTTGAAGAATGTGACGCCGATGATGTTGGAGACGGTGTCGTTGATGGCGAGCAGGCACCGCCGGAACCTGCAGGCAGGGACCGGTGAGGAGGGCGGGGCTCCCCAGGCCCCCCGTTGTCCCCACGCCCCCGGCCCCGGGCCCACCTGGCGTCGCAATCGCAGTGAGAAACGGTGTGCAGGCGATAGTTGCGGATGCCGTAGCTGAACTGCAGCGCCGTGATCTGCGCCCAACACTGGTCGTGCTCCCGACAGCACCGGTCGGGGCCGCGGAACAGCCCTGCGGAGGCGCCGATGAGCGCGGCCCAGGGGAGGGAGACCGGGTGCCACCGCCGCCCCCCGCCTCTCCCTACCCAGCTCGCTCCAGTTCCCCGCCGAGTCCCCCGCGCCGCACCACAGCGTGCCTGGCAGCGTCCAGCCCCGGCGGCGGCGGCGGCGTTGCGGTCCCGGCGTCACGGGGTCGGTGCAGGCGGCGCGGCGCCGCCAAAGGACGGACAGGGCCCGGCGCAGCGCGGCCCCGTGCGCGGCGGGCGGGCGGTGCGCGCAGGCGGCGCGGAAGGCGCGGGCGAGGCGCGGATCGTGGCGGGCCCAGCAGGCATGGAGGCGGCCGGGGGCGGCCCAGACGCTCTCGACCAGCACGGGCCCGGTGCCGGCACTCAGGAACGCCACGTACCACGCGCCGCCCGCCCCCGCCACCTCCCGCGCACACACAGCCCCGCCGGGCCAAGCGCGCGCGCATGCGCACAGCGCCGCGCAAGCCAGCGCCGCGCACACCCACATCCCGCGCGCCGCTCCTCCCCCCGCTCCCGGCTTTAACCCCGCGCCTGGCGGCGGACCCAGGGCTGATTGGCCCGCGCCGCGCAGGCCCCGCCCCACCGCGGGGGAGAGCGGCGGGGTGCGGCCGGAGTCCCCAGCCCTGGCGCTTCCATTCCTGGGCGGCCCCTGCTACACGCATCCCCACCCCACGCGCTCTCTCCCTGGGCACCCATGAGTGTGCTCTCACGTGCACGGCTCTGGGTGCGTGCAGGTATGCACAGGTGCCTGCACACTTACCTTGAGCACACGTGTACACACGTGTGTGAGCGTATGCCCATGTGCCGTGCATGCCCAACCATGTGTGTGTCCCGCACAGGCTGTAGCCGTGTCCCTGCTCAAGTGTGCACTGCGTGCAGTTCAGGACACACAGCACTGTCCTGTCCAGCCCGTGCCGAAGCAGCCCATGGCCCAGGACCACACCTGTTCGAGGGCTGAGTATCCCTGAGGATGGAGCCTCCACAGCCCCCCAGTGCAAGTCCTACTACTGCCTGACCTTCACAGTACAAAGGTGTTTCCTGATGTTCAAAGGAACCTCCCATGTCCGAGTTTGTGCTCATTGTACTTTGTTGCAGAACTGAACATCAGTGGGAAGAGACAAACTCTTGTCTCTTTGCATCCTCCCTGCCTGGCTATTAACAGGATCCCCCAAAATTCCTCTGCTCCAGCCTCAGCAGACCCTGCTCCTGCAGACACTCTACACAGTACAGGTGCTCCAGTCACTCCACCACCATCACGGCTCTTTGCTGGACTCACCCCAGCAGGTCTGGGTGAGTGATTGCCCAGGTGATCCTAGCTAGAGCAGCACGGCTCCCCTAGTGCTCCCTGCCCAGCTTTGCCTGCTGCAGCTTGGGTGGCTGCCGTGAAGACACATCCCTGGCTCCTGCCTTAGCCAGTGCCCAGCAGTATCCCAAGGTCCATCCCTGCAGAGCTGCTTTCCACCTGGTGGCCCAACTTATGCTGGTACAATATCCCCATGGGAATCAGGATCTCTCTACCCTGGAAATACCCTGGGAGGGTAGCTGGGCTGTGGGGCAGAGCTCACTCCCCACCTATCCCAGGGCCCCAGTGCTCCAGGGAAGCATTGCTTAGGGCAGCCAGTGGGTCTGGTAATCCTGTGCATCACTGCTGCATCCCAAAAGGATGCTGGCCCTGCTCTGGAGAATTGGCCCACTGAAGTTCAGATGCACCAAGGAAGGATGGAAGGAAGGAAGGAAGGAAGGAAACCATGGTTCCCCTGGTGTGGCTCTTTCTTCCAGGGCTAGTCTGGAGTCATGTCTGTGTCCAGGCTGATGCTCTGCCCTGCTGGGGTTCAGGGGGGCCAGGGGAGGTGGTCTGTGGAGCCCTAACCCTAACCCAGGGACACTGGGGGCTGATGGATGGGGCTTGGCAGTGTAGGTTTATCTCACCTTATCAGGATTTCCCTGACAGCAATGCACCGCAGACAGGGCAGAGTCCACCCTGTGGCTGTGATAGGGCTGCTGTGAGCCACCAATAACATCACCCCAGGTGTCACAAAGGTCTCCCCTGTCCTGGCAGCTGTGTTCATGAAGCTGGATGAGGGCTGGCAGGATGGGAACTGGCATACGAAGGCTGGGGAAGGGCTCTGCTCAGGGGTACCCCAGACATGGGAGAACCAGCTTTCCACCACCCCCACAGGGATCCACAGAGCCCTTCTACCATGGGCTCTGCCACACTGTGCTGCATTCCTGTCCCAGTGCCCCTGGGGCTGCCCTGTGCATGCGTTGTGCCCCCTCATGCCCAGCACCCTGGGGCTGCCCTGTGCCTGGGCTGTGTTGGCAGTCCCATGGGGCCCCACAGGGAGGGATCCATGGGGCAGCAAAGGACAGCCTTGGCTGACAAGTGTATAACTGTGTCAGGGACCAGGGACACAAAACCCAGTTTGGGTTTGTCTGGATGATAACAGGGGATAAGGAGGGATGCTCAATGCTTTGGCCTTCACTGCCCAAGCAGCCAGTGGGTTACAGGGCTGGCTCTGCAGCAGAGCTACCCACTGTGTAATCACGCAGCTACTGCCCTGCTGTCAGCTGCTGGCAGAAGGCTGGTGGCTGGCTGGACAGTGAGGACGTGGGGCTGAGCCCTGGGCTACCCATCCCTACAGGCAGCACTGCCAGCCCTGCACCCAGCTCTGCTGACGTGGCTCAAGGCCGCAGACAAGGCCAGTGCGGGGCTAAGCTGCCAAGGACTCGGGGGCTGAGCCCGCAGTGGGGGAGCACTGAACTGTGGTGGAGATGCCAACATTCATGGTCAATGCAGCGAGGGTGGGCAGTGGGTGGGCCTGGGTCAGCAGGAGTACAGGAATGGGCTCGTGAAGCTGGTGAAGCAATTTTTTCCCCCCTTCTCTGTATGCCATGTTCCATTTGGGGCTCCCCAGTACAAGAAAGATCCCATACTGGAGTGAGGCTGGTGAAGGCTGCTGAGCTGGTTAGGAGTGGAGCTAGGCTTACTTGGGCTGAAGGAGAGGAGAAATCAGACTTTATCTGCCCTGAACTCTGAGTCATGGCAGGGCTCATTTCTTCTCCTTTTGCACTCCCCAGGCCAGCATGGGCATTGGGGTGATGCATCCTATGAAGACATCCTGCAGGCAGGGGCTGAATGACCAGACTGTGTGAGTGGCTGACAGACCTGTATCAGTGCTGACACACCCCCAGATGTCCCCATGTCCAGCCTTGCCCTTCACCCCAGCCAGCTGGCAGCACTGGCTCCCCACTGTGTGTGTACCATGCATGCTGCTGGCCATGTCCTGCTTGTGTCCTCTGGGGACAGGCACCCTTGGAGGGGATACACATCTTCCCTTCTGGAAGATGAATTGCTGCAGCACTGGATATAAGTCTCTCTGCATTTTACTACTCTAAGTTGGAACTTACGACTTTGTGGAAGGAAGGATGAACATGTGTCCATCCTGTGCAATAGAGCATCCAGGGGATCCATGGCTCTGGACATGAAAGGCAGAACAGGGAAACAACTTCATGAGAGAAAATGTCTTTGTGAAGGTTGGAAGACAAAAATCAAGTGGGAATGAGCAAAGGAATTGTGCAGTTATTTCAGGCCTGAGTTGAGATTATCAGTTCAAGCACCTTGCAGACCCAGGGGAGACCCTTGAAGGCTCCTTTGGACTCTAGCATGCACCGATAAGTCCCTCAACCCCATGCTGGTGGGTTGGTACTCCCCAGGTGGGCAGCCAACACAGCCACCACCTGTCTCCCTAGGAGAGCCTGGGTCAAGCTCTGGCTCCATGTGATATCTTTGTCCCACCTGGATCCCATCCTTTGGCATCAAGACCCCACGCCAGTGCCACCCTGTCACACCTGCGTGGGCACCATCATCACACAGCAGCCTGCTGCATCAGGCTGCTCAGGCTTTCCATCAGCCTGATGGAGATGATGGCACTGGGATGTGGTGGGAATCAGGCTCTTTCTGCTGCTTTTGTAGCATTTGCTTGCTCCCTGGCTATCCTGTGGGGCCAGAGGCCAGGGTGGTGGGCTTAACTCACCTGCACCCTGCAGTCCTGCCTCTAGGGACAGCAGTGGTTCAGGCTGGGGTAGCACTGGTGCCCATGGGTGCTCAGGCCACCCTGGGCAAGGACAGCCCGCGTGCCTGGCCCCAGGCCCTGAGAAGGCTCTGCTGGTTGTCATCATGTAGCATCTGCCCGGAGTCCTTCAAGGAAAGAGCCATCCCTCTAGGATATATTGTCTAATACATATTTTTAGGGGAAGGGACTACAGAGGCAGAATTTTCTTCTCTCTTGCCAGATTCTCATTGCAGAAGCAAAGCGAGCTCCATCAGCTATTTTCAGTGTGAGTCTGGGCTGTAGATGGGGATGGTCAGTCTGCACATCTGCAGGTCCTGCAGCTCACAGGAGCAGTCTCCTGCTCCAGGTTCTCAGCCAGAGCTGCAGCCTCCTCAAGGTCTTTTCCAAGAAAAGAGCACCCTGAAGGCCCTGGGCAGCCTTGTTGGGGTGACCCTGCTTGAGCCAGGGACTAGACAACCTCCACCCTCAGCAAGGAGGTGTGCCTTGCTTCCAGCAGTAAATAACCAGACTTGCCTATAGGAAAATACAGAAAGCCCCAATACATAAGGAACACAAAGAAAACCACCCCCAAACCCACCACAAGGCACAGAGATTCCTTGTAAGAGGATGCTGATGGTAGGAGGAAGTTCCTACCATTTTCTGTTTTCCCTTAGCCCCATGGCAATTCTCCATGCCATTGTGATCTTGGGAGCACCTGGTTTTACTGCCCTGGTGAATGCTTTCCCTTTAAATTATGGGAACTACCCAGGAGGAAGCAGCTCTGCAAGGAGGAGTGGTACCTGATTGGTGCATATCACTGCACTCCAGGTGAAGGTCAGGTAAGTGATGAGTCAGCAGGAGCTGGGTTGACCAAGAGCAGGAAGGAGGGGCATCAGCTCAGAGCAGAGACCCCCCTCCCAGCATGTGTGGGGGCTTGGCAGGAGCTGTGGGCTGGAATGCTGTGGGGAGAGGAAAGGTCATGGGGTTGAGGCATTTCTGGAAAGCACAGTCTCTTTTCTTTCAATGTCCGAGGAAAACTGTGGGCTGGTATTATTATCTCTTTGGAAATGAGATGAAGGGACCAAAGCAGCTTGACAAGAGAAAAAATTCCCACATGCTTCAGGTTTCCTTCCCATTGTGTGCAAGAGATGTGACTGAGCTCTGCCTGTGACAAATGCCGGGAAGGTTTGGGTGCCCGCAGCAGGAAGTGTGTGTGGCACTGGGTGAATCATTTACTGCAGAGTCAGGCAAACAAGCCATAGAACATATGTGTGGTTATTACTCCCAGGTGGCAGAGCAGGGTCTGGCGTGCAGCCAGCTCCACCCTGAGCACCCATGGGGGCTGGTAGGGCTGCAGGCTGTGCACCCTGGCCTGCAGCATCCATGCTACGTCCACATCACCATATGGCTCAGCAAAGAAGTACGAGTGCAGGACAAGCTTAAAAACTTGAGGATTCCTCCTTGAACTCCACACATCTCCCAGTAAAGGCAGTTTCCCAGGTTTTGGTAAAGGAAGTAGCTAATTTCAGATGGCCTTGGGCCCCAGTGAATTTCTCCTTCCCACTGGAGCTGAGTCTGGTACAACTGAGTCTGGGCTTCTCCTGGCTCCATCCAATGAAATTGCTGTCCTGGCTCTCATTTGTAGGTCCAACCTAGAGACAAGGCAGATTCACAAATTCCAGCAATTTCTACAGAGGGCAAACCTCAGAAACAGTCACACCACAGAGACTCTGCAGATGTTGGCCAGCAGCAGGATGAGGCCAGCTGTGTCCCAGGCTGTTAAAGGTTTTCAGCAGTAAAAAAGCAGGGCAGTTACACAGAGCAGCAATTCATGGAGTGAGTCCCGGAGACATGGCATGCTGCTGACACAAGGGATTCTGCAAAGGAAACTGGGACTCAGGAGCTTCCTTGTCCCCTGGCCAAAGATGGTAACCTGGGCCTGTGCTGCTGTTGTTATGACCCACTGGTCAGGAATGATGTTTAGCATAAATTCTTATCAGGTTGAGCAAAGCCACTGGATACGTGTCAGGAACTCTTGTCTTTCATTATACAGTCACCGTAATTCTGGCAACCAGCCCACTGCTTAGACTCAAAAGGTGTTGCCCAACAAGTCTGTGAATTCTTGTAATACACTTCCACAAGGTGCTGGCTAACATGCCACAACGCACCACTACTCAAAGGTGCTAGAAAACAAGTCACAAGACACTCCCATAAACTCCCCACTTGCACAACAAAGTTCAGTCCAGAGTATGGGGTGGAATATGATAAGTGTGCTTTTCCCAGGAGAGAAATAATACAGAAGAGGGAGAGAGAACAAAGATTATCATCAGGCACCTTGGTCTTGCCGTGTGGGTGGTCCAGAGCTGGGACTGTGAGACAAAGAAAGTGAAAAAGAAAGGGAGAGAAAAGGGAGGGAAAACAGAGTGGGGGGGCCCAATCCACTTTCTTTTCTAGTTAACCTGGTACAAGCATGTTATGTAAACTTGACTTTTTGTGCTGTTTTTTTCATGCATGCACAGCCTGCCATTTCAGCCCTCCTGCAGGAAGTGAGCTGGAGGAGGGAACTGACCTTTAAACTCAGGGAGGAGAAGGAGATTGGCTAAGAACACACTGCCCAACCTGCATGGGTCTCTCTCCTCCAATCACATCTTTCCTGTTCTAAGTCAGAATGTTTGAGACAAAACATGCCCATGCCTGGTCCAGCGCAGCCATCAGGAATGGTGACTCTGCAGAAGCACCCACATGTTGTGAGCAGCAGGAGGCCATGGCTGGGGAATGAATCTGGCCTAGAAAACCACCAAGTTAATTAGCAAATGCAGCTGCTCTTCCAGAAATCTGCCACTGGAACATCCCTGAAGAAAGGGCAGTGCTGGTCAGGAAGCTGCATGTATTTATTTTGGATACTCACAGCACCTGCAACGTTGCTTTAATTCATCCTTGTGTCCATGTCAGTTGTTTTGGAGGGCCATAACAGCTTCACAGGCTCTCAGTCCTCGGGACTGCCTTTACCATGTGGCCACTCCACAGGCACAGTTACCTCACAATGCATTATTGGGGCTGATAGTTACCTTCCTGTGCCCTGTGGCCAGAGGTGCTCCAGGCAAGGAAGGGGCTGATTTTCACCAATTTATTTTGGATTCAAATAATGGTCAAAGTGGAACTGACCATTTTTCTTGGAAAGCACAAATAAAAACACAGGAGGAACCCCTCAAGCATTGCCATGCACTTGCGAAGATGAACTTCAGGGTTATGCAGGGACATGGGCTTCCTGAATTCTGTTCCAGGAACACCAGAGAAGCTGTGAGCGGATTTGATTCCTGTTTCACTCACATTCCAGTTAGTGACAGTGTAACCTATCAGGTCCTCTGACTGAGGTGGTGACTGAGGCACAAACTACAACTCTGGCAGAGAGAGCTCTGCTTTCATTGCAGGCATGTCCTGGTGGCAAGTGGTAACTCCTTCCTGACAGAGTGTCCCACAAGAAACCTTACCAAGTCAGCCAAATTCTGTACAGCGCAGAAGCCCCCCAGGTGACCTCATACATGAAGATTCTCAGACCTGGAGTTCACTTGCCAATCTGGCACAGGGAGGAGAAGCATAGGGATGGAGAGCACAGCTGGACTCCCGGCCCTGCCACAGCAGGGAATCCCTTGCCAGAACTGGCTCAGAGGCCCACTGGCGAGGGGTTGTGCTCAGAGCTGCGGGAGAAGGGAAAAGACCCAGGGCACCTGTGCCAACCTGCCCAGGGGTTAACACTCCCTCCCAGTCTGTCCAGTGGATAACACTCCCTCCCAGTCTGCTCAGGAGATAAAACTCCATCCTGACCACGAACTGGCGATGAGCTACTCCCTGAGGTGAGCCCAGCCGAACGCAGCCCAATCCCGCTGAATCCAGCGCAGCCCAGCCGAACGCCGCCGAACGCAGCCGTACGGAGCCGAACGACTCCTCTCGAGTATGTCGGTGCCGTCGTGCAGCGCCCCCTGCGGGTCGGGCGGAGCCCAGCCCGCGGAGCCCGGGGACAAGAGCTGGGTCCCTGTCCCGGCGGGATACGGGAGCTCCTGGCGGCAGCTGGGTTTGGGTCGGTGTAGTCCCTGTGTGGCAGCCCAGCAATCGTAGTGACCAGCGCTCTGCATGTGCCAGGGAATGGCACCCAGCACCAGCAGAAGACCTCCAGAGGTCCCTTCCGAGCTAATTCCCTTACTATGTGAAGAAGCTATTTGGAGACACAGACCCTACCTGGTGGATTGTCAGAGTTGCAGAGAGATGAGCAAATCTGTCCCTATGTGCACCCAAATCTCTGCAAGCTGGACAGTTTTTCTTTCCACACAGGTTTCTCACTTGCTGGCACTGCTTTGAACCCTCCAGCAATACGCTTCCTGTTTGTCCTTTGTTCTCCTCCAACTGCCTCACCAAATGCCGTGTCCCACAGTATGTCCTCCATCGGCCCAGCAGTTGGAAAAGCAGGATGGACTGTGGAAGGAGGGAGTGAGGGGATGCCACAGCCCACCCCCAGCAGCCTGGAGACCATGGGCAGACTTTCTGCACTTTGCCAGAACTGCTCAGGGTGAGGTGGAGAGAAGACATCTGCTCTGTGCACCTAGTAGACTCCTGCAAGTTTGCCTCCAAATGGACCTAAACAAACCTCTTCTCCCACACAAAGATGTGGAGTACAATGAGAAATCTGGAGGGTGGGTTTGTCATCAGTTACCTTCTAGCACACCAATCCTCTGTCCTCCTCTCCCTTTCTGATGGGGTGTTCCTCTCATCCGGTATCAGCCATGGG
Organism: Corvus cornix cornix; assembly: GCF_000738735.6. Lineage (NCBI taxonomy): Eukaryota > Metazoa > Chordata > Aves > Passeriformes > Corvidae > Corvus > Corvus cornix. The sequence continues at coordinate 10,932,566 of NC_046345.1, forward strand.
CAGGGCTGTGGTCACCCAGTTGGTTTCACTGAAATGTATTGCAAGTTTTCTTGCCAAGTCTGTGATATCACTGCTGCTCAGTGTATCACAGAACAATGTAGGTGGGAAGGGACCTTCAGAGCAGCCTCCCACTCCAACCAGATTCCATTAGGACTGGTTGCTCAGGTCCTCCTCTAGCTGAGCTTCTAGTGTCTCCAGGGATGGTGATCCCACAGACTCTCTGGGCCTTGTTCCAGTACCTGAGCTATCTCATGGTAGTTTTTCTCTCTCATGTACCCAGCTGGAATTCCCTATGTTCTATCATGTGCCCATCAACTCTTGTCCTATCACCATGCACCTCTAAGGACCCAGTGCTCTCCCCTTGGCATCTTCTCATTCAGTGGGTGCTGCTGAAGGCAGCAACTGGGATCCCCAAAGCCTTTGATACTCCAGAATGAACAAACCCAGTTCCCCCCTCCCCTCATGCATCCCTTACTCCCAGCTCCAGCAATCCTGGTGGCCTGCACTTGATTTACTTCTGTGTGTCAGTGATGTTCTTTATGTATTTACCTGGAGTCCAAGACTGGGCACAGCACCACAGAGGTCTCCCCAGGATGGAGCATAGTTTGTGGAGCTCCACATTCACTTTGCCTTCTGTCTCTGCTTGCACTCTACAGTGCTTTTGGATAATAAAATGCAAGTTGCTACTTCAGAAGCTAAAGAATTGCTATTCCAGAAACTTAAGAACTTCCCATTCCCTGTAGCTCAACATGAACACCACTTTTTTTCTTTTTTTTTAAATGAGGATGACATTTGGGATCTATAGACATTTCCTGAGAGGAAGGTGGGGGTCCAGATGCTTCTTGGGAGCACTGAAGTGGTGTAAGCACTCATCTGAGCTGAGCTGCCCAAACTGGACTGCTGTCAGAGCTTGGTGAGCACTGACTGCCTGGTGGTGCATCCCAGAGCTCTTCATTTTCGTGAGAAGGATGTCCTTTACAGAGCAGAGGGACCTTCTTACTTCCTGCCCCAAGAAGGCAGAGCAATATCTGCTCTTGTTGCTTGTTTACATTTTTATTTGGTTAATCAGAAGCCTCTTCTTTTGTACCCAAACTTTTGTGGTTGGCACATGAGAACTTACTGGGACTGATACACAGGACTCCTTTAAACACAGGACTTCTTTAACATATGAAACATAGAATTCCTTTAACACAAGTGCTTTAGTATAAAGTATAGATTAATAAAAGTTGGGTGTTGGCTGCTATGCTCAACCACAACTGCTTTTGCAAGACAAGAAGCCTGGCCCTGGAAAGGGGCTATGATGATAAGTGAATAGGAGATGCTATACCTAACGCTCTTGAAAAACAAACCCGAGTGGAATAGGATGATAAGGGAATGGAATGTGAGCTAATGGGTTTGGCTAACCGCTTGTCTGCAGAACAGGGGCCTAACCCCTTATGGGCTAAGCAATAAGGAGGAAGACGCATGCTAACTGCCATTTTAATGACTGTCATAGGTTAGCAAGCATAGTCCCGGAAGTGATGTCCTTGCCAAGGGGTGCTTACAGTTTCCTCTGTGACCTGATAGAACCTATCAGCTGGCCAGTTTGAATATGGACAATTCTTTAAGCCACTTAAAATTGTGACCGCCTCTGTGATCCACACTTAAGAATAGAAACCCTGAGGCAGACTTTCTCTCTCTCGTTTCCGGTGCTGGGACAGGTGGCTGCGGGCCCCATGCGGGGGCCAGTGGGCCTGGCCCAGGACCTGCTCGGGCCAGGCCGGGCCGGGCCACGGCCATCCTGGAGCCAATGGGCCCTGTTCCACCCGTGGACCCCCACCCCCCACTGCCTTGCTGTGGGCAGCCGGAGCGGCTCGGCTCCCCCCCTCTCCACTTTGATAAGCCACATTCCAGCTGCAAGGCCGAGGTGAGATTAACCCTTTTATTGCTGTGAAGAGTTGAAAACCTGAGGGAAGAGGAGGTGCTTAAAGCTGAAATTCTGTTGAGAAGCTATGATATATCAGAGTATGCCATTGTAATTTCATGAAGATATGGGGGGTGGAGTGTTCAACTCGTAAGCAAAAGCACCTGCGCTGAGATAGGCAAATGCTGACGCAGCTGTAATTTCATGAGAAGTTTGGACAGGGAGAGATGGAAGCGATGAGGACTTTTGCTCCAAATGGGAAAGGAGAAAACCTCAGTTCCTAGAGATGCTCCCAGAGATAGTCCTAAAGATGAAGATGAGGAAGACCCTTTGCTCCCAGGGAAGGAGAAGGGCCTCTGTTCTTAGAGATGAAATGCTCCCAGAGATGGGTGAAGAGAACTTTTGTTTCTGAACGGCCCAACCTTAAAATTGTACCCCAAAAATCTTCAAGATTGGACCCTCGAAAGCAGTTGTGGGAAAAGCTGCAAGTCGGGGGAAGGGACTCACTTGTGAGCAGAGAGACTCCTCTTCCTAAATGGACTGAACAAAGTTATTTGGAAGTGGGCGGCTGTCTCGTTGTGATAATGTTTTCATAGCACGAGCAAGAAGAGACTTCTCTTTCTAAATGGACTGAACAAGGTTATTATGGAAGTGGTAAACAGACTGAACATCTCAAGGGTTGTCTTTATACATTGTCAGCGGGAGAAGGGAGGAAGGTGAGGGGAGGAGAAGTGTTCTGAAGGTATGGTATAATTTTTTTCCCCTTCTTTTAGGTCTGTTAATAAACTTCTTTATATTCTTTCAAGGTTGGTGCCTGCTTTGCATTTCTCCTAATTCTTGTCTCACAGAAGGTAAACAGTAATGAGTATTTTGGGCCAAACCACTACAATGACAAACAGAAGAACTGCCACAAAAGGGTAGAAAAATGTAATAGGAGAATAGGAATATAATCAATACACAATAATAGACTAAGTATAACTAATACACCAACAAAGTGTGTAATAATAGAATTAAGTGTATATTAGCAAAATAGATGTGTGATGAATGTATTAAGAATAGTGTGCTGTATTTGTAACCCTATGATAAGGAAACCACAAGTCATGTAAGATCCCTTAGGACTGTAACTTCAGATAAATGACCAAAACAAGGGCGGATGATGAACTTGTAAACGTATAATTACAAACTCGTAAATGTATAAATAACCTCTGCAAGATGACCATGGCGGACACACACATGGAGGTGTTAACCCCTGCATGCTCCCAGCCTGGCCAATAAAGATGTGCTTTACTTTACAGTACCTTGCTGTGGAGTAAATTCCTTTGAATCAGGACACTGTTTTTCATTGTTTCAGAACAAACATCACTATTAGGGTTCAATGGGATAAAAAGTGTTGGTTTTTTTGATCACTGCTCAGCTAGGTCACTGATCATTGGAGCTTTTCAGTTGTGTCTTTTTTAGGAGTAAAACCTTGCCTGCAGAAAGGCTCAGGACAGATCTCTGAGAGAGAGTTCCCTCTAAAAACCCCAGAGGAGACTGATGCTGCTGTTGCATTTCTGCAGCCCTCCAGGAATCACTGTGTGCACAGTGGAGGAATGAAAACAGTCTCTGGGAATCTTTGAATAAACAGTGACTAAACCAAGAATGAGAAAACCTGACATCATTGTAGAGAAATGGCTGAGTGAACAGGGACATGTATACGTGCACTATCCAAGCTATATTAGTGAACTGTTCTTGACTAGGGAAAAAAGAGAAGAGCAATGCTGATGTGGCAAGTAACAGGATGTTGGGGAGGGGGATGCTGACCATAGAAAGAGAAAAACTTATGTTAGTTAGTCGCGTGCATATTAATCTGTAACCAATCGCTTGCTATTAAAGGCCGCGTGAACAGTAGCTGTAATCCAATAGTATGGAGCTTGCTTATGCGTGCTTGGGGAATTAGGGTATAACTATGGGTCTAACAATAGAATAAATGGAGTTCCATCATATCTCTGTGAGAAGCGTGGTTCAACCCGGCAGATCTCTGGCTATTCATCATTGCAATTTGGGAGAAAAAGGGATGAGCTACCAGGGCCACCGTCAAGGGACTGTCATTAGTCATCAAACATTAATGGTGACTTGACACGCTTTGTATGCTGTGGCAAGACCTGTCACAAGTTAAAGGCCAGCTCCTCTGAAACTCTGGTCTCGCACTGGAACTCAAAGTGTTCCACAACCCAAAAGGCAGCAGGAGCAGCAGAAGCAGCAGCAGCAGCAGCAGCAGCAGCAGCAGCAGGAGTGAATCAGGGGGATGGGGAAGCAGAGATTAAATGATTTACTAAGAATTGGTTTGTTAGAAGCAATGCATACCGCTTGCCCAACACTTACTGTGCCTACCAAAGCAGGATGAGAAGATATGAGACTATTGATAAAGAGAAGGAATCTTGACCAAAGATCCTGTTTTTAACCTAAAGCTAATTCAAACCAGTCTTGAAGTTTGGACTTAGCCCAGGGGCATAAAAAGCATGCGCAGGGAAGAAAGGTGAAAAGTTCAGGATGAGGAAGACCCTTTATTTCATCTGAGGAAGACTCTTATTTCATCTTGGAGACCCCTGCCCATGACCACCAGACAACACTGCGAAAGCACAACGCGGAATTTGGGCTCATTGTAATACAAAGCGAGGCTAGGCGGGAGCTAGGCAATGAATATGTATAGGAGTATTGGGAAACTCAATGAATATGGAACTTGTAACCCGATAAATACCAAGCTGAATGCAGCTGTTGGCACGCATGACTTTGGAGGAGCTGTCCCCCATTCGTCCCAGCGCTGGAATAAACATACCTACTTTACTACTTATTCTAGTAGTGGAGTCTTCCCCGCTCATCAGAAGCAGGAGCAGGAGCAGGAGCAGGAGCAGGAGCAGGAGCAGGAGCAGCCAGTGCACGTGGCTGTGGGGATCTGCCACAGAGGGAGGCAACCCCAGCTGGCCCAGAACAGAGCTGGAGCAGGGAGCTGTGTGGGGCAGAAAGGGAAAAGAAGGAGGTGCTGTAGCAGCTGAGGATTGTGCAGAAAAGCCACGCCATGAAAAGCCAGTATCCATAAAGGGCACAGAGGAGTCCTGCAACTTTATTTGAATAAAGGAAGAGAATCCACTGGTGCATACCCCTGTGCAGTTTCTCTTTTGGTTTTGGAGAATGCAGCCTCCTTTTATCCTAAACTCCTTGCTGCATGTTGACCTCTTCCCTTCCCCATTGGCTGAGGAACTAGGAGGATAGAGCCTTCCTGAACTGCCTACCACATATTCCATCTTGAACATGTATCGACATTTTTCCCCAAAGTTTGGAAGTTCAGACTGTCTGGGTTCTGCAATAGACTTGTGCGGACCCATTTCTCCTATTACCCTGAAGTTCAGAAGTTCAAACTGTCTGGGCCAAATTGTCTGGGTTCTGCAACAAACTTGCAGCTTGATGTAGAGACATTAACTTCCATTTTTTCCTAAAGACCCTCACCCATTGAGTCATTTGTAAAGACATTAGCACTCATCTTTCCTATCAGGATCGATCCCCAGCCTCCCTTGTGGCAGATCTGAGGTCTCCTAGAGCTTCCTTCACACCTGCAATGCCACCTCTACACCTCCAGCAAATGTGGCCCCTCGGGGAAAAGGGGCTGTGCAGACCTGGGACACCCAGGGCGCTCTGTGCCATGTCCCATCCCACTCTGACTCATCCCCCTTCCCCACGTGCAGCTGGACCAGTCCCCAGTATCCCCAGGAACATGTCCAGAGTCCAGTAGTGTAAGTACTGTGGCCCTGTGCTGCTGAGCAGGAGCAGAGCCAGGGGCTCTGACACGGTGTCTCTGATTAGGACGATCCTGACACAGTCACATCCCTGCCTGAGGAGTGCTGGGCATCCCCTCCACTGGCATTCTTCCAGAAGCAGCTCTGGCTGGGCCAGGAGAGCCCTGGCATCCACATGGGACAGCTCTCCTCATGTACACTGCAGAGACTATTCCCTGACCACGTACCAGGGCACACAGCAGGGACTGGGTTGCATGCTGGCTCTGCTCTCAATCAGCTTGAGGCACAAATACACCTGCTCAGGGGTCACCCCTGTGATAAACAGCTATTATAGCATTGTCTTTCATGGGTAGTGAAATGTAAGAAATATTATGTATCAGAATATGTTAGAAAATATTATGTACAAATATGTTAAGTACAACTTTGCTATGCAGATATTAACTAGTTAACATTATAACTGGGGTCAAAATTACAAGATGCTTGAGTTATAAGATACCAATATAACCTGAATCATAACTTTCTATACCTATATAATCTGAATCATAACTTTCTATACAATGTAATAGCTAGTATATGGTTAACTAATCGCTTAATGCTTAAAGAAATGGAAACTCGCCAGGTGAATAATCTCAGAAATAGACAAGTATAGCTAGATAGAGGAGCAGCAGGATATACTAATGAGAAATTGGCAAAAGTGAAGCCACTTAGCCACAAGGTACAGAATTTAAACTGGTTGGATCTAGAAAGACCTAGGAACACCATAACTGCGCATGCTCCGAAGACAAAGTTGAGAAATTCAAGATGTGAGGAAGACTGGAGCCTTCACTGAAGAAGACCCCCGAAGACCCCCATGATCACATTACGCATGCTCTAAAAAGGCAGATCAGGGGAGGAACTATGTTAATCCCTCCTAAGGAAATGTAAATTAGTTCTCAGAAAAACTATGTGGTTTATTGATATGCATAATGTTAAAGCATATAACTGAGAAGTTTGTATAAGTGGGTGTGCCTCTGGTTATGAGCTATGCACCCAGTGGTGTTATGTTTGCTTCAAGTGACCTTTGTCCCCTATTGTCCCTTATTAAATTTATAAATCAAAAAAAAAGAAGGGTGGGCTTTGTTTCTCACACCCCCAAACCAGCACCAGCACTGTGCCCGCTGGAAGGACGTGGGTATGCAGGGCTGCCACCCCACCCCTGGGAAGCACTGTCCTGCCCACCAGCCCCCCATCACCACCAGCCCCCAGGAGAGCCAAGGCTCACCTGCAGCCACCTCCAGTTCAGTCCCTGCCAAGGAAGCTGTGCCAGAGAACCCACCAGCACTGGATGTGACTGTTCGCTAGTGTCCCTTTGCCCCAAATCCACTGTACCATGTGCTGAACCTGCAATCTGGGCCATAGAGATGGGCCACCTGCTCTTTGCTCAGAGAGCTGGTGCCACCTCTTCTGTCTCGCCCTGCCTTTGCGACACAAGCAGGACTACAAAGGTGGCTAGTTCAGGTGCAAAGAACAAGGGGCATTCAAGAAACTAATTGGCATTGATGTCAGAGGTGGAAAACCTACTTTAAAAAACAGCCCCAGCTTCCTATTGTGTCCCAGATGGGTGCTGGGATGGCCAGTGATTCAATGGAATCCACTCCACAGTAAGGCACTGTAATGTAAAGCACACCTTTATTGGCCCAGCCAGGGGTATCATGCAGGGGTTAGCACCTTGGGGGAGCATGCATGTCTGCCATGCTCATCTTACAGAGGTTATTTATACGTCTACAAGTTTGGCATCTGCCCTTTTTTCTTCATTTATCTAAAAGTTACAGTCTTAATGGTTGGGGTCTTACATAACTTGTGGTTTCCTTATCTTAGGGTTACAAACACGGCATGATATTCTTATCTAATACATTCATCACACACTTATTTTGCTAATACACACTTAATTTTACTATTACACACTTTATTACTATATTATTCCTCTCTACATATTCCTCTCTAATGTGTATTGATTATGTTCCAATTCTCTATTACATGTAAAAATCACATTTTTCTACCCTTTGTGACAGCTCTCCCATTTGTCATTAAAACAGCAGTTACCATGCTTCTTCTTCCTTGTTGCTTAGCCTGCAGGGGCTAAGCCCTTGTTCTTCAGAAAAGCAGTTATTCAGACACGTTAGCTTGTATTCCTTTCCCTTATAATCTTAGTCCATTCAGGTTTGTTTTTTTTCTAGAGCAGTTAGCATTAGGCATAGCATCTATTCTCTTATCATCATAACCCCTTCCAGGGCTAGGCTTCTTGTCTTGCAAAAGCAGCTTGCTCTGCAGAAGCAGTTGCGGTTAAGCATAGCAACTAACACTTAACTTTTATTAATCTATACTTTATACTGTCAGGAAAATTAATCCGCATACACCAGAGGTTTATGCCCAAAAAGGAGACAGAGGAGTCCTGTTACTTTATTCAAATAAAGGGAGAGGCCATGGGGCATTTCCCCCGGGGTTTCTCAAATTTTTGGAAAGCACAGCCTCCTTTTTATCCTAATTTCCTGACTGCATTTCCCTCTCTTTTTCCCCATTGGCTGAGGTACTTGAGAGGTACAGACTTCCCGAAACACCTAATACCTAAGACTCCCTTCTAATGTATAATCCTCCCCCTTTAATTCTTATGGAATTTATGGTCCTTCCCATTGTTTCTTTCATCTCGCAATATCCAATTCCATTTATCAGCAGACCTATAATTTATTTGTAAAGACAAATCTCTTTCTTTCCATTCATCAATCAATGGAATCCTTCCCATTGTTTCTTTTATCTCTCAAAACTAGTTTTATCTACCAGCAGGCCCACAGCTTGCCTGTAAAGACAAGTCCCTCATTCCTTTCAATACTAAGGTGTTGGTATATTAAGGTGCTTATGTTAAAGGAGTCCTGTGTTTCACATATTACAGGAGTCCCGTGTTTCAGCAGACGCTCAGGTCTCCTTCTGCACTGCTGGTGGGGGTTTCTCCTCTGCAGACAATGCCCAGAGCCCCAGGGTAATGATCGATGGGGAGGGAGGCAACAGCAGGTGGTCTGGGGACATCATCCAAAGCCCTGTGGTCTGAAAGAGCTTTGGGAGTACGGACAAGTCCAGGATTGAGCAGAACATTCCTTTGCCATCTTGCACTCCAGATACCAGGAGGCCCCTTGTGAGAGACTGAACTTCGAAGGCATGATGACTCAAGACATTCTCCCATGTGAGAGATGCCAGGGTGCTTTGTTGAAATGGAGGAGGAGAGCTTTTGGGTGTGGCCAACCTCTGATCTGATATGACTGTTCCAGTTTGGCCAAATTTAGAAATACATCCTCTGAGAGAAGGCAGGCTACAACCAGCCCTCCCCCACCAGGTTCAGGTGAATCAGGGGGATGGGAAGCAAAGGTTAGGAACAATGCATCTAGCTTGGTCAGCATACCAGAGCAGGAAGAAAAGATAAGAGACCACTGATAAGACCAGGGGGAGTCTCAGACAGACATCCTGCGCTCAACCCAAAACTAGCTCAAACCAGTCTCAAAGCTTAAACCCAGGCCAGGGGTATATAAGAGCATGCGCAGGGAAGAAAGGTGAAAAGTTCAGGATGAGGAAGACTCCTGACTTAATCAAAAATACCCTCGGAAGACCCCTACCAAAACCACCAAACAACACTGCGCAAGCGCAACGCGGATGTAAATGACTTTTGGGTTCATTATAATATGAAGCGAGGCTGGGTGGGGCTAGGTGATGAATATGTATAAACGTATTATGAATATGGAACTTGTAACCCGATAAATACTGAGCTGAATGCAGCTGTCGGCACGCATGATTTTGGAGGAGCTATCCCCCGTGCGTCCCAGCTGGAATAAACATACCTACTTTACTACTTACTTAGTAGTGGAGTCCTTTCTGCTCATCACAGGAAAAAATAAATTTTCCTCGAAGGAAAGTGAAAGAGATAAAAACTATTTATTTAACAAACACACAGGAAAAGGATAATGCTAAATGATAAAACCTCTCGCTCTGCTGAGAGAAACCTGGGAAAATTTCAGAGTCCTTCCGTAGGTCTCTCTCTCCCCCTCCTTGGAGCTGGGACAGGGTGGTGGGCCCACCTCCAGGCCCAAGGCCTCGGTGGAAATTCCTCCCGATGTATTCTGATGTTGAAACAGACCAGCAGAGGAAAAAAAAAGGAAAAAACAAAGTCCCAGGAAAACAAAAGTTCAACTCTCTGTCTCTCTCTGGAGAAAGAAACAGGAGCTGAAAAAACTGGCCAAGAGCAAGTTGGGTGCTTTCCCCACTCTCGCTCTCCTGCCACAGCTGAAAAAAGTCTCTGTGTGACCTTGAATAAGCTGCAAACGGCTTTGAAAAAGTTTTGCTCAGTTTTTCCTCCCCCCTCTCAGGCTCAGTTTAAAAGCATAGAAAGGTATATATATAAATTTCTGGGCATAGTGCAGCAATAGGGAATACAACATCAAGTCACCTCAAGACAATGACCAAGTCTGTCTTGAGGCCTATGGATGATGAGATCTTTCTATTCTTGTCATATTACTGTACGTAACAACCATTTCCCTGTGCAACCACATTTTTCCACAATAAACCCTACATGTGTATATTTACAAACACCAATCATTCAGTGTCATTTCACTCTAATTTGCCACAAGGAATCAATTAACAAGAACCTATGTTACTGTTGGCTTTGGGGGTGAGTTGTAACAGCCCTGGTCCAAAGACAGCTCTTGCTGCAGAAATAAATCTATCAGGGAGAAGAGTAATTTCCTCGGTCATTTTCCTCCCAGTGCCTTACTAGTGGGGCCGTGGGATAAAAATACAAGTCAGTGGGAAATAAAAAGATGGAGAAAAGAAAGAAGAGGGAAAGGAGATTTCTGTTAAAATAATTGGAAGCTTTTAGGGATGAGAATGATCGAAGGAGAAACATTTACAGTTGCTACTGGGTTTTTTTATTATCCTTATTACTATTATTTCTCCACTTTTCTTTTTTCTTTCACTAATTGCTGCCTGTGCTTTCCAAGATGCGGACAGGCAAGGCTAAGGTGTGCTACCTGCTTCCATCATTTTGGTTCACAGCCTGAAGAGACAGGCAAATACAATTGTATTTGTAGCCTGAGACAGAAGCAAAAGAAACAGCACATTTGGTCCACTTGGAAAGGGAGAAAGAGCTTTCCATCATCACCTGAATTTCCAGTGGTAACAGGGACTCACTGCCAATCTGGCAGCACAAATGGCTTCTGGAAAGACAGCTTGGTTTATTTTCAGAGATACCTTGAGGCTGCACTGCTGGCACACATTTATTGTGTTCTGGAAGTGTAGCATAGGCATGTCCTGAACACCAGAGGGTTGGACGTGACCAGTTGCTGTATTATGACTGTGGCAGAGAGGTCAGGGGTGGGGAGTGTGTAAATTTTCCACCTCTAGGCAGTTGTGGTGGTTATTTTCACTTTGATGAGTGAAATTCTTTTGGTTGATGCAAGCGAAGTTTGTGAAGATTGTATAATGAATATTTATATTAATGCTAATTATCTTAGCTAAGAGCTGAGAACAGTTCCATTTCATTCTAACAGAAGTGTTTCTTTGGAATCTGAGATGTCTCTGAAGCTTTGCTTTTTTGCTAGACTGGGGAAGACAGTCCTGGACAAGACCTTTGGACAGAGTTGTTTGTCTGCCTCGATAAAGCCTTTGTCAAGATGTTCTTCACCTCTGTGTTTCTGAATGTGTAGATGAAGGGGTTTAGTAGTGATGTTACAGCTCTGTTTAAGATGGTGACTGTTTTGGTCGCTTCTGTCAGGAAAATTAATCCACAAACACCAAAGGTTTATGTCCAAAAAGGAGACAGAGGAGTTCTGTTACTTTATTCAAATAAAGGGAGAGGTCATGGGCATTTCCCATGGGGTCTCTCAAGTTGCTAAGAGAACGCAGCCTCCTTTTTATCCTAATTTCCTGGCCGCATTTCCTTCTCTCTTTCCCCATTGGCTGAGGTACTTGAGAGGTACAGACTTCCCAAATCGCTTAATACAAACCCCCTTTCTAAGGTGTACCCCACCCCTATTCTTTTCCTTTTGTCTCTGTTCTTTTTCTCTAAATCCAGGGATTAGCACAGTCTTGAGTGAATAACAGTCTGTGTCATTAGTGGAATTCCTATGGAATTTATGGTTCCTCCCATTGCTTCTTTCACCTCTCAGTATCTGGCTTTATCTACCATCAGGCCCAGTTTGTTTGTAAAGACAGCTCTTTCTCATTCCTTTCAGTTCCAATGGAGCTTTGATGGACGGCTTGACATGGAGGAAGATGGTGAAGCAGTACCAAATAATTACTACAATGAGATGGGAAGAAAAAGTGGAGAAGGATCTTTGCCAGCCTTGAGCAGATGGGATCCTCAGTACAGTGGAGATGATAGAAATATAGGCGATCAGGGTAATGACACAGGAACCGAGGATGACAATGGCAAACAGGACAAAACACACCAGTTCAACAAGTGTGATATCTGTGCAGGAAAGAGTAATCCAGGGAGAGATATCACAGAAGAAATAGTTGATGATATTAGAGCCACAGAAAGACAACCTGGAAGTCAAAGGCGCTGGCACTGAAATGACCAGGAAACCACCCACCCAAAGAGCCCACTGCCAGCCCCCTGGACAGAGTGCTGGTCATGATGGTGCTGTAGCTCAGGGGGTAACACACAGCCAAATAGCGATCATATGCCATGGCTGCAAGGAAGAAATATTCTGTACAACCAAACGAGAAGACAAAGTACATCTGAAGGAGGCAACCTGTTGAAGGAAATGGACTGGCTTTGTGACACAAGATTGGCCAGTGTCTTTGGAATGCAGGCAGTTGTGAACCAGATCTCCAGGAAGGCAAAATTGCAGGGAAAATAATACATAGGGTGGTGGCGTGGATGGTGAGTACTCACAAACACAATAATGCAGAGATTGCCCATGACTGTCAGGACATACACAGAGCGGAAGAAGACAAACAGGAACACTTGCAGGTGTTGAGAGCTAAGGAATCCAAACAGGATAAACTCCTTCACTTGGGTGTGACTTCTGTTACACATTCAGCCTGAAACAGCAAACCCCACAGACTCCAGGGGCTGGGGATGCAGAAAGCAAAGGCAACCATGGAGAAACCTGATTCACGCTCCCTTGGTGTCAAGGGGAACAAGGTGTCCAGCATAAATGTCACAGAGTTGATACCTGCTCCAGCCTATCATGGCTTTGGCACTTTGATATGAGATGGGACAATGATGTCTTCTTCTTCAGAGCTGGTCATTGTCAAGGGAGAGAAACGGCCACTTCTAGGCTGCAGCTGGCTCCCCACCAAACCCTTTGCTGCTGCTGGCTAATGAATCACATCTCAGCCTGGATCTCTGCTCACCAGCTATGAGGAGACATCACAGACTGTCTCAGATGGAGGAACTTGTGATGGAGCTCAATAAGCTCTTGACGCCTGTAATGAGCTGGGCAGAACCCAAGCAAGTTCAACATTTGCTCTCTAACAGACCAGGGTAAAGAAAATAAGAGAGAAACAAACCTCGGTATTTAACAATGACTATTCTCCCCTAGCCTTTCCTTAAGATAGCCTAAAGTCAAAAGGGATTTCATTTAAGGTTTTGAAGGTATGCCCCAAGGGAGAAGACAGAAAAAAACCCCAGAAATCAGAAAAAAAATTAATATATTTGATCCATTCAATTTTAAGTGCAGATTGTAAAAGCTTTGCCAAAAAAAGACAGTTCTTTTAATGGCTGCAAAATTTCCCACATCATCCATCAGTTTGTATGCCCATTCTTCATGCCTGCACACACCAATCCCTCCATTCCTCTCCCCACCTTTTAAACTGTAGTCTATTGGCCTATTTTAAATCTATTGACTGGAAGGTCTGGGACTGTGCTGTTCACTTCATCCAGGCCAAGTGCACAAGTGGATGAGACAGTGTTATTTAATTTCTTTGCCTAAACCCCTGGAGTCACTGTCTGCTGAGAATTACACTCTTCTCCTGTTATGGTGTCCTGAAATCAGGGGTTGTATTTGTGCTGCTCATGGGGATCAGGAAATTTTCCACCTCACTCCTGCAGTGCTTTTTTTCATCTGAATAGCATCTGTGTTTGTCCAAGGGGTCTCCAGAATGGTGAAAAGTGTTGTGTTCACTTTCAGGAGTTCCCATCTCTGCCAGGGATTTGGAACAGAGGTCATTACAAATCTCTTAGAGTTGACAAAGTTGTAGAGAACAACATTGCAAAATTGCAACAAGATTACAGAGTTTAATGGAAGGGCTTTTAGAAGAGAAGGTAGCTTTGCTCTAAAACTGAACTAAAGGAGAAAGAGTTTCCCACACGCATATTCTTTCTGTCTTGCTCCCTAGTCTCAGGGAGGGTGTCTCCAAGGAACCTGCCCAATAGCCAGACCCCACAGTGCCAGCATTCACCTTGTCTGTGAGGCTTCCAGATCCCCTGTGATGACATCTGAGGTGAGGAATGCCAGGCTTTCCATCACGCCCACACTTCCTGGGCTCTTCCTAGGCTGGCAGTCACGTTCTGGTTTTCAGTCTCCCTTCTGGTACCTCTCAGGTAGAGGCACCTCTCACAGAGGTCCTTGACTCTCATCTCTGAGACAGACTGGCTTTGCTGTTCTGAGCCTTCTTGTCTGTGTGTGTTATAATTCTGTAGTGGTTTGGTCCAAAATACTCATTACTGTTTACCTTCTGTGAGATAAGAATTAGGAGAAAAGCAAAGCAGGTACAAATCTTGAGAGAATATATAGAAGTTTACTAATAGACCAAAAAGGAGGAAGAAAAAAACCAAAATAAAATCACACCACACCTTCAGAACACTTCTCCTCCCCCCACCTTTCTCCCTTCTCCCACTGACAATGTAAAAAGACAACCCTTGAGATGTTCAGTCTGTTTACCACTTCCATAATAACCTTGTTCAGTTCATTTAGGAAGAGGAGTCTCTGTTGCTCATACTGTGGTTCTCTGCTCACTTCAGTATCACAAGACAGCCGCCTGGGCTGGTTTTCTGCTCGCATAATGTGGGAGTCCCTTCCCACAACTTGCAGCTTTTCCCACAACTGCTTTCGAGGGTCCAATCTTGAGCTAATGGGTACCATTTTAAGGTTGAGCCGTTCAGAAACAAAAGTTCTCTTCACCCATCTCTGGGAGCATTTCATCTCTAAGAATAGAGGCCCTCCCTTTCCCTGGGAGCAAAGAGTCCTCATAATCTTCATCTCTAGGACCATCTCTGGGAGTATTTCTAGGAACAGAGGTCTTCTCCTTCCAATTGGAGCAAGAGTCCTCATCGCTTCCATCTCTCCCTGTCCAAACTTCTCATCAAATTACAGCTGCTTCAGCATTTGCTTATTCCAGCACAGGTGCTGTTGCTCACAAGTACAAGTTGAACACTCCACCCCCCATGCTTTCATGAAATTACAACGGGTACTCTGATATGTCATAGTTTATCACCACAATAGCTTTACAACAGATTTTCAGCTTTAAGCATCTCCTCTTTCTCTTCCCTCAGGTTTTCAGCTCTTCTTTCTTTACATGCATTTACAGCACTAAAAGGGTTAATCTCACCCAGGCCTTGCAGCTGGAATTTCGATTATCGCTGTTGGCCACATGATCTTTTGCCGAACAGCAGGGCAGCTTCAGCTGAATCTTGGCTGCACTGGAGAGGGGGAGCTGGGCTGTGCCATCTGCACATAGCAGGGATGTGAAGGTGGGCCACAGGTGGAACAGGGCCCATCGGCTCCAAGATGGCTGTGTCCTGGCCTGGGCCCAGCCTGAGCAGGTCCCGGCAGGGCCCAGTAGGGCCCTCTAGGCCCTCGCACAGGCCCAGCCGAGTTACCTGTCCCCTGGCCGGAAGCAAGAGAGCAAGCTCTGCCTGGGGTGTGTCTATTCTTAAGTGTGGATCACAGAGGCGGTCAAAATTTTAAGTGGCTTAAAAAGTTGTCAATATTCAAACTAACCAGTTAATAGGTTCTGTTAGGTCATAGAGGAAGCTGTAAGCACCCCTTTGTAAGAACATCACTTCCGGGACTATGCTTGCTAACCCATGACAAATTCCTGCCCAGCTCTTTACCTTCCCAACCTCAACACTTAATGGCTTGAGGATTTCTTCCATCTGAGACCAGACTGTTTATTGTTTCCCCACTCTATCCTTCCCTGTTCCGTTATCTGAGTATGTTGAGAAGCTGCACTTGACATGCAGGGATCTTTTGCTGGGCTACTAATATGGTTGCTATCAGCATGTGCTGGTTTTGGAGGTATTCTGCTTTTTGTTTCTCCAGATGCTTCCACAACTGTACGTCACTATTCCTTCAGCCCTATAAGAAGCAAACAATGCAAATAAAGAAACACCATCCTGATGATCAAGAAAAGGTCTAAGTTCAACTGTCTGTTTCTAGGCAGTCACCAAAGATTGAAATGATCTGTTTACAGAGTTGATTTTCAGTGTTGATTTTGTCATGATTTTGGGTAGATTTCACAAGGAAACAGCTTGCTGAAAGGCTGTTAAACACACAGACCTCAGGCATGAGACAGGCTGAAGATGGGACTCACTGGTATTTAGCCATCAAAACCTGATGCTGATTGATCTTACAGCAACATGGCTTGAAAAACAGTCTCCATGGCTTGAAAACCCTGTTCCATTTCTGGAAACCTTACAGGGGAGACAGAAGCTAGGGAAAAGGTGTTTGCTGCCCAGGAAAGCCTCTGGTGAGGAAAGGTTTGTGGATAAAAGGGTCAAGTGTAAAGGATTTACAGCTGAGCAGCACCACTCCAGTTGTGGGGTCTGGTGAGTGGGGAATTGCGCTGGGTATGGATGAGCTTTCACACAAAGTGTGTGTTGGGGTTTTAGTTCTCCTCCTGGCTTTTTTTTCTCTTAAACGATTTTTCCCCATACATATTGCCAGGGGGACAAATTACGGTGTGCTTAAGAAAAATAAAGGACCTGGCCACAGAAGGAGGGGTGCATCTCCTCCACCTAGGTTTCTGGGCAGTCAGTCCCCAGCGTTTGGACAGAGAGAGAGGCTGCTTCTTTGGCTGCCTTCCTTCTACCAGAGAAACCCCGGGATTCCCAAGCCTGCCTTTCCCCGCCCTGCTGGGAGCAGGGTTGTGGCTATCCTGCTCCCGCCCTTGCTTCGAGCCTTCGCTACATTGTAGCCCTGCTCAGCCTGCCTGCCCAGACATCCGGGGGGTTCCCCGTTTGGATACATCTCGTCTGCCATCTGGGATTTGTGCTCGTCCCTGCCGTTCTAGCCTGCTGCTCCCGAGGGTCCGGCCGGACACCGGGACCGGCTGCCCAGGGGATTTGTGAAGCCTTTGTTCCATTCCTTCCCGGGATCCCGGGGCACTGGTGCCGTGTGCTTCCCGAGCTCGCTCCGGAGCGCCCCCTGCAGCCGCGGGGGAACCATCGCACCTGCCCTGCTCACCGGGAGCCGCCAGCGCCCCTGCCGGCTGCGAGCGGAACTGCACCCGAGGGGAAAGGGCCTGACAGCCGAGAAGGCTGGGACTGGGTTTGTGTTTGCTGTTACTGCCATAATTATTGCTGTTTTGTTTGACTGGTTATACACATATAGATATATAATAGTAAAGAGCTGTTATTCTTGTTCCTCATATCTTTGCCTGAAAGCCCCTTAATTCAGAATTATAATAATTTGGAGGGAAGGGGGTTGCAATTTTTTTTTCCATTCCAAGGGAGACTCCTGCCTTCCTTGGCAGACACCTGTCTTTCAAACTAAGAGAGTGTGTTATAAATGGGTTTTAGTTCTCTAGAATTACTTAAGAAAATTTGCAAACATGTTAATTGCGGGAATTGGGCTGATTGATGTTTTCCGTGTTAATTATCCTGTAGTATCAAGTTGGGGGCAGTGTACTGGGTGTAATACCTGCATGTAACCATCAAGTGGCGTACTCAACACCAGGTAGAAAGGAGAAGGTTTCCAGAATGTTCCAACGGATAAGGGTGGTGTCACCAAGAATGCGGATTGGATGTAGCACGAACCAATCGGTGGAGGTTCTCAGAAAATGATTGGTGAAAAAGGCATCATTGAAATGGACCAATGGCAGCAGGAGAAACGAGCCAATGGTATGAAGGATCTAAAATGAACCAATAGACACAAAGGACTGGGTATAAAAACTGATTTGAGGCTCAGCACCTGGTCCTCTGCCCATTTGCACTAGTGAGGGAGGGCACCTGGCATTTTGTGTGCGCCGTTTCAAGTCTCTGCCTTGATGTTGGGGTTCATGAGCTTACCTTGGTACCTGTTCTTAGTTGCTGTTTAATAAAGTGGTTGTTTTTCACAGTAAGGAGTGAGTGGTGCTGCCTGTCTCGCCCCACCCTACCCTTCCTGTCAAAGTGGGTAGGAACCTTCTCTTTGGGCCAGACTTCTGGTCACCTGCAAGGGGAGACCCTTAGGACTGAGTTTCTTCCTGAGAGTCATGTGAAGGGACCCTCTGAGGTTGTCATGGTCTGTAGGTCCTACTGAGCTGCGCCCCTAAAACTTGGCATGTACCACAGGTAGAGCAGCAGTTTCTGGGAGTGCTGTTCTAAGAGAGGGGGCTGTTGAGGTGCAACACATGAGGAGACCTAACCTGTTCACAGCCCCGAGAGCGTCTGCTGCTGGCACCTCCAGAGGAGTGAGAGCTGCTTTCATGTGTCACAGCCTTATTGCTGCTCCCCTTTGGTGCTGGGTCAGTGCCCTTCATGTGCCCACCATCTTCTGCTAACCAGAGGGACCCTCTGGCTGAGGGATGGCAGAAAGGGTCACCCTTTGGGGCGGGACTGGCACCTGTCCCTGGCCTGTCCCTATCTGCCTCCATTCTTTGTCATCCAGAAGTTTGTGCCTCTGGTTTTCTGTTCTGACCTGCCTGCAGGGACGCCTTGGTGTCCTGGAACAGCTTTATCACCATCAGCTCTCAGCAGACCTTGTTAAAACATCCTTACACCACCTCACCCTCTACATGATGTGTGATTTACCCCCAAGAGTTTCAGAGTGCAGGAACCACGGTGAGCTCATTACTGCCTGAAATTCTCCACAGAGCCAGAGCCCGAGCCCGGCTAGTAGGTGAGGCTGTCCTCTGCGAAGGGCTCCAGGAATCATGGCTTTAATGAGCACAAAAGGAAACTGTTTAATTTCTTTGTCCGAGAAGTTAAATTGGTCTGCTTCAAATGAGCGTGATCCATCTCTGCCTCTGCTGGGGAATCTGACACTGTCCCATGTGAGGTAGCACAACAGTCCCTGAGGCAAAGTAGATTCTGGCCAGCCTGGAGCTGGTTGTTTTCCTGCTCAGGCAGTAAGGACTAAGCTGTATCTGGTGAGATCTCCTCTGTCACAGACCCCTGCCAGAGCACAATGGAACACAGCCTGGGAACATCCCTTGAGGGCTTTGGGTCTGTCCAGTGCCTTTCCTGTAAGGCCAGGACAGGGGTCATTTTTGCAATAGCTGGTAGGGGGCATGTCCAGGACCCTGATGCTATTTTATACCACCTCATGTCATTGCTGGGGGCAGGGGAAAGGGACTCTCTTCTGAGAAGGGCTTCTTTCCAGTTGAGAAAACATCTGTTGTATCTATTAGTGAAGAGTTTTCCCATGTGAATAATTTCTTTTCTTATACATTTTGTTATTAGTATTGTTGCTGTTACTGTTCATTTTTGCTCTTCAGAAGAGACAGGAAAGGGAGAAGAGGAGGAGGGGTGGCCCTTTATATTAAGGAGGCTTTTGATGCCATAGCTAATGAAACTAATGAAGTTGAATGCCTATGGGTAAGAATTAAGGGGAAGGCCAACAAGGCTGACATCCTACTGGGAGTCTGTTATTGTCCATCCAACCAGGAAGAAGAGGTGGACAATTTATTTTATAAGCAACTAGATAATGTTTCAGGATCATCAGCACTTGTTCTTGTAGGTGGCTTCAACCTGCCAGACATCTGCTGGGAACTTAATACAGCAGATAAGAAGCAGTCCAGGAAATTTTTAGAATGTATGGACGACAACTTTCTGTCGCAACTGGTGGGTGAGCCTACCAGGGGAGGGACAATGTTAGACTTGTTGTTCGCAAATAGAGAAGGGCTGGTGGGAGATGTGGTGGTTGGAGGCTGCTTGGGGCAGAGTGATCATGAAATAATAGAGTTCTCAGTAATTGGTGATATCAACAGGAGCATCAATAAGACTCTTACACTGAACTTCCAGAGGGCAGACTTTGGCCTATTTAGGAGACTTATTCAGAGAGTTCTTTGGGAAGCAGCCCTTAAAAACAAAGGAGTTCAGGAAGGGTGGACATGCTTCAAAACAGAGATCTTGAGTGCACAGGAACAGACTGTCCCTGTGTGCTGAAAGATGAGGCGACAAGGTAAACGTCCAGCCTGGATGGGCAAGGAGGTTTTGGAGGAACTTAGGAATAAAAAAAGGATGTATCATCTTTGGAAGGAGGGCCAGATCTCTCAGGAAGTATTTAAGAGGGCTGCTAGAGCATGTAGGAAAATAATTAGGGAGGCCAAAGGTCAGCTTGAACTTAAGATGGCGACTTCTGTAAAGGATAATAAAAAATGTTTTTACAAATATATTAATGGTAAAAGGAAGGGTAAGACCAACCTTTGTTCTTTATTAGATGAGGGAGGGAACTTAGTATCTGCAGATGAGGAGAAGGCAGAAGTACTTACCGCCTTCTTTGCCTCCATCTTTAGCGGAAAGATGGCTTGTCCTCAAGACTGTCATCTTGGGTTGGTTGATAGTGTCAGCGAACAGAATGGTCCCCCTGTTATCCAGGAGGAGGCAGTCAAAGAACTGCTTGGATGTTTGGATATTCATAAATCTATGGGACCAGATGAGATCCATCCCAGGGTGATGAGGGAGCTGGCAGATGAGCTTGCAAAGCCACTCCGCATCATTTACCAGCAGTCCTGGCTTACTGGTGAGGTTCCAGATGACTGGAAGCTGGCCTATGTGACGGTCATTTACAAAAAGGGTAGGAAGGAGGAACCTGGTAGCTATAGACCAGTCAGCCTGACCTCAGTACCCGGTAAGGTAATGGAACAGCTTGTACTGTGTGTCATCACACAGAATTTACAGGATGGCCAGGGTATCAGACCCAGCCAGCATGGGTTTAGGAGGGGTAGGTCGTGTTTGACCAACCTGATCTCCTTTTATGACCAGGTGACCTGCCTGGTAGATGCAGGAAGGGCTGTGGATATTTGTTTGGACTTCAGCAAGGCCTTTGACACTGTCTCCCACAGCATACTCCTGGAAAAGCTGGCAGCACGTGGCTTGGATAGGAGCATTCTTCACTGGGTTAGGAACTGGCTGGATGACTGGGCCTAGAGAGTGGTGGTGAACAGAGCTGCATCCAGCTGGCGAACAGTCACCAGTGGTGTCCCTCAGGGGTCTGTCCTGGGGCCAGTTCTGTTCAATATTTTTATTGACGACATGGATGAGGGAATTGAGTCCTTCATTAGTAAATTGGCAGACGACACTAAGCTGGGAGCATGTGTCAATCTGATGGAAGGTAGGAGGGCTCTGCAGACTTGGAACGGTTGGATAGATGGGCAGAGTCCAACAAGATGAAGTTTAATAAGTCCAAGTGCCGGGTACTGCATTTTGGCCACAATAATCCCCTGCAATGTTTTAGGCGGGCGACAGTGTGGCTGGACAGTGCCCAGGTGGAAAGAGACCTGGGGGTACTGGTCGATAGCCGGCTGAACATGAGCCAGCAGTGTGCCCTGGTGTGTAGATACAAAAATGCTGCTAGCAAGGATTTTCTTGCTATTTTCTAAGTCCGTGAGAGACTTTTCTCTCTCACAGAAGAGGTAGCAGAGTTATGTAAACAACCAAACGACCTGCAACCTCAAAAAGTCTTGTTTATGGTACAGTAGAAAAATATTTTGACAATGGATGTTTTAGGATTTTAGCCAATCACCCCCAAGGTGATCCTTGTCCAATTAGACTATGAAGAAAAAAGTCTATAAAAGAGTTTGTAAAATAATCAAATAATTAAATAAATCAATCTTGCTGCACAATTCCTGCCTGCTGGATCTTCTCTCCTCCTCTTCCCTATGGCTGTGGGACACAGTGATATACCCTAGGGCCTAGGCCTGTGGTAATATTTGGTGCTGCCCGACGTGATCTGCACGCTGCGAAGTGTCCTGCTGCTGAGAGCCAAGCCAAATTTCTCTAGAGGTACGCTGTTCCCCTTCCCTCCCGGGACCGGGAGGTCCGATGGGACTGAGAAAATGGCAAACAGCAGCTCACAAATCAACGCTGTGGTAATGGTCTGGAAAGGTGTTTTCAGTATAATGCATGCCTCCATTCCTGAAAACTCACTTCGGGAATTATTAACTTGGGCTGCTTTGCAAGGGATTCCTATGGACAGAGAGACTGCCCTGGACTTTGCCTTATGGCAGGAACTTGGCTGTGCTGTCCGGCACGAGCTCCCGTCTGGGGACCCAGCAGCATTAGAATTATTCCAAACTTGGCATTCGTTATTTATGCTGCTGACAGACTTTGACTGTGGCAGCAGAGCTGGCTCGCCTATTTTGGTGATGAGTGACGGAGGAATGTTTGAGGGGGAACCCGCTGACCGGGCTCCAGGGGCAAGTGATGGTGAATCCGAACAAACCCCCCTGGCTCCACAGGCAGAGCCTGCACCACCTCACCGTGCACAATTGCAGGACTCCGCGGCCCCCAGGGACCCCGTGCCGGCAGAGGCGGGGAGGTCGGGGCAGCAGGAGGGCGCACAGCCTGCCTTGCCACTCAGCTCGGCGGCAGTCACGGCTAATCCAGGGCTGCAAATTAGCGGCTTAGCGAATTGGACCGTGGCGACTCCTAGCCCGACTGCGCATGCATCGGCTGCGCCAGGAACGCCCGGATCTACCTTCTTGGCTGGCCAAGCTCCAGGAGTGACTGCACCGAGACTGCCTGGGTGTGGTCCATTGACCTCTGTGGTGCTGGACTGCTCTGCACCACTGCAGAAGCGAGCCACTGACCTTTTAATACAGTATTTGCCTTTGCTGACAGAGTTACCGAACATATCCTGGCAGCTGGAAGAACTGCTCAGCTTGCAAAAGCAGCTGCTGCAGATGCCAGAGGCACCCTGCTGCAGGGGGTGCACCGAACCCGCGTCTCCTGCGGGTGGCGTGGGAAGCGTGGCTCTGAACCAGGAAGCAGGGCGGCTGGTGGTGAACCCGGAAATAGTGCTGCCATGGGAAAACCTGGAGATGGCTGCGGCCGCAGAGTGGCAGCTGGGGGCGGTGGTGCTGAACGCGGCCAGGGAGCGAGAAACGGCAGCGGTTTTGGCAGTGGCGCCAAGTGCTGGCGCGACCGCTGCACAGGAGCCAGCAGCGCTGGTGAATCCGGAAGTGGCGGCGGCAGCCGCGCCCCAGTCAGTGGCAGCACCAAACGCGGCCGTGGAGCAAGGGCCAGCAGCGGCGTCGGGTGCGGCTGCAGTGCGGGGGCCAGCAACAGCACCAAATGCTGCCATGGAGGAAGAGATGAGCGCAGCGCTGGGCGTGGCTGCAGCCCCGAAGATGGCTGCAGCAGCTCCAGTACCGGTTCGGTTGGGACCGGCCGAGACAGCATCCTGTAAAGAGGCTGCTGTTCAAACTTCAGCGCAGCCAACTGTAGTCTGTGCTTTCTGTTCTGCTGCTAGCCAACCTAGCCAAAGTGCTCCTCTCTGTCCACCTGTTTGCTCCCAGCGTCTCAGAGTTGCCTTTGCCTGATGACTCATTGTCAGGCAGTTAAGCAGATGAGGTTCTGGCCCTGGGGTGCAAAGCTGCCGTAGCCGGGCAGCGAAGGAAAAGGCTGCACCGGTCTTGCCCCTGGACCTTTCAGGACTGCACGGTAACAGTGCATCCGACCCACTACAATCACTTCTTAGAGTCAGTTAAGATGCGAGCTTTGGAGGAGGGTGACTGGAGGTTATTGGAAACACTTGGAATACCAAATAGATCTGAGGATTCTGGGGGTAACCGAGAAGCTGTCACACTTCATCCACAGGCTGTGCCAGAAGTTCAGGATGGTAGTGACTCCCCAAAAGGGGAGATCCAAGTTTTCCCAGTGTATAAGGCTCTCCCAAATTCAGGGGAGCATGAGAAGCATGAGGTAGTTGCTTGGAAGGTTGCCCAGGATCTGCAATCCAAGGTGGCAAAATATGGGCTAGGTTCTGCTGAGGTTATGCAGATAATAAGGGTGATAAATACAGATTCGCTTGCTCCATTTGATATTAGACACTTAGGTCAAATTCTATTTCAACCTATTGTCCTGGGTTGCAGTGTATTCTATTACCATCCTCATGAGCCGTTGAAATCAGGTGGGGCAGTGTTTCCTTGCCTCCTCCCCCCAGACTATCTTTCTGTTAATGGCCCATCATTGTCCTGCCGCCTGACTCAGAGATAACTCCCTCTGGACTATCTTCTGTTAATCAGCCTAATCAACACTTGGCCTCATGACTCATTACCCCATTGTGAGATGCTCCACCCAGAGGGAGGAACCAAGCATCCCATCGTGGATATAATCTGAGACTCTGAACACCAGAGACAACCTTTCCCACTGGATTTCCAGAGGACAGGAGGTACATAACACCACTGGACCTTCTGAGGAGGAGCAGACCCTTTTTCTACAGGATCACCTCTTTGGGAGGACTGCAGCCACCATTCTACCAGACTGCTGCCACCACCCTGACTAACAGGGTGACAGGTTGTATCCTAACTCTGTCAGTTTAACCCAGTGTTATCCGCCTTTATTTTTTCTTCCCCCCTCCTTTTATTTCCCTATTAAATTGTTATTCTGACTTGGTGTCTCCCACTAGTTTGTTTTCAAACTAGTACACCTATACAATTTACAGTTTTTGAGAAAACCTGGAGAAAGCTGGCTGACAAGGCTGCATTAGGGAATATGCAGCTCCCTGCTGCTGATCCTAGATGGACAGCAGGAATGGATGCTTTGATGGGGACTGGTCCCTTCTCTGATCCCAGCCTACAGGGTACTTTGTCTTCTAGCATCCTGCAGCAAGCTCAACAGGTCGGCATGGCTGCCCTGTTGAAAACCATAGAGTTGTCTGCGCCTAGAAAGCGATATACTGAAATACTTCAAGGGAAATCAGAGTCATTCCTCTCTTTTGTAGAGAAAGTTGCTGCTTCTCTCGAGAAGCAGGTTGAGGATGACGGGTTAAGACAGATGTTGTTAAGGCAGTTAGTGAGAGATAACACAAATGAAGAGTGCAGAAAAATCATAGATGACTTGCCAGGGGATCCTGAGGTAACAGACATAGTCGAAGCCTGTGCTAAGGTGGGATCTGGGAACCAGAAAAGGTCTGCTTTGGCTGCGTTCCTGCAGTCTGTTCACGCATCTTCTGGTTGTGAACCAAAGCAACCAAAACAGGCGAAAAAACGGAAGCGGCCTAAGCCGAGCCAAAAAGAGAACACACTGATCCCCCAGTGCAAGAGGTGTTGGCAGGCCAGGGCATTGCTCAGACTGTTGTAGATCTCAGACTCATGCCAATGGTCAGCTTTTGTCGGGAAATTTCCGCCGGGGTGCAAGGAGGGGGAATTGCTCTCCGATGCAGTCGCTCCCCAAGAGAGTGGCACAGGTACAGGCACAGGCCTACCCAGCCACCCTAGAGACGGCACCCAGGGATCAGACGGTTCTGACGTCCACACCGCAGCCGCAGTCGTCTTAGACTCTAGCGGTATTTATAAGGTTCCCTTGGATGCATACGGACCTTTAGCCCAGGGATCCAGTGCGACGCTGGTGGGAAGTCCTGACGTTGCCCATCAAGGAATCTTAGTGCACTCAGGAGTTATTGACGCTGACTTTAAAGGTCAGATTTGCGCTATGGTCTCCACGCAAAAACCCCCTGTAACTATTCCTGAAAAGACCTGTCTTGCTGAATTAGTGCCTTTTAAGTCTTGTGTCCCCAGGATAGAACAACCAACTCACGAAGATAACGGCAGTGGATCTACGGGACTTCCGCAGGCCTTCTGGACTGCAGACATCTCTGACAAAAGGCCACAGATGACATGTACCCTGATCCCGCCGAACGCCTGTCCACCCCGGATTCAGCTTCGAGGTTCAATTGATACAGGTGCTGATGTAACTATCATCTCCTTCTCTGCATGGCCTCCCTCATGGCCTTCAGCCCCGGTGGGATCGGCCATCACAGGATTAGGAGGAAGCACAAAGAGCTATTTAAGCGAATGGCCTGTGGTGGTGAAGGATTCAGAGGGGCACACAGCTACAATTAGGCCTTATGTTGCTACCACTTCCCTTAACCTTTGGGGACGGGACGTGTTGGCAGCTTGGGGTGTATGGATTGGGACAAATTTTTATCAGGGGTCACTGTGCGTAAGGGTGCACAGTATCCTACACTGCCTTTGCGGTGGTTGACTAACACACCAATCTTTTAGCCACAGTGGCCCCTACCAAAAGAGAAATTAGACACCCTTCATCAGCTGGTTCAGGAACAGTTACAACAGGGGCACCTTGAACCTTCTACTAGCCCCTGGAAAACTCCTGTTTTCATAATTAAGAAGAAATGGAGATTATTGCAGGACTTCCGGAAAGTTAATGCAGTAATGGAAGGTATGGGGGCATTGCAGCCTGGCATGCCCTCTCCTACCATGATTCCTACAGGGTGGGACATCCTGATCATTGAGTTAAAGGATTGTTTTTTCACAAATCCTTTGCATCCTGATGACAAACCAAAATTTGCCTTTACTGTGCCTGCCATTAACAATGCTGAACCTGCTAAGAGATACCAATGGAAGGTCCTCCCTCAAGGGATGAGGAACAGCCCAATTATCTGTCAGTGGTATGTCGCCCAAGCTTTAGCCAGAGTTTGCAGCAGTTTCCTGATGCACGCTGCTACCATTACATGGATGATATCCTGGTGGCAGTGTCCACTCGGGACGAGCTGCTGAGGATACAGCCTCAGCTGCTCACTGCTCTGCATGCCTACGGATTAGACGTAGCTCCAGAGAAAGTTCAACAGCATCCTCCTTGGAAATATTTAGGAGTGAAAATTTTGGACCAAACTATCCAACGCCAAGAGGTGCGATTCCCAGATTCGACTAAAACCTTGAATGATGGTCAGAAACTGCTGGGTGTCATAAATTGTTTACAACCTTATTTAGGTCTAACTGCAAAGCAACTTTCCCCGCTTTTTAATACATTAAAAGGGGATCCCGATCTGAATTCACCTTGGGAGTTTACTCCGGAAGTACGACGAGCTCTGCAAGAGGTCCAACGGGCTGTTTCCGCTCATCAGGTTTATCGAGTGGATCCCTCCATTGCTATCACTGTTTTCATTACTATTCCAGACCTCCATCCTACAGGTATCATTGGCCAGTGGAATGCACAATGGCCTGATCCTTTGCATATCCTAGAATGGGTCTTTTTGCCTCACCAGCCGAAAAGGACTGTGACCACAGTGTTTGAATTGGTCTCTTCTCTGATACTCAAATGCCGTCAGCGGTGTTTGCAACTGATGGCTGCGGATCCTGCAGTAATTGTCATTCCGATCTCAAAGGAATACTTTGAGCGGAGCCTTATCCATAGCGCTCCTGTGCAAAGCACGCTGCAAAACTTTTCAGGGCAGATCACTTACCATCTGCCCAGCCATAAATTACTGCAGTTGGCAAAATTGACCATACTTTCCTTGCGGCCGAGAAATAGCCGAGTGCCGGTGCAAGGATTCACCGTCTTTACCGATGGTTCTGGGAAAACTGGGAAAGCCATCGTTACCTGGAAGGAGGGATCGGAATGGCAGGTGCTGAAGGAACACGAGTCAGGCTCTGCTCAGTTAGTGGAATTAAGGGCTGTTACCATGGCTTTTCAGCGATTCTCACAGGAACCTTTGAATTTGGTTACTGACTGCTTATGTAGCAGATATCACCCAACGCTTAGATTGTTCACTTCTGAAGGAGGTGAACAATGCGGCTCTGTTTTCACTGTTGCAAACCTTGTGGTCTGCAATTCAGGCTCGAGTGCATCCGTATCACATTCGAAGCCACACCAATTTACCAGGGTTTCTAACAGAAGGCAATGCCAGGGCTGACATGCTGGGCAACCCTGCGTGGGTAGGGCCTCAGCCTGAGAAAATTGCACAAGCCAAGGCATCACATGGTTTCTTCCATCAAACTGCACATACCCTGCAGAAGCAGTTTCATTTAATGCCAACCAAAGCGCATGGCATTGTCAGCGCTTGTGCTGACTGTCACGGACTCGCTGCACCTTTGCCACTGGGGGTAAACCCCAGAGGGCTAAAAGCCTTGCAGATTTGGCAAATGGATGTAACTCACATCCCTGAATTTGGTCGGCTGAAATATGTGCACGTGTCTATTGACACTTTCTCCTCAGCTATGTGGGCTACTGCTCACACTGGAGAAAAGGGCCGTGATGTCATTATTCATTGGAAATTGGCTTTCTCAGTCCTGGGTGTGCCAGCTTCTGTGAAAACCAATAATGGTCCTGCCTACGCCTCGGAGAAGACGCGGCAGTTCTTACACCTATGGGGTGTAGACCATACCTTCGGTATCCCACATTCTCCTACTGGCCAGCCCATTGTCGAATGTGCTCATGGCACCTTGAAGTGTGTTTTAGACAAACAGAAAAGGGAATGCATGGAGAAACCCCACAGAGCCAACTAGCAAAAGCTTTGTATACAATTAATCACCTTACAGTACCACAAAATTCAAATAATCCTGTTATTCTGAATCATTTTCTCTCATTGCAGTCTTCAGGTGAGACACAACTGCCCTGGGCAAAAGTCTGGGCACAGCATTTACTTACTAACCAGTGGGAAGGCCTGCATGAGCTTATTGTTTGGGGTCATGGGTATGCTTGCGTTATACTGGGGTATGGTGGCTACCTGCAAAATGTGTTCGCCCTGACCTACGGCACCAGAGGCAGAACAGGCAACCTCCAAATGGTGGCCAGAACACCAAACATCCAAATGGCGACCAGAATGTAGATCATCAGCCTAATGACTCTTCTGACGATGACCAAGATGTCGACCGTCAGGCAGATGGTCCTTCTACAAGCAGAGACTGGGATGGTCCTTCCACAAGCAGAGACTGAACTTTAAATTTCTTGCTATGGAGTCAGATAGTTAAAGCCTTAAGGACATATTTAGAATTAATAACTGATGTAAATTTCTATTTAGGATTAATAGTAGAGTTGTTATCAAACAAAAAGGGGGAATTGTAGATACAAAAATGCTGCTAGCAAGGATTTTCTTGCTATTTTCTAAGTCCATGAGAAACTTTTCTCTCTCACAGAAGAGGTAGCAGAGTTATGTAAACAACCAAACCACCTGCAACCTCAAAAAGTCTTGTTTATGGTACAGTAGAAAATATTTTGACAATGGATGTTTTAGGATTTTAGCCAATCACCCCCAAGGGGTGGCTGATCCTTGTCCAATTAGACTATGAAGAAAAAAGTCTATAAAAGAGTTTGTAAAATAATCAAATAATTAAATAAATCAATCTTGCTGCACAATTCCTGCCTGCTGGATCTTCTCTCCTCCTCTTCCCTATGGCTGCGGGACACAGTGATATACCCTAGGGCCTAGGCCTGCGGTAATACTAGTGGCCAAGAAGGCCAACAGCATCCTGGCCTGTATCAGGAATAGTGTGGCCAGCAGAAGCAGGGAGGTCATTCTTCCCCTGTACTCAGCACTGGTGAGGCCGCACCTTGAGTGCTGTGTCCAGTTCTGGGCCCCTCAGTTTAGGAAGGACGTTGAGCCGCTGGAGCGCATTCAGAGAAGGGCAACGAGGCTGGTGAAAGGCTTGGAACACAAGCCTTATGAGGAATGAGTGAGGGAGCTGGGGTTGTTTAGCCTGGAGAAAAGGAGACTCAGAGGTGACCTTATTGCTCTCTACAACTTCCTGAAGGGTAGTTGTAGTCAGGTGGGGGTTGACCTCTTTCACCAGGCAGCAACTGACAGAACGAGAGGGCACAGTCTCGAGCTGTGTCAAGGGAAATATAGGTTGGATATTAGGAAAAAGTTTTTACAGAAAGGGTGATAAAGTGCTGGAATTGACTGCCTGGGGAGGTGGTGGAATCACATCCCTGGATGTGTTTAAAAAAGACTGGACATGGCACTCGATGCCATGATCTAGTTGAGGTGCTAGGGCATGGGTTGGACTCGATGATCTTGAAGGTCTCTTCCAACCCAGACATTCTGTGAATTCTGTAAATTCTTATCTCTTTGCTGTTTGCATTAAATTGTTCTTCCCTCAACCTGGTACCTTTACCTTTTGTGCCTCCAGTTGGAGAGGGGAGGGACACATGGTTTTAGTGGGAGTACTAACTTGGAGAATACCATTCCTAAATCACAACACAGCGTCAGGAGAAATCAAAATGTACCAAATGCCACGCCATGTTTAAAAACCCCCAAAATTCAATGTTTTCATCCAACCCTAAACTACCTGTAAATCAGCCTGACACAGGTAGACATGCAATCAAGAGACACAAACAAACAGGAACATGTGAACATGGGAGGATGGACAGGTAGATGAGTTGAATTACAGATAAGAATCAGTAGAGGAGATCTGGCCAAGAATTAGACAGGTAGGACAGACCTCAGAAGGAGGAAAAGTGACTGATGAATCATTAACAGAGAGACCCCCAGGTAGTGGCCATGTGATGGTGTCATTGTGAGGGCAGCTGAGCTGGTTGAAGACACAGCATGGACACAGGTATTTGGATTTCTCAGTCTGGAAAATGCCATTACAGAATTATGGGCAACACATGCAAGCTGTGCATCCATTGTGGAAAATAATTTTAGGGGATAAAGTAAATAATTTAATTAAATCTAAAGAAAAATATATTTAATTTTAACTGGCACAGGCATTCTTTTAACTTTAGGAAAGAATCTTGTCCTTTAAGCAAGTGGTCTTCTTTTTTATTTATCATCTATCAGCAGTCCTGGCTCACCAGGAGGTTGGCAAATGTGATGTCCTTCTACAAAAAGGGTGAAAAGGAGGATCTGGGGAACTCCAGGCCTGACCTTGGTGGCTGGGAAGGGCGTGGAGCAGATAATCCTGAGTGCTTTGCTGACAATTGTGCAAGGGAACAGCACAGGGGCAGAGGGGGTGCAAGCTGGGCTTTAAGCCAGGGAAGGGAGGTGGGATAATGCTTTTTATCATGCCAATGTCCTCCCTTACACAAGTGGTTCAGGTCAGTAAAGCTCCCCCAGCTCTGGGAAAGTAGCAGGACATTCACACCATGGCCTGAGGGTATTAATTTCTTCTGATGGGGCATAACTGGCTCAACCACACTGATGTGAGAGGAGGCTTTACGTCTTAGAAAGTGCCATAAACCATCCAAGACCCTTCAAGTGCCCCCCGACTCATTTCTGGGGCCTTCAACCACAGGACTGCGCATGATCCACAGTGTTGCATCAGCCAGATGCAAGATACAGAGTCCTCCAAAAGAGAAAGATCATCTTGGAGGTCTCCCTGGGAGGAGTCTGGGGCTGTTACCTATGACCACAGGGCACTGTAAGAAGGGGGAGGAATCTTGGGTGGATCCCAGAAGAGAGAGTTCATCCCAAACAAGAACTGGTCATCCCAGGTTGCCTTCTTGGAGGAGCCTTGAGCTGCTACTGGGCTCTCAGGTGACTAAAGCAGCTGTGTAAAGCCTTCAGGAGATACTTGGGAGGAATCTCGGGTGGGTCCTTGAGGATGTAGGTCCCATGAACAGAGAAGAATCATCTTGGATGATTCCCTGGAGAAATCTGGGGCTGTTATTTGGGATTTCAGGTGCTGAAATATGATGAGGCTGACAGCTGGTCTGGGGGCCTCACAGAGCCTGACCTGAAATTGGTCAGAATTTACCCGTGAGAATTTTACAGTGAAATTTTGCAGCTTCAGTGAAACCCACAGAGAAGGCCAAGAAGATGATAAATGACAGAAGATGTTCTGGACACAAGGAGAGAATGTTCTTGTTATGGGACGTTAAGTGTGTACAAGGAAGAACTTGTGGATAATATATAGCAACTATACCTTTGCTTGTATAGCTGATTGTTTTACTGCCTGAATGGTCATTGTTTGCTAAGCAGCCAATCTTAATAGCTCACAGCAATTGAGAAGAGGTATAAGAATAGCAGTAGAGAAAATAAAAAATCTCTATCTCTCTCTTGACTTTGGATTACGACAAGTGTGTGCTGTTATGTCTGCCTTGACAAAAGCCACAGAAATAAAAGACAGAAAGACTCCAGAGATGCATGGGAGGTGCCTCATGTTGTAGATGCAGTTTCCAAAGAGAGAAAAATCATCTTGGGCAGCTTCCCTGGAGGAGTCTGGGGCTGCTGCCTGGGATCCCAAGTGCCTAAATTAGAGATGAAAAGACTGGGAGATGCCTGGGAGAAATTTCAGGGAGATTCCAGCAGACACATTTTTGTTCAAAAGGGCAAAATCATCTCAGGCAGCTTCCTTTTAGGAGTCTAGGACTGCTAGTCAGGGTGTCAGGATTTATCAGTATTAGTGAAAAGACTCTTTAAGATGCTTGGGAGGAGTCTCAGCTGGATCCTCGAACAGAAAGCTTCTACCAAAGAGCGAAAACATCACAGGCAGCTTCTCTGGAGTAGTCTGGGTCTGCTACCTGGGATTTAAGGTCTTGTAATCACAGATCCAAAAGCCCCAGGAGGTGACTGGGAGGAGTCTTTGGATCATCTAGGATAGTTAGTTCCAGAAGAGATACAGCCTTGGGCTGCTACCCAGGACGTCAGTGCTTTAATAAGTAGAAATAAAAATCTATTTGAACTCTGGCTAGCCCAGCCCAGCTGAATGCAGCTGAAATCAGGCCAGCTAAACTCAGCTGAATCCAGCCAAATGCAGCCGAGCCCAGTCCGGCTGAGCCTGGTTGAATGCAGCCAAACGCAGTTGAGCCCAGTCGAACACAGCCAAACACAACTGAGCCCAGTCTGGCCTAGCCTGCTGGGGTGGGTCAGCCTGCTCTCGGGCTGAAACCATCAAACGTCAGTCACCAGAAGAGATCACTGAGATTTAGGTTACCTCCCCCTGGGTGGCTCCCAATCCTAAATTACCTCCCCCTGTTTCAGAAAGTTCTCCCTTTTGTAGTTACTAATTGGTTCCCTGTTATGACTCCTGCCTCCCTGTTTTCCCCATTTGTTCTGAAAAATTGTATCCTCCCCTCTGCTTGTACCCCATTGGTTGTTTTCCCTTTCCCTGCCTTACTCCACCCCCCCATAAAGGGGGCTAGCCCGCGTCTCCTCGGGGCGTCGCTGGTCCCTGGACCCTCCTGCAAATAAGCCTGTTGGAACTCACACCAGAAGCCCCTCCCGCCTTCTTTGCCTCCGGGCTAACGCGAGCCTGATCATCGGCTGCCGGACGTGCTTCCTCTGAGGAGGAGCCAGCGCACGCACCCATCTCACGCTGATTCCACTGAGCCGTCCAGCAAGGACGCTGTGGAGGCCAACGCTGCGTCCCCTCTGCCCGAGGGCACGCCGGGGCTTGTGGTGACGAGCCCCCAGTGGCGTTACTACCCCAGTCGAATGCAGCCGAGCCCAGTCGAACGCAGTTGAGCTGCTCCGCTTGAGCCAGTCGGTGCTGTCGTGCAGTGTCCCCTGCGTGCAGGGCAGCCCTGGCCCCGCATTCGGGCCCCTCCTGCCCCTGCTAGGGTCCCTGGGAGCCAGAGTGGGGTGACTGTGGGGGAAGCAGGCATCAGGCACAGCAGGAGCACGGTGGTGTCACCCTGGGACGGCCTCTGGTGTGAGCCAGGTCACGGGAGGGGACAGAGGAGCAGAGCATCCCGCAGAGTGGCCCCCTGCCTGCCTCACACCAGGAGTGAGAGAACCCATCCCAGCAAAACCGCAGTGCTGCTCCATCCTGCCTCCATGTCTGCCCAGCCCAGAGCTCTTCCCCCTTTTTGGGATCCTCCAAGGACTCGAGCTGTTCCTTGGCACCCCGTCAATGCTTTTCATAGAATCATGGAATATCCTGAGTTGGAACGAACACAAAAGACTCATCCAGTTCAACTTCTGGCCCTGCACAGACCTCCCAACAGTCCCACTCTGGACATCCTGAGAGTGTTGTCCAAACACTTCTGGAGCTCTGGCAGCTTCGGGGCTGTGCCCATTCCCTGGGGAGCCTGGGCAGTGCCCAGCAGCCTCTGGGTGAAGAACCTTTCCCTGATCTCCAGCCTGAGCCCTGGCCCAGCTCCACCTGTTCCCTCAGGTTCTGTATCTTCTTGTATTGAGGTCCCCAAAAGGTCCTGGTGCCATGCCCACAAAGAGGCTATGGCTGTGGTGGGCCTGTGCCCTTTGGGATGCTGTACCCATGGCATTTGAGGGCTGACGGTCCCTGCTGCTGTGTGGGGTCAGTGTAATCATCAGCCATAAGTGCAAACTGGACCTGTCTGACCAGCCAGTGCAGCCCATGCTCCTCCTCCCACTACCTCCACCCTGAACGACTTTGGCTTCCCTGGCTACAACTACAGGTGATGGCCCTGTCCCACCATCATCACAGTGCCCATTGGTCTTCTCCTCAGATGGTTCTTCAGTGGGGGTACATGACTGTGTGGTTGCTCCAGCCTCAGGCCATCCCATCCCATCCCATCCCATCCCATCCCATCCCATCCCATCCCATCCCATCCCATCCCTCTCCAGGTACCACCACAGCAGGAAAGGGTCACAGTGGCAGGGTGGATAATGCGTGCTTTGCCAGAAACCATCAGTAGCCCCCAGTTCTAAGGGACCTTCTGCCTCCATGAGGAGCATACACATGGAGAAGTGAGACATGTCCTACAGCCCACCTGCCACCACTGCCAGCCCCAGGCTGTCAATAAACCCTGCCTAGGGCTGCTCACTGTGGTGGAATGGAGGGACACGGGTGTCAGAGCTGGTGGCTGTGTCCCCATTCTCCAGCCCCACACTACCATGGTGGGGACATGTACAGCCTCCAGCCATGGGCTGCTGGTCCTGCGGCAGGGATGTGTATAGAGTCTCAGGCCCCCCACCTCACTGGACAGACCCACTAATACCTTAATGAGAGCTGACAAGTGCTCGGGCCAAGCCTGCCCAAGCGCATTAGCACAGGGAAGTCACCCCGCTGCAGACAGCTGCCCACAGGCAGGACCTGCTGGCAGGTATGGGCAGCACCTGTGGACACTGCCTGCCTCATGCTGGCAAGGGCTGGGCTGAGGATGGGGTGAAGCCAGTGGTACCACAGCCACCAGTATGCCACAGGCCACGGGTGGTACCACAGCCACTGGCACCAACAGCCCCTGATTCCTCCCTCGCCAAAAACTACACCTGCCTTCTACCACCCATTTATTTACAGAAACTGAAAATTAAAACCACACCAGGGGCCAAGCACAGACCTGTGGAGCCCAGCTCCAGCCACTGGAAAGCCCCAAGTCCCCCACCAGGCAGCTGGGGGCAAAGACAGCCCAGTCCCAAGCACGGTTCTGTCTCCCTTCCCTCACTGCAGGAGGGGTGTGCGGTGTCTCTGGGGTCTGGCTCATGGCCAAGGGCTCCAGTACCACTCTCCATGGATGTGAGAGCATGGAGAAGGCAGGAAGATCAGCCCAGCCCTCACCGCTGGAGCTGGAGGTTGGTGTGCAGCAGCCACTCAATGGTTTCCAGCAGGTAGGCCATGCCATAGTGCCGGGCGATGTTCTGGAAGACGCCGACGTGGTCCATAAAGGCCTGGGGAGAACAGGGAGGGAAGGAGGCTGCCCAGAATCCATCCTGGGCAGCCAGGGGCTCTGATGAAGTGGCTAGGTAGGGCTGGCCAGAGGGCAGCTCAGCAGGTGCCAGGGGAAAGGGGATGTGCAGTTATGTGCAGAGGATGTGCAGAGGCACAGGAGGCACAGGGCACCTTAGGGCCCCTCACTGAGCTGCTGGGCAGGTGTTGAAGTACCTGGGAGGAGATGGTGAGAGTGAAGTCTCCAGCACAGCTGCAGTACACGGGCATGTGCGTCTCCTTCACGCCATGACACTTCTTGCACACCTGAAGGCCAAGGAGGTTCAGGTGGGTCAGGAGATAAGGCCAAGCCCCTCTGCCAGTGGCAAATTGAATGTGTTGAGGCTCAGACAACCACAAAAAAGGGGGGGGGGATCCCTGTGCTTACCAGGTCCTGCAGCACGAAGGCCATAAGTTTCT
The DNA here is from genome assembly GCF_000738735.6 of Corvus cornix cornix. NCBI lineage: Eukaryota > Metazoa > Chordata > Aves > Passeriformes > Corvidae > Corvus > Corvus cornix. The sequence continues at coordinate 10,968,362 of NC_046345.1, forward strand.
TCTGCAGGGCTTCCACCAGTGCTGTCTCGATGGCATCGGTGTCGTACTGCACCTGGCAGCTGGGGCAGACCCAGCTGGGCAGCACCAACCCATCCTAGGGGCAAAGAGAGGGAGGTGAGCACCACAAGTCCCATGCACTGGGATGGTGGAACTTGTTTGTGGAGAGGACAGAACATAAGCCAAAGCCCAAGCATGCTCAGACCCATCACAGGCAGCTAGAAAAGATGAACAGAAAACTGGCTTTAGGTGAGGGCAATCATGGGCAGCAGGCAGAGCTACAAAACAAAGGGGAAATAAAGAGATAAAGTAGGTAAGGTGATGGACTGGCCTCTAGCACTGTTGTACTGGAGCCTCTATTGTCCCTAGGAAACAGGCTGCACCTGGGAGAGGGCAGGGTCCTTGCAGAGGTCCAGGTCCCTGCAGAAGTTGCAGTTCCTGCAGATGACTTCAGGAAGCACGTAGGAGCGGCAAGGGTCCCGAAACTGGGCTGCTTCTGAGAACTCGCCCACCTCAATGAGGCGCAGCAGGTCCCGGCGTAGTTTGTTCACCTGGTTGGTTATGTTAGCATCCAGGGAGAGGACCTACAAGGATAAGAGCCAGCTGAGCCTACTAGCAGAGACTGTTCTCAACAGGACAGTTCAGATCCTTATGACCCTCATATGGATTTAGGGCACAATAAACTCGTTGTAGATCCCTCCTGGGAAAAGCTGCAGCAATGGACAGGGACCAGAATTTCAGTCCAGATCCCAATCCTTCAGCCAAGGGGCCTGGCCCACCCCCACTGACCTTGCAAACGTATTTGATGAACTCCAGAGCTGGGTTGTTGAGGGGCAGGTAGGAGCCAGGCAGGACTGGGAACATGTCTGAGGGCTCTGTGGCATTGCGGGAACCAGCCATCTTCTTCTGGATCTTCTGGGTGATGGTGAAGAAGCTCTGGGTGAGCTCATTGGACACATAATCTTGTGAGAAGGTGATCATGCCTAGAGGGATGAAGCAGAGAGCGTTTGAGTTGATTGATGGCACATAGGGACAAGCAAGGTGGGTGGCTCTCTGCCTGCAGCAGGGCTGCCCTGGGGCTTGGCACTCACCAGGCATGGCCCCCAGCTCCCCCAGAGCCTCCTGGGACACCTGGCTGGTGCTCCTCCTCTTGATGGGGGTGCTCCCAGGGGTGTTACGCCGCAGTTCCTCCTTCATGCTGTGGTACACAGCCACAATGTAGGCTGGGAAGAGACAGGCAAGGCTCCAGCTCCTGCCTAGAGCTGGCACTGGGGGGGGCATAATGATCTCAGCATCTCCCAGTACTGCTCACCTGATACAATCATCAAGAAGTAGCTCTGGCAGGAGGCGGCCTGGGGCAGGAACTGCGCAATGTTCCAGCTGTTCTCCAGCAGCTCCTCCACATCTGGCTCCCCTTCCTCCCTCGCTACCTCCTCCTCCTCTTCCTCGCTGTCCTCCTCCAATGCCTGCCTCTTGCTGGTGTCCGTCTGGGGGACCCAGAGATACCACAGCAGTCTCTCATGCCCAGCCAACACTTCCCTACTCTGCTCAACCTCAGCACCCTGCTCCCAATTGACAGGGTGCTTCCCATGTCTTACCTCCCCATAGTGGATGCGAGAATCCACTCTTCCCTTGATACCTCCATAATTTGCTGGGTCCATCCAGAGCAGGAACTCCCAGCAGCGGGAGAAGGAGATGGTCAGAGAGTGGAAGATCTCCTTGGAGTGGATGCTGGAGGAAGGAAACTACAGTCAGTCCCTGTGTCAGCACTATCTCTTCTCCATGGGACACTGTGGGGAGGTGGTGCTGGCCAGGAGAGAGGGGTGTCCCCTTTCCCATCCAACCCCTGCCAGGGGAAGTCATGCCCAAGGACACTTGGTTCTGTATGAGTGTTCTTGGAATGCTGCCTAATAGAGGACAGCTAAGGACAGATCACTACTCCAGGCATGACAGCAGGAAAACTGGGAAGCTTTGTCCCTTCAATAGCTTTGCCAAAAAAAGTAATAAATTCAGTTCTGAGGCACATCAGAAGACAAAAAGTCAGCATCCTCCTCCCTGGCCTTGAGCCCTGCCCCAGCCCCACCACCCAGGAGCCCCGTCTCCAGGTGCACCCTACCTGTTGATGATGTATTCCATGTAGCTGATGGCATCCTCAATGCGCCGCTTCTTGGTGCACAGGATGATGCGGTTGAAGTTGGCGTAGACCACAGAGGAGCCCAGGCGCTTGAATTCGGCCACCAGCCTGCAGCAGGACATGGGGTGAGGTTGGCGGGTGGGAAAGCAATGCCCGAGGGGCAGATGCAACCCACAGGGGATGTGTTGATCTATCAGCTGGAGTCAACATGCAGCAACACTGCGCAAGGGAAATCACCCAAAGAAGATGAGGTCCACCCTACTGCCCACCTCTCTGGAAGATCACTGTGGGTGCCAGCATCCTGGTCACTAACATCACACCTCTCCATTCCCCATCCACCAGCCTGGCACACTTCAGGCCTCACTTACTGCAGGAAAAGCTTCTTCATCATGTTGTGGAGTGTGCGGTGCAGCGCCGGGTCATAGAGCAGGGAGGAAGGAGAGCGGAGCCAGCGGTAAAAGTGAATGACCTGGTTGTCTGCATAGACGTTGTGGTACTGCGTTATCTCCTTCACCCAGCTCACCACCATGCTCTTCAGGATCCTGCCAGTGAGCAGAGATCAGCATCACCCCACCAGCCACCCGTTCCTGACACAGATGTGTTTACAGACACACTAGTGGATTTAGAGCAGGAACTCCCTTGTTCAGCCCCCAGCACATGAGCCACAGGGTAAATACGTGGCTGGCTCTATAACCTGGTGGATCATGAACAGAGGAGAAAGCAACATCCCCACACATCTGCTGGCTGAGGCACCAGGCAGCTCTGAGGATCTTCTAATGTGTTGGAGAAGATGCCTGCCATGCACTCGAGGCCTGGATTTATACTTAGAGCACCCTACAAGCCCTATTGCTCAGGAAAGGCTAAAGCCAGGAAGGAATGTAGCAGGACCCTGAGGGGACCTGCCAGGATGGAGACCACCTGCTCTACCTCCTGCTGTTTCTCAAGCCACACCTGAAAGTGCTCGAGCAGAGGGCAGTCTCATCATAGCTGGCTGGGATGTTGGCAGCTTGGTTCCCTGTCACCATGTCCTCCAGGGATGCCTGCTGAATCACATCGAAGCTAATGCTCATGCTGGAGCCTCCTTCCATGTCGTTCACGTGGTGGGACTGCAACACGGTGTTCACAGCCAGGCTCTGGATGTCCAGCTCCAGACACACTAAGAGCAGACACAACTGTCAGCAGGGAGGTGGGGAAAGGACCAGGAACATCCTCCCTGCTGCTGCCAGAAGTGCTTTTCACAGGTATGGGGTGATCTATAGGTGCTGCTGCACTCAGAGCGGAAATGCTTTCATAGGCATGACTGGACCTTCATAGGTCTTGACTGAGCCTTGTCTTTCAACAAGGCTTGGACCTAGTGACCCTCTGGGGACCACTGTTCTTCCTGGAAGCTGCAACAGTGGACCTCAGGAGAACTCATTACACTCAAGCTGCCTAAGAAAGACCTGTCCCAGCATCACCAGGGATGACCAGGTGAGCTGTTCTTGGGCTGACACATTGCAGGTGGTCTGCCAAGTGCTGCTGTCATTGGTCACTAGTAAAGAATCCCCATTTTGATGCCTGCACATGTTACAGGTGAGCCCTCCCTGCTCCAGGACATGCCCCTTGCATCCACCTTGCCCATATCGATGCTGAAACCCAAAAGCTGCTGGTTACAACTGTTACCATAGAGATTCTTTGGGGACTGCATCCACCCCTCTGCAGGACTCAGAGAAGGATACAGCTCTGCCCCATTCAGTGCTACCACCCTCCTCCCTCCTCACCTGTGGAGTAGCAGCCAGGATTGTTGATCTCAACTGAGGCTCTCTCATCAAACTCCATGACCAGGCGGTTGTCATCAGCCTCCTTCCCCCCCAGGTCAGGGCGGGCCGTGGGGGACAGCCACAACAGGTGGTTGTGATGACGAAGGTGGCGTGAGAAGAACAGGTCAGAGCCGAAGGTGGAGATGTCATCAGGGAGGTTCCCAATGGGGATGTGGTAGTATCTGAGGCACAGAGATGTCTGGTCATTGGCGTGAGCATGGCTGCAGGGAAAACAGGTACCCTGCCTGTCCCCTCAAGGGACGAGGCAGCTCCTGTGGTCCCACTGAGGGCACGCCAGCCTCAGGGGAACATGGCCACCCTGGGTACCTGCTCATCTCAAAAGCCTGGGAGAGGCAGGTGTCCAGGTTGAGATAGTGGCGGATCATACGGCGGGCAGCATGGCGCTGCCAGTCCAGGACCGAGTAGCTGATGTCATCTACCAGCCGGATGGGGACCAAGGGGAACTCCTCAATGATGGGGATCCCACTTGCCAGCCGTTTCAGGTCCCAGTTGGACTGCACAGCCACCAATGTGGGGCCCCGGCGCTCGTCCTGCACCAAAGAGAAAGGGACATGTCCTAGTACACCTCTCACCTCAGCAGGAAACTGGTGGTGTCAGGTGCCCCATCCCCACAGCAGGTCCCCATGGTCCTGGGACAGCACACCCCAGCATTCCCAAAGCACCCACCCACCTCCACACCACCAGCTCTCCAGCTGAGTGCAGGGATGGAGAGAGATCCTGAGGTGGCCTTTCTGCTGGCACTGCTCCAGGTAAGACCCCCACAGACAAAACAAGCTTCTTGACCTTGGGTCCAGCAGTTACAAGCAGGTGTTCTTAGAACTGGTGCACCAGTGCCTTCCACAGCATCCTTCCCTTAGTCCCCATGGTCCCACATTCCCCCCACCTTCATCTCACCTTGTAGCCCAAGAGCAGCCGCTGGACACCTCTGTAGATGGCCTTGGGGTCGGTCTCAGCGCGCACCTCAAAGGTGTGTTTGTCCGGTGGCAGGAGCTCCTTGCCCACCTTTTCCAGCAGAGCTGTGCGCTCTGCTGAGAACAAGGTGGTGAGGTTTGGCATCTGGTTGCTGCGTACCTGGGTGCAAGAGGAATCAGGTCAGAGCAGGGGGAGAGCAACCCTGGGATGTGTGGTTCCAGGGGCCCTACTAAAACATAGCAGGGATGTGCAATATATGGAGAAACCTCCTGCTGCCTGGCCCTACCAGGTCTGGGGTGGAAAGGACTTTTAAAGGTTGTCTAGTCCAACCCCCTGCCACGGACAGGGACACCATATAATCTCAGAATTGTTTAGGTTAGAAAATACCTGTAAGATCAAGTCCAGCTGTCCACCCAACATTGCCAAGGCCACCACTAAACCATGCCTCCAAGTGCCAAATCCTCACATCTTTTAAATCCCTCCAGGGATGGTGACTCCACCACTGCCCTGGGCAGCTGTGCCAGGGCTTGACAACCCTTTTGGTGAAGTTTTTCCTAACATTCATCCTAAACCTCCCCTGGTGCAACTTGAGGTCAGCTAGACCAGGTTGCTCCAGGCCCCATCCAACCTGGCCTAGAACACTTCCAGGGATGGGGCACCCACAGCTTCTCTGGCAAACCTGTGCCAGGGTCTCACCAGCCTCACAGGGAATAATTTCCTCCCCAATATCGCATCTAACCCTGCCCTCTGGCAGTGGGAAGCCATTCCCCCTTATTCTGTCACTCCATCCCTTGTCCAAAGTTCCTTTCCAATTCTCTTCAGGCACTTTCGGAAGGGCCTCTAAGGTCTCCCTGGAGCCTTCTCTTCTCCAGGCTGAACACCTCCAGCTCTCCCAGCCTGTCTCCAGAGCAGAAGGGCTCCAGCCCTCATCACAGCATCTCCGTGGCCTCCTGTGAACTTGCTTCAGCACCTCCATGTCATTCCTATGTTGCAAACCCCAGAGATGGAGGCAGCTTTGCATGTGGGCTCTCACCTGACCAAGGCAGAGGGGCAGAATCCCTCCCTCCCCTGCTGCCCACACTGTGGGGATCAGCCCAGGACACGGGGGGTTTTTGGGCTGCCAGTGCACGTGTCCAGGGCATGTTCAGCCTCTCACCCACCAGCACCCCCAATTCCCCACCCTCCACAGCCCTCCTTACCTTGTCCAGCACGAAGACGGCAGCCTTGCGCTGTGAGGGGATGAAGAGGCCCAGGAGCGCCTTGCTGCCCTGGGAGCTGTGGTAAAGGTAGATGTGGCGAATGCTTCCTGGGGACACAGAGCACAGAGCATCAGTGGTGCCCATGGGTACCAGCTGCCCCAGGAGCCCCTCTCCCAGAATGCCTCACCTGGCTCTAGGTAAGTGAACTGGGCCAGCGAGCGCATCTCCAGGTGCTCGATGTTGAAGGTTTCAGCCTCTCGCCCTGCCAGGTGCCGGACGAGCTGCCTGCTGACCATGCACACGCAGCCCAGGTGGATCAGGGCACGGAAGAGCAGCGGCACCTGGAATCATGGGGAGAGATGTGATGGAACAACTGCTACTAAGCTCTTCTCGGTGGTTGCAGACCTAGAATAACCCAGATTAAAACCCACAGGTAGCACATATCTGAGGTTCCTTGGCATAAGTTTGGTATTACCAGCCTTGCTAAAGGTATACAACAGGTATCTCAAAATCCACATATTCCTGTCTAGGCCCAGATCCTACCATCAAGGTACTTTGGAGGATGTGTGGAGCAATATTTGGCCAATCTTGCTGCTCTGCAACTTGTGGTTTGTCATTCCGAGGCAGGGGCTCCATCTGAACCTCCATATAATCAGCATGGTGGGAGATTTACCACAGATCCATCCTGTGTTATTAACCCTGTAGCTGTCAAATCCACTGCTGCAGGAGACTCCTGAATGGCTTGCTGAGGAACCTGGTCCCAAACCAGTGAAAAGCAATAAGCATTTCTTGTCTGATTACTCTTCCCTTGTGCTAGTTTTAGTTGTAAAAGCTCCTCACGTCTCTTCAGCAAGGTAAAGCATTCCCATCTAAGTTCCATCCCTGAAGGCAAACTGCTCCCTCCCTTGCATCTTCCTGTGTTACTCCTGCTGTATCTTCTGGGATCATGATCAGAACTGCACTGCAGATATTTAAAGATCAAGACAGATCTTTCCTTGCCCAGGTCTGTGTCCAGCTGGGTTAACTGTGTCTCTGAGGATGGAAGCTCCACAACCCCGTGGGGCAACCTGCTCAATCATGCTTGCAGAAGTTTTTTCTGACATTTACACAGAACTTTCATGTTTTAGGTTGTGCCCACTGTCGCCCATTCTTTCCTGGGCACCAGAGCAGAGCCTGGCTCCTCTTCTCCACTCTTCCCATCGAGCAGGTACCCTGAGCCTCTTCTGGGCTGCACAGTCCAACTCACTCAGCCTCCCCTCAGATGCTGCTATATGGTTATCTAAATTCCTTCATGTCTTTAAAACTTCTCCATGCCCTTTGTTTTACTTCAGCTGCTCATTTTAATTTCCCCTCAGGTTCTTGATTTTTCCTCTTCCCACTTATTAAACACGACTAGAGCAGAGAGAACTCATGTTTACTAGAGGAAGGTCTATAGATATAAAGAATTTGGGTACATACCAGTCACTTCAGACAAGTAATCTGAAGTAAGTTTTGGGTGCTGCTTACTAAACCTCAGTACAGTTTGGTAGGCACCATTTTCAATTGCTGATGGCATATATGGTTCAATCTTTTTCATTACCACAGGATTTCACAGGCTCCACATAATCATTAAGAGTTGTGCCTTGTCTTGAGAGACCTTTCTTCAAATTTTTCAAAAGCAGAAGCTTAAGGTGAATAAAAAAGTTTTCTGTAACCATGTCCCACTGGAATGCTTCACAGGTTATACCAGTAACTTCAGTAGCAAAAGTCTCCCAACTCTGTGATGCTCTTTTTGCCCTTGCAGCCTCCTGCACCTCAGAAAGCATTTCATAGCCAGTGGCACCTCTGCTCACAGCAAAGCTTGTCCTACTCATGACTTTTCATCCATAATAATCCTACAGACCATTTCAGTATCAAATTCACCTGCCTTTAGGCTTTCTTAACTCCATTCTTACAATGGTGTCGTCTATTACTTCCACACAGGCCAGGTCTTTTCACTGCAACATCTTCTTAGTTAAATTCCTGTCATCAGGTTTTGATCTGCTGGACAAACCAGTATCCTCACTGGAAGCAAGCATCCCAGGTTCCCACCTTCATTTTCAGCACTGGAAAATTGAATTTTAGCCTCATTGCTTTCTACAGAATTTCATTTAGGTTGTTCTTGCTCTTCCTGAACATTCAAGTTGTATGCTGTTCTTTTTCTAAAGCTTTTACAACCTTGTTTTAGAGGACATGGCACTCAGACACTCAGACCTACACACCACTCCAGCATATGTTGGGATTTTCCTCAGCTTTACTCCAAATGCCCCTTCTCTTTTCTGGTTCCAATACCAGCAGGCTGGCTCTGGATTAGTTTAGAGGAAGCTCTCCATTTCTTTCCCTAAAGTTTCCTAAAGCCAAATAAACTGAAGTCCCTTTCTTGATATACTGTAACCCATGCACTGATACTCAGAATTTCTGTCCATATAAGCATAACTCCCAGTTCCCCGGACAATGTCCAGGGTCTTGGATTTTTGATGTCTCACCACTGGAACTCAGACTAACAACCTACTGCTCAGCAACCCTTAAAGATGAGCACCTGGAGGAGTTACCTGTGTCTCATACACTCCCTCAATGTCCGGAGCAGAGAGGTCTGCGTTGATTTCGTTGATGTGCTCTTGGTACATGTCTTCAGGGACAGAGTATTCGTACAAGTTGTAAACTAAGTTTGAGCGAGGCAGGATCCTGTTTACCTGCCAAGGTAAGGGACAGGATTATTGGGACACATCCCACCACATGGCACCACTACCAGGAGCCAGGCTCTGAGCCAGGCCAGCTCCTGGTGCTCCTCTCTCCTCAGGAAATCAGTGAATTATGCTCATGTGTTGGGGTTCCTCCCCCCTGCCATGGGGTCCTGGGAGAGGGGACCCTGGGGTAAAGGCATGGCCTAGGCATGGGGTCTCCCTGCTCCCTTGTACCCTAATACTGTTCCCCATTGGTTATTTTGTGCTCCCCTGCCCGGGGAGGACCTTGGTTGTCCCATGATTGCTCAGTTCTTCATCAGTCCCCCGGCCATGTGGCTGGAGAATAAAGATCTCTGAAACTTCTATCAAGAATCACTCCTGATTTCTTTCCACGGGCCTCGCTGTCTAATGCATGTTTCAGGAGACCCTGCTGCAACACTCACGCACATTACAAATTCCCGTAACAGAGAACTCTATTTCCAGACAGGCTGGGATTAGCAGAGGGACTAGGGCCTGGATGAAGGATATCAATGGGGTGGCAGAATGAGGTGTTGCATGGCAGATGCTTGTAACTCCTGCTTACAGGGGAGGTGAAGTGCCTTATCTCAGTGCAAGCAGCTGTATCCCCTTCCAGAATGGACAGGTCCTCACCTTCCTGTAGGCTGTTCCCTCCTCAGGCTTTGGGACACGCTGGTTGACATAGAAGACACGGGGGATGCTCAGCTTGATGCAGTGCAGGTCGCTCCCTATCACTGCCCACAGCCGGAACAGCCCAGGCTGGCTGGTCTCGGCGATCTGCAGGACATGGGGCACGAGGTCAGCGTTAGCAGGAGATCCAACGTGCCACTTAACACTGCTGAGTGCTCTGGGGATCTACATGGTCAGCTGGTGGCTAAAAACAAAGTGGGGGGGCTTAGAGTCTCATCACTTTCTGCTCTGGAGTCCCTGTGTCCTGCTATTGTCCCAGGGTACCACGAAGAAAACTCTGCCTCAGGCTGGCCAACTAACTCCAGGAAATGTCACTCAAGTCACTCTGAAGTCCTGGACCTGCAGCTCTGAGACCCTTCTGGAGGATGAAGTGGGTTGACAGGGGCTGGGCTTAGGTGGTCACACATAACAAAGGTTTGTAAAAACACCTGGATGGCACCACCCCACCTCTTCACTTGTACATTGGCTGCTTCTAGGCACCACTGGAATCCTGTGCCTAGTGCTAGGCTCCTCAACACAGGACACGGACATACTGAATAGAGTGAAGGGCCTCAAGGAGGAAGGGACTGGAGCATCTTTCATATCAGGAAAGGCTGGCAGAACTGGGACTGTCCATCCCAGAGCAGATAAAGCTCAGAGGGATCTCATCCACATATATGTACCTAAAGGGAAGTACAGAGAGAACAGAACCTGACTCTTTCAAATGGTGCCCAGTGGCAGGACCAGATATCACGGGCACAAAGCATAATGCAGGAGGGTCCCTCTGCATGTCAGAAACTTTTTCCCTGCAAAGGTGAACCTGGTCCAGATTGCCTAGGGAAGGTGGGCACTCTCCATCCTTGGAGATATTCCAGGACATGGTCCTGGGACCCTAGCTCTGGGTGGCTCTGCCTGAGCAGGATGTGGGACCAGAGGGACACCAAAGCTGACCCAGCCTCAACTGATGTTTTTGGCATTCTGTGACTGTGCAATGCTGCCCGTGGGCTGAACTAGAGCTGCCCCACCAGCAGACCTACCCACGCATCCTCGAGTCACCAAGAACGCCTCTGTGGGCACCTGTTTCCATCCAGATGTGATTCTGAAGCTTTGCAGCCCCTTCTGGGCTCCCCAGGGCTAACACCTACATGGGGTAGGTCAGGGTTCCTGAACTTGACCGAATGACCACAGAGTATAAATGTGAGGCTTGTGCCCCAGGCTGCTCTGTGGCCTGTCTCCTCCCCAGTACCTGCACGACCTGCCAGGGCAAGTCCAGAATGCTGCGCGCTGTCCGGCGCAGATAGCCACTCAGCCCTTTGGAGAGGGCATCCCGGACCACTCCTCCACCTGCCACCACCCCACCATCTTCCAGCCGTCGCCTCTTCCGCCGCTCCTGCCGCTGCCGAGCCTGCAGCTCCCACTTCTTCTGGTGGAAGCGCAGCCAGACCAGACGCTCTTCCTGAGTGGGGTGACAGCAAGCATGAAACCAGCAAAAGCTTCCCAGCCCCACAGCATCACACCATACAGCCTAGCCCTCCAGGCCCCAATCCCACACCATGTTCCTTCCCCAGCTGTGAAGCCACCACCCCCCTTTTCTCTACCAGTGGTTGCATTTATGTCTGCTGGTTATATTTCTCCTTGTATCCCTGAGCCATGTGTGTGCAGAGTGTTTTGGGAAACACACAGCTTGCTCCTGGAAGCACCCAACCTGCTTGGATGGATGAGTACAGTCCTGGGGCATCCCCCGCCCAGTCTGCTTCACCTACCTTGGTGGTGCCAAGGGGTGGAGGTGGGCCCAGGATCTCCCGCCAGGACTGGGACAGCTCCAGGTCCTGGGACAGCTGTTGGCTTTCCTCTGCTGCAGGGATGCGCTTCCGCTTATTTGCAATGGGAACCAGTGGCTGAGGGATCTTGACAGCCCCAAAGTCTTCTATGTCACCCACCTGTGAGTTGGGTGTCCCCTCTGCAGGCTGGCAGGCAAGAACCTGAGGGAGCAAGGAGAGCAGGAGGATGTGGGCTGCAAGAGAAAAGTCACACTGGCACTGCCAGCACCTTCCCCTCACCCTCTTTACCTGTCTCTTGCCTTCTGAAACAAAGAGCTCATTGATTTTTTTCTGTTTGTACACATCATTCTTCTCCAGGAGTTTCTTGTGAAGCCAGTCTGGGTGTCGGACCCGTGGCACTGGGTTCTTCACCTGCAGAGTAGCTCAAAATCACACCAAGTCCCCTGCCCAAATCCTTCCTCCTGTCCAGCCCCCCACTGCTCTGTACCTGCTGCAGGGCTGCAGGAATGGTGATGATTTTCTGGATGGTGCTGCCCAGTCTCTCGATGTAGTAGTCCCAGTCCAGGATCTGGGAAGAGGACAGAGCATGGGCAGTGAAGAAAGCCAAGCAGAAGGGCCCCCAGACACAGGATCAAACATCCCAGTAGCACCCCAGCCCCCTGCTTTGTGAGCACAGGAAGCCACTGCCCAGGTTGTGCCTCCAAAAGGTTGAGCCCCTGTCCCAGATGCAGGGCCATCTGCAGGGATGCCTCACTCACTGCACGGATGTTGAAGTCCTGCAGCGATGGGCTCTTCAGCCATTTTCGGAGGTAGTGTTTGCGCACGCTGGGCTCGGCTTGGAAGATGGCAAGGGGGATGGCCCTGGGGAAGGCAGGGAATCAATGTCCTAGCACCCCACGATCCATTCTCCCAGCCTGTGGAGATCCTCCAGGCTTCTTCTCAACCCCTGCAAGGCCATTAGGCTGTACAGTGTAACCCATTGCCCTGCTCATGGCCTGTGCCAGACACAGGTGATCACCTGGCCACGTATTTCAGCTCCCTCCCTTCCTGCTACCTGCCCATCCCCTCTTGGTTTCTCCCACACTGCCAGAAGCCCTGGCCCCTCCAGGTGGGGTTACCTCTCGGTGACTGGAGACCCTTCTGGTTTCTTGGAAATGATGAAGCGACAGCTCAGTCCTGCGTCCTTCACCATCTGGTCCCCCAAAAACTCTGCCAGGCGCTTGGCAGTGCTGATGGAGGTGGACTTCTGCTCCCCGTAGTCTTCCAGTTTGCGTGACATGGACCGGTTCTCTGAGATGAGCTCAAACAGCTCTGAATCGGGCATGTTGGCAGCCTGAAAGACAGGGAAAAGCCCAAAGTTAGCAAGAACTAATGATCAAACTTTGCTGCTGTCAGGAACAGGGAGCACCACACACAGCTGATGTCTCTTCACAGGGAGCCTGGGAATTGCTTCCTGTTACAGCTGCCAGTGGGATCTATAGAAAAGAGGGCGCTTGGGTTTCAGGCTGGCACCAGTTTGTGCCATGGCTGGGCTGTGGCAGCACAGCTTTGTGTTGTGCACACAAAGTTGGGCTCACCAAGAATGTGTTGTAAAACAGCATCACAAAATGAAGGACTGTAGAGGACCAGAACTAAGCATGTTTTGTCTCAAACATTCTGAGTATTGCTACAGGAAAGGTGTGATTGAAGGAGAGGGTCCCGCGGAGGTGTGGGAGTGCTGTTCTGAGCCAATTCCCTGCCGTGCCTTAAGACTTATGCTTAGTCCCCTCTCCAGCTTACATCCAGAAGGGCTGGCTGTGCATGAAAGGGAGAAAATAGGTCCCCTCTCTCTCTTTTCTTTTTCTCCTCTCTCTTCCACTTTCTTTGTCTCATTGTTTGCCCTAGCTCTGGACCATTCATGTGGCATGACCAAAGCAACACCAACACAGATCTAAGGACTGGTGATACTATTTGTTTTGTTCCCTTGCTTTGCCTGAGCAAAGGAGGGCCATCATATTCTACTTCTTACTTTGTACTGAACCCTGTTGTGGGAGTGGGGAGCTTGTGTAAAGGTGTGTTGTGGCTTGTTAGCCAGGACCTTTGAGTAGCAGTAGTTTTGACTCGTGCCAGCACCTTTGTGTGATGGTGTGTTGCAGCTTGTTAGCCAGTGCCCTTGAATATTGGTGGTCTATTGCAGCTTGTGAGCCAGTGCCTTTTGAGGAGCTTGTGGTGGGAGTTGAGAACTTCTTAAAGTGTTCTGTACAAAATTAAGGGCTTGCTTGCTTCCACTCTTGTGGAAGTCTATTGTAAGAATTGGCTTGTTGGCCAGCACCTTTTGAGTCTAAGCAGTGGGCTGGTTGCTGGAGTTACAGCAACTGTACAATAAAATGTAAGAGTTCCTGACACGTGATTGGTGTCTTTGTTCAACCTGACCAGTAAATCATGACAAGGACCCAGTCAGACTCTTGTTCCCTCCCACCCCCTTGTCTCATAAAATCACAGAATCATTTGGGTTGAAAAGCTCTCTAATATCACCGAGTCCAACCATTCCCCCAGCATTGCCAAAACCACCACTAACCCATGTACTCCCGTGCCACATCCACACAGCTTTTAAATTCCTCCAGGGATTGGGACTCTACCACTGCCGTGGGCAGCCTGTGCCAGAGCTGGACAGTCTTTCTGGAGATGAAATTTTCTCTGTTACTCAACCTAAACCTCCCCTGCTGCAATTTGAGGCCATTTCCTCTCATCCTGTCACTTGTTCCCTGGAAGAAGTGCCCAACTCCCACCTGGTTCCACCCTCCTGTCAGGGAATTGTAGAGTAAGAATGTCTCCCTGATCCTCCTTTTCTCCAGGCTGAGCCCCCACAGCTGCTCCTCATCAGACTTGTGCTCCAGCCACTTCTCCAGCTCTGTTCCCTTCTCTGGACATGCTCCAGCCCTTCAATGTCTTTCCTATCATGAGGGGACAAAAACTGACCCCAGGGTTCAAGGTGCCTCACCAGTGTCCAGCACTGGAGGGATGGTCACTGCCCTGGTCCTGTTGGCCACGCTATGGGTGGTACAGGCCAGGTGCCATTGCCCTTCTTGTCTACCTGGGCACGTGTTTAGTCACTGTTGATCAACACCCCCAGGTCCTTTCCTGTCAGGCGCCTTTCCAGACCCTTTGTCCCCAGCCTGGAGCATTCCGTGGGGTTGTTGTGACTCCTGTGCAGGACCCAACAGTTGACCTTGTTGAACCTCACACCACTGGCCTCAGTCCATGGATCCAGACTGTCCAGATCCCTCTGCAGAGCTTCCTGCCCTCCAGCAGACCCACACTCCCACCCAGCTCAGTGTCATCTGTGAAGTGACTGAGGGTGAAAGAAGTACAGGGGACTACTGACTCTGCAAGCAAAGTCCACCCTCCCACAGTGCCCGACCAGCTTGGATGCTCCTCCCCAGGCTCCACCTCAGAGCACAGATGTGCTGAGCTGTGCCTACCTTGCTGTAGAGCACATCCAGCCAGTAATCAGCCACCTTGGCCACAGAAGCGTAGACCTCCTCCAGGGTGCTGCCTTTCAGAAAGGCTTCGAACACAGACGACTGGAATATCTTCACCAGCTGCAGCTCTCCCCGGCGTTTCACCTCAAACCCCTTCAGCTCAGCCAGGGACCCGTCCTCGTTGAACACAGCGTACCTAGGAGAGAGCATGAATAAACCTGGCCTGCACCAAAGGACATGTCCCCAGGGTGCTGGTGGTGTCCCTCCTGCAGGGTGCTTCTCCCCATGCCACTGTACCACCATCCAGCACATTCAAAAGAGCCACAGCAGCACCTGGATAATCTCAAGTATCTACAGCTTCTCTAGCAACCATTTTACCTTGGTCTGGAAAAGGACATCAGCTCTTGCACCAGCTCATCTACACTGACTCATCAAACCACAGGGGAAGGGACCTTAAAGATTATCCAGTCCCACACCCCTGCCATGGGCAGGGACACCTTCCACTAGACCAGGTTGCTCCGAGCCCTGTCCAGCCTGGCCTGGAACACAGTGGGGCAGCCACAGCTTCTCTGGGCAACCTGTGCCAGGGTCTCACCACCATCACAGCCAAGAATTCCTTCCCAATATCCCATCTATCCCTGCCCTTTGGCAGTCTGAAGCCATTCCCCCTTGTCCTGTCCCTCCCAGCCCTTGTCCAGAGTCCTCCTCCAGCTCTCCTGAAGCCCCTTTAGGCCCTGGAAGGGGCTCTAAGGTCTCCCTGGAGCCTTCTCCTCTCCAGGTGAGCACCCCCAGCTCTCCCAGCCTGGCTCCAGAGCAGAGGGGCTACAGCCCTTGGAGCATCTCCGTGGCCTCCTCTGGACTCAATCCTGCAGCTCCACGTTTTCTTGTGCTGAGCGTGCCAAACCTTGATGCAGCACTGAGGGTAAGGAGTGACCTTAACTGGTGGAGGAGTGACCTTAACTGCATATAAGTAAGGGGGGGGAGATGAGAGCCCAAGTGGGGAAATGAAGATATTAGGAAGAGATTTAGAAAGAAGGAAACTGTCAACACCATTGCTGGCAGAGGGGTTGAAACTGGATGCAGCCATGACACACCTAAGGGATCATTCCTCCTTCTTGCCTTTTCTCTTGCATTGTTTTGCCTTTCACAGCCCTGAAAATTACCTGTATGTCTCAAAAAAACCCCAAACCACCACTGTGGGAATGATCAGTGAGGAGAGGGGATACTCAAACCTGCTTGGCCAGCCCTTCTCCCACCTGCCCACATTCCCATCAGCACAGCCTTTCCTTCCTCCACCAACCATGGTGCCTGCAGCCACCTCCAGGTTGTTGTGCTTGGAGAGTGGCCAGGAAATAAATGCCCTTTCTAACATCCCCAAACTATAGGAATCCAGAGGACCTGAGGGGAGTCCTATGAGCACAGCCCACTCAGAGTTGGGCAACACTTTGACTCCTGAAGAAGGCATTGACTGCTTGGGGAGGGGCACTGGAAGGGAATGGTGTGTGCTGAACCTCCTTCTGTCAGGGATTAAGCACAAAAAAGTCCAGAATTGTGAGGACAGAGGGTGCTGGGGATAACAACAGCATTTTTTTGAGTCATATCCAGGTCTGCCCCCCAAAATAATGGATGCTACTGCTCTAGCTCATGTTCATGGTTAGGAGGTGGTCATTGAGAAATCACTACAGTTTGGGTAAACTATCCTATAATGTGACGGTAATGGCAGAACCCAGTCCCACTTACAGACAGAGAAGGAAGGGGAAACACATAGGAGAAGTGTTACTGGAAGTCTTTTAACTCCTGAGATAGGAAGGTAGGAACTGCTAAGTTTAAACAGATTAGATTGAATACAAGCAGTATTAGAAATCCTCAGAAGGAAAGTCAAAGTTCTCCTGCACACCTCAGAGCCAAACAGGGAGATGTCTGGGCACCAGGTTGGAGAAATGTCATGTTGCTGTTATCTGCTAAAATTTACTGCCATAGTAGCTGGATTTGAAGATGATCTGATGTAAGGAACTTGCCATTTAAAGCCAGTGAGTCAAGTGCTGCTGGCTCTAGGGGCAAGGACCAACATGCCCCACATGCGCAAAGGCAACGAGATCCTTAGTCTGTTAGCTCAGGGAAAGAGACAGTATTTCAAGCTTTGAAATCTCACCTTTTCTTCAGCTTCTTGCCCTCCTCTTTGGAGGCTGGAAGGATCATGGCCAAGTATGGACCATCCACTTCAAAAAAGATGCTGTTCTCTGAGCGCGTGATGTATGTGAGTGAGGCTGGATCCTGCAGTTCTTGGTACTGGTCATTTGTGAAGCCTTCCTGTGGCACAGCCCCAGAAGAACAGCTTCAATCCACAGCTGTCTGGTCACACAAGGGGAAGCCCCTGGGACACACCCTGCCCAAAGGGACCCCTGAGCATCCCTCTGAGAGCTGCAGCACAAGTTAGGACTCAAAAGTCAAAACACCTGTCCTGCCTGCTGAGAAGAAAGTCTTTGGACCCTAAAATGATATTTTCTTGTCTTAGAGAGCCTGGAGTGAGCAGAGGATAGGTTTAGACCTTGCTCTGGACTCCCTACCTGCACAGGTAAGCATGCACCTAACCTGGCCTCTTACAGACCCCCTCTCTGATGGGGGATATCAAACCTCTTTCTCCACTCAGATGCTCTCCAGGGCCATCATCCCCGACATCTCACTCACTACATGGGAAGTGGAGATGGAAAAGGGGCTCTCCCCACTCATCAGCTCTCTACCTCCTTTTCCCAGGCTGCAGAGCTGGCCTAGACAGGTGCCAGACTCACCTTCACCAGGATGTTCAGCATGGCACCTGGGTAAGAGATGGTCACTTTTGGCTTCTTGATATTGGTTGACTTGATGACGAAGTTCTCTGGGAAGCTGTTGGGAAGGACACACCAAATCCCATCGGTATCCAGTTCCAGAGGTCTCCTAAGGAAGGAAGGCTACTGTCAGGAGCAGAGTGGATGAGAGATGAGGATCAGCTCTGTGCTCCCCCATGAAGACAGTAGCAGCCTGTTGCATCTACTCTGTTCCCTTCTGCAAAGCAAACCCTCAAATTCAATACAGCAGTGTCAGGAATCTGAATGCTCCTAGAATCAAAGAATCACAGAGCGCTTGAGATTGGAAGGGACTTTAAAGCTCATGTCAATCCAACAACTCCTTGCCATGGGCATGGACAACTTCCCCTAGACCAGGTTACTCCAAGCCCTGTCCAACCTGGCCTTGAAACCCTTCCAGGGACAGGGCAGCAACAGCTTCTCTGGGCAACTTGTGCAGGGAAGAATTCCTTCCGAATATCCCATCTAACCCTGCCGTCTGTCAGTGGGAAGCCATTCCCCCTTGTCCCACCACTCCTGGCCATTGCCCAAAGCCTGTCTCCAGCTCTCTTGGGAATCCCTTTAAGCACTTAAAGGAGCTCTAAGGTCTCCCTGGAGCCTTCTCTTCTTCAGGATGAAAATCCCCAGCTTTCTCAGCCCTTCCTCATAGGAAATGTGTTCCATCCCTCTCAATACTCGAGTGTTTAACATGTTCCCACACCTGTCCTAGAAGCAGACAGACCTTCCCCAGCTCAGCACACACTCACCCAATCTGCTCGATCAACTCTCTGGCCTGGGTGATGATATTTGCCCCTGTGAAGCAGACAATGCCAGCCATTTCCATGGAGTACCAGCGAGCTCTGTGAGCAGAGGAGTTACAGTTAAGATCATTACATGATCCCTCCAAAACCCAGCTATGGAAGGGCAGGAGGATCTCTAGGGGAAGGAGGGCAAGAAACACATCAACACTGGGCCTTGGAACATTGTTCTCCTATGAAGTCCTCTACTTACGATGCTCCAGAAAAGCTGAAAACCCACTAACAGACAAGATTCCCATCATTTAATGTCTGGTAAGAGTCTCCAGGATGAGAAGTAATGGGTAGAAGCAAGAGGAGAGTGTTACAGGCAGGACCTACTCTCATCTTGGTGTTTCAGGAAGCGACTACCTCACCAGGACAATCCTGGTTTACAAGGGTCCTCTCTAGAGGACCCTGGATGGCCCAGGGGAGACTTACCCCTTCCGCATGACATATCCATAGAAGGAGTTGAGGATGCACTTGTGGGCCAGCTGCAGGGAGTCATAGAGGATCTCCATGTTCTTGCAGCGTTTCACTTCAGAGGCATCTCCCACCTCCACTGCTGCAGATAGCTTCTTCTTCCACACCTGCATGCCAAGGGCAGAGTCAGGACAATTCCACATATCACTACTGGTAGCACCCAACTGGTTTCCAGTCAGGCCCAGTATAGCATTGCAGCTCTACAGGAGTATCTTTGCTGAAGATCAGCATCATGAGTCGAACATCCCATTTTCTTTTGCAGCACGGGAGGGGTTGGCCAGAGGTGCTCTGTCACTTGTCAGAAAAGACTTGTAGCTCCCACCATTGATCAGAATTCAACCAGCATCAGCTGTGCTGCACCATATGTGTGCAGGGAAGAACGCAATACACTGTCTGCTGCAATCCATGATGCCTGGCTAACAGCAGAACCACCAGTGTAGAAAAAGCCTCTCTGCTAGCCCTGGGAATCATGGCAAAAGAGGCAGCTGGGAGGAACTGCAAAGCAACAGGCTCTTTAATTAACTCTGCCAGACACAGAGCCCCAGGGCCTCCTAGAATGGTTTGGGTTGGAAGGGATCTTAAACGCATCTCATCCCACCTCCTGCCTTGGGCATGAACACCTTCTACTAGACGAGGCTGCTCTAAGTCCCATCCAACCTGGCCTTGGACACTTTGAGGGATAGGGCAGCCACAGCTTCTCTGGTCAACCGGCGCCTTACCTCCGTCACAGGGAAGAGTTTCTTCCCAATAACTAATACAACCCTGCTCTCTATCAGTGCGAAGCCAACAGAGTAATTCTCTGAGGTTTTCAGCAAGGCACAAGAGGTGTCCAGGCTTGGCAAGAAAATTTGACCAGCACCCAAGCTTGATACCTTGTGCAGCCCCTTGAACTCATATCGGCGGTCCCGGAATGCTCGCACTGTGTCCACATAGAAAGAGTTCTCTCGTTGGCAGATGGTGGTGACTCGCTCCTCCACCTTGGTAACATGGATCTTCTTGTATGCCTTGCGGCAGTAATCTGGTTAAGGGAGGAGGAAGAGGGAGGTTCTCAGGGATGGGTGCCCTGCTACAGAGGGATGGGCACAGTAGGGATAGGGAGGCAGGCAGCTAAGCATAAGGCATGGGTAAGTGGGGGAGAGTCCTACTGCAAAGGGGGAGGAAGATCCCAGTATGGAAAGAAGCAGCACCTCTTCATGGAGGTGGAGGGCAAGGGGGAAAACAAACTAATCATATGGCCCACCTACAAACCCAGGCTTTGCCTCCAGCCAACTGGGTGGTTCTGCTGGACAGCATCCCTCCAGGTGATAGGATAATGTGATGTTTCCCTTTCATTAACTGGCTTTAATTAGCAACCTTACAAAAAATTGAGCCATTCATATTTCAGCTCAAATCTGTGGCTCTCTAAGACAAAGGGAAACACTGACAGAGGTAGCAGTGCCTGGCTCCTCTTAGGAAGCACGCATGAGTCTGTTGGGATCCTGGAGAAGTTCTGAGACCAGCCTGACCTCACCCCACAGCCCTAGGAGGGGTCACTACTGCTGAACACCACTCACAGTCCAGGTTGCAAAACATTGCCAGGATCATGACCTTGATTTGTTTTTTTTACCTGCCAGGCGCTTTTTCTCATACTTGGCTTGTTCTTCCTGGGAGAGCTCATGGAAGGCACGGGGTGGTCCATCAGCGAACAAGGGAGGGAACTTCTCTGACTCCAGCTGCTGCTGGATACGGTGATACTCGCTGCGGCTGGCAGGCACTGCAGAGAAGAGCAGTGATGAGTCTCCCAGGGGAGAAGCAGGAATTTGGCTTAATCTCTGTGGGCTGGACTACATGGTTCTTCCTATACTTACTGAACTCTCCTCTCCACTGCCATGTCATCCGGCGCTGGCAGTTGGCACCCGGCTTGTTGAAATCACAGGCAGCACATGTGGCCTCATCCACCATGGCCGAGGGCTGGATGCGGTAACAGACACAGAGGTGTTAGAAGGGACAGGTCCCCAAATGAGAACTCATGCCAGAACAGGTGCTGAGTGGCAGGAGAGCACAGGTGTGAACATCAGAGATGGCACTCAGTGAGTTCCCCTTTCCAGAGCCTTTCAGGAGCACACACCCCTCAAAACAACAGCTGGGTTTTTGGGAAGAGCTCTAGCTAAAGCTGTAGCTGAGTCTCTGAAGACCTGTGCATCCACAGAAGGACAATAGAGCTGGGGAAGCGGCTGGAGCACAAGTCTGATGAGGAGCAGCTGAAGAAGCTGGGGGGCTCAACCTGGAGAAAAGGAGGCTCAGGGAGGACATTCTTGCTCCTACAACTCCCTGACAGGAAGGTGGATCCAGGTGGGGGTCAGGCTCTGCTCCCAGGGAACAAGTGAGGAAACAGCCTCAAGTTGTGCCAGAAGATGTTTAGGTTGGATATTAGGGGAAAATCCTTCACTGGAAGGGTGATCAGACGTTGGCACAGGCTGCCCAGAGTGGCATTCTTCTGAAAGGATTAAGCCATGTGGATGTGCCACTTGGGCACATGGGTTAGTGGTGGTTTGGCAATGCTGGCAGAGTGGTTGGACTCAATGGTCTTACAGGGCTTTTCCAACCAAAATAATTCTGTGATTCCACAATTCCATGGCAGCTTGACCAAATTTCACACCCAGCCTTATCTGCTTCCCCTGCCCTGTGCAGAAAGCTCAGCCCTTGCTGTTAAGGGGATCCAGAGGAACCATCAAGGTCATCTGGAAGTCAGATTAGGAGAGACAAGATTGATATTACCCACCTGCAACCTGTTGGTCAGGATGATGTTGGGGTACATGGCCCCCACATCCAGATGATAGATAAGAGGACACTCAATTCTGTTGGGAACATCCTTCAGGGAATTCAGTTTGACCTTGATTTCATCACAAACCTGTGGTGAAATAAAGAGAAGTGAAACTAGGGCAGGAAGGAGTTAATGAGCCAAATACTTGTTAAATTTGGTTCTTCTTCACAGGGACACCTGCCACAGGCTCTGGGGATGGATCTAAAGGATCAAAGGAGCAGATGAAGGACTCCTTGACCACTGGTGCTTTAGGTTTTGATTTGAACCTCCAGGGCAAGCTTTTCTGTAGGGATACCTGGAAAGTAGGAGCAGCTGCTTCCTAAATATGACTTGATCAAGGACCTTTTCAGTGCAAATGGGTTAATGGAGACAACGGCAAAGACCACAGGTTCCCAGTCTAGTGCTGCCCTCCAAGAAACTCCAAACTTTGATTTGGAGAGGGGCAACCTGCACTTTTGTAGCTGATAAGAAGTGGGGAACAAGAGGAACAAGAGTGTTTGGGATATCTGAGGGGTCTGCCTTCTCCCTAAATTCCTTCCCAGCTCTCTCAGAGCTTTGCTCCTGGTTGAACCTGTGATGGGAAAAGCAGGAGCTGCATTCCTCAGATGGGGCAGAGACCCTCATCCCCAGGCTGGGCTGCAGGACTCAGCCTGTAGATGGGCTTCTTAGTCTCTCTTTGTTGAGCATAAACCAAACCCAAACAAGACTTTTAGAGCTGCAGTCCCAGTTTCCTGCCCAGGTCAGCTGTGCTGTGGGTGCTCTACCTCCTGGAAGTTGGTGACCTGATTCAAGGGCAGACCCTCCTCCTCCTCGATGGCGTGCTGCAGGGTCTTCTCCACGTGCTGCACCAGGAAGTCAAAGGCAGCAGGATTCTACAGGGACATGGAGATGGCAGTGAGGCCATAGGTAGCTGTCCCTGGCTGCAGGCTGGCAGGTCCTACCCTGCACCCCTGTCCCTGCTTGGCTTGGGAATCTCTAGGCTGTAAGGGACATGTTGAGGCACTGGGGGAGGTGATGGAGGTTAGCAGTCAAATCCAGAAACAGGTAAAAGACCCTCAGGAAGGCTTCAGAAGAAGCTCAGTTTGGAAGAGAGGACAGGACCCCAAGCTACAGAGGCATAACTTCCAAGAACCACTGGCTGAAAAACTAGCCCAAAACCCCATTTCACCACCATCCCCTGCTGTCAACAAGCTCTGGCATGCTTCCAGTATGTGACACTTGCTCTCCCAGTGCAGCATAGATGGCCACTTAGAGACCTCCTCCCATCCCAGCCCAGCCCAGCCCAGCCCAGCCCAGCCCAGCCCAGCTTCAGGTAGCAAGGGTCTCTTGGAGTTTGCCAAGCATTGGAACAGGCTGTTGAGCCAATGGTGAAATCACCATCCCTGGAAGTGTCCAGAAAACATGCAGATGTGGCACTTGGGGACATGGTTTAATGGTGGCCTTGGCAATGCTGGGTTAACAGCTGGACTTGGCAACATCAAAGGGCTTTTCCAACCTTACTGATTCTGTGATTCTAGGTGCTGCCCAAGCCCAGCAGGGACACACTGGAGATGCCAACAACAGTGGAAGAGTCATCCCTCCCCACCATGGTGCTCCATGAGGACAGGGCCTGGCTGCTGACCCATTACCATTTTGAAGCGGCAGGGAATGTCGCTGCGGAAAACCCCAGATTCCAGTGCTTCCACGTGGCCTCCCACGTAGGTCTCCGAGTCCAGCACATGTCCATCTTCTGTAAGTTTGTTGAATTCCTGCTCCTGCTTATTGGGGAAGATGATGTTGGCATGGTAGGCCTGAACCATCAGCAGTGCCTCACACAGTGTACCAGATCCTTTTCTTAACACCTGCACAAGAGAAACCAAAGCTGGTTTAAAATTCAAAAATAGTAGATTTAGATATTAGGAGGAAATTCTTCCCTGTGAGGGTGGTGAGGCACTGGACTGGCACAGAGAAGCTGTGGCGGCCCCATTCCTGGAAGTGTTCCAGGCCAGGCTGGATGGGGCTTGGAGCAATCTGGTCTAGTGGAAAGTGTCCCTGCCCTTGACAGGAGGGTGGACGAGATTATCTTTAAGATCCCTTCCAACCCAAACCAGTCTGTGATTCAGCAGAAGTGCTGTCCCAGCACTGGCAAGACTGGACTGTCACAAAATGAGCTGGACAGCTTCAGTTGGTGACACATCTGCAACACCACTCCACCGTCAAGTGCCTTAGTCAGCTCAACCAGGTGGGAACAGTTTCTACATGCTTAGCATCAACAACTTCCCAGCCATCCTCCCTACAGCTGACAACAGCCATCAGGAGACCCAGCTCTGCATGGCCATGACTGCAAGTGAACTTGGCTGAGCATGGCACATCAGCCATCCTTTTGTGCTCCAGCCCTGCACTGCCAAATCTCAGGTATCTTCTTCTTATAGAAAAACCTGTCTCCAAACACCCCACAGCTGTAGGTGAAAGGAGTAGCCTCTAAATCCACCCTCCTTTCCTCCCTGCCACACATGCAGAGTGTCTAGGCAGTGGGAATCAGATCTGTGGCCAGAGCATCCCTGCAGCATGGGAGACATGGCACTTCACCCAGCAAAGAGATCATCATTTTGGGAAAGCCCGCACCTCATCAGGCTCCATGGGAATGATGGTACACAAGGCAAAAATGAAGGGATGCACATACTTCATATACATGTAGTAAGTAGCAACGGCATCAGACACTGAGTAGGTGGCCAGGGTCTGTCAAGGAACGAGAGAAGCAAATTAATCCCAATCCCATGTGACGGAGTGGCTCAATAACAATGATCTTTCATTGCTTCCTGCTGGACATTCTCATATCAGCAGGAAGCAGGAAAAGGTGTATTTCTCCATAGCCTAGGTTGTAAAGAATAATGTGTTTGCTTCCGAGGTCATCCTGCTTTAGCGCTAATCAAACAGCAACATGTCAGCTCTAACTGACAAGGAACAGGGAAGATGAGCTGAAGGCAAAGAATCCACCCAGTTTGGGTCTCAGGAAGCTGCTAGAGGCCTCAGCAGAACCTCCTGCCTGTGACACCCGGAGCACTAACCCTCTCCTGTTCCCCCAGCAGGTCTCAGTTCTTTGTGGTGTTTCTGATTTCAGTGGTGTTTTTCACCCCACACTGATGTAAATAAATACAGAGAATGTACAGTGAAATGCCAGGGCCAGAAACACTTCAGGGGAATCCTGTTCCTTCTCCCTGTGAGCTCTAAGGCATTGAAAGTCTGGAGAGACAGATTCAGTTAATTTCTCAAAATCCACTTTAACTTACAGACTCAGTCATAGTGCAGCTGCTCTAGGCTTGTTTCTGCATAGAGCACAGGGAGGGAATACCTGAGGCTCCTCTGTGGCCATCCGGCACATCTCCTCAGGGTCCAGCTCCACTGGATCGTAACCCAGTTTTGCTTTAGCTGCTGCTTTCAGGTTGTGACTTCCCACTGGGAGGTAACTGTCTCTCTTCACCCACCTGGACCAAATCAGGAAAATATCAGTTTGTGCAGAAAAACCAGCCCTCACCTTCAAAACAGGCTCAAGATTGGGAAGGGGACCTCAGCTACCACAGGGACCTCTCACTAAGGACAGCTCAGCATCCAAGAACAGTGGGGTACAAGGCTGTCCAACTTCAGCTAGCCCAACCAGAACAAACCCCACTGTCCATCCCACCACCACTGCTCATAGTTTCCACCTTCCAGCTCCCTCAGTGGCTTTAAGATAAATATTTCACCACTGGAGAAGACCCCACCAGAACTGCAGGGACATCCAGCTGTGCTCCAGAGCCCAGACTGCTCCAGGGGGGAAAACCCACATAAAACTCCAAAGTTCTCTCTTTTCCCATGTGTCCTTTCCTCTTCCATCTGTGTCAGGAGGCTGGTAGGTGGAGGCTATAGTCCCCTTCCCTGCTCCAATGGCTAGATCTTAACCCACTCCCTCTCCCTTTCTCTGTCCTCCCAAATCAGTGATCAAACACCCAAGGCTGCAGGACAAGAGTCAGCCCTGGGAGCCCTTCAGGAGAAGACTTGGCACCTCCTGTGAGATGCAGCATGCCAAGGGGAAGAAGACAACACAGAAATGGATTATTGCACAGCTGAAGAAGGTGACACAAAGCTTCCAACAGACAGAATGTAATAACAGTATTCAAATACAACCGTAGGTATTTCGTCTGAACTGAAGAGATAAAGACAAAGCTATGGGGTAGAGGGGCAGCATTCGGTACCTCAGACAGTCCATGTGGATACACTGGGATGCCTTGTACTCTCCCTGGCTATCCTTCTGAAACCCAATTTCCTGATACATATTAATTCCATGAGCTGCTGCTCTTGCTTCCACAAAGGGCCTGAGGAAAAAGGCAGTGTGAAGAGAAGGATCAGAACAGCCATTTTCCTGCATTCCAACAATGGTTCCATGACCACTTTGTTACAAACTGCCTAAAGAATTTTTCTTGTGATTTATCTGTGTATCTGGTCACAGGGAACGCTTCCTGCAGGACAAGTAGACACATCATTCCTGGAAGTGTTCAAGGCCAGGTGGGACTTGAAACAACCTGGTCTATTGGAAGGTGTCTCTGGTCACGGCAGCGTGGTTGGAGCAAGATGATTTTTAAGGTCTCTTCCAACCCAAACCATTTTGTGGTTCAAGAGGCAAACCTGCTTGCTTGTATCCTGCATCTGTAGGGGGAGGCATGTGGTCTCTCTCCCCCTGCTTCCCCAGGCTTGTCTGCACACCTCTTCCAATATCCTCCATGTCTCTTTTGACACTCTCCCTGCTCTCCCACGACTGGGCTCATCCATATGCTGACATTCCCACATTGCCAAGGGTTTAAAAGCAGCTCACACAAGTGCATGGGATTCTTCAGAAAGTCCTACTGCCAAGCCAATGATCACAGGATTTGGTGAGGTGCAGGACATGGCCACTCCGCATGTGGCCACATGGCTTCCCCATACTGTCTGAACTATGGAAGGATGTTGAGGATGGGACCTGACCCTGCCCTCTAGCTCAGGTGACACCTTGACAGTTTAGTCATCATCCCTGATCTTACCAGTCAAAGAAGTCTCCGTTGTATGTGACAATGATGGTGGGTTTGGTCTCCTGGACATGTTCAAACCATCTCTGGATTAAATGAGCCTGGGATGAAACAGAAAAGACATGTATTTTAAGGAACTTCATTTCCTCCACAGAGAGGCGGTGGATACCACCACACAGTTTGTTCCACCCTTCCCCCTTCCTCTGCACCTAGCCTGAACCTGACTTCTCTTACCCTTATTCCCAAAAAATGAAAGCACAAGCAGCCCTGCTGGATTTACCATGTTCCCTAGGAAGGCAATCTGCCAGGGAATGAGCTCTCTGGCCAAGAAAAGCTCCAGGCAGGTAAAACTCTGCAGAGCAGAACTGACTTACCTCATCTGGTTCATTGAAGACACAAAATGGACCCTCATACTCTGGCTTGGGAGTAAACTCAAAGTCTTCAATGTCCTCTGAGACAATCTCCCTGTTTGTGATCAAGTAGCCCTGAGGAGATGATAAGGAGGCAGTGAGGAGGACTGGGGTAACAGGCAACTCAAAAATGCTGTCCAAACAATGGGATGCTTTCCTCTTGAAAGCCAGAGCTTCTGTCAAGGAGGAACAACATTTTGGGAGTCATCCATTGAAGCATCATTGACTATCAGAAATGGAGGCCATGGAGAGACAACATGGGATACCAGTGTTGTCTCTCTCCCACAGAGAAGCACCAGCAACCTGGGCTGAGTTCCACAAAATTCGGTTTCCTGTGCATCACCCAGACTTTAATGCCATTCCCACAGCCACACATCATACAGCTGGCAGCATGGCAAGCCTGGAGCCAGCAGGATTGGAGGAGAATGCTAGGCTGCTTCCTGGCTTTACTGCCCAAGCCTGAAGGAAACCACCCTGGTATCCTTACCTGCCCATCAATCATGTAGGAGATCATCATGATCTGGTCTGTGTCTGCATCAGGAAACTTCAAAGGGAGTTTGGTTGTTTCAATATCAAAGGCAAGAACAACAGGATCCTGGGCAGGACCAAATCCATTAGAAAATATTCCAGAACTGACTTGAAGGGTGGTTCCCATAAAACCCAGTGTTGGCCCAGTAAGTGAACTAGAACCTCCCCATTAATCATTTTAGTGCTTTATCAACCCAAAAATCACTACCCAAGCCCAGTGTTCCCCCTGCCACCATGGTTTTACACTGGCAGTGTGTCAGAAACCAGTGGTGGGGGGTACACATCTGCACAGAGGACACTTGCTGGCCCAATGCTCACCGGCCGTTCCACAAGGTCATCTCGGCGGATGATTTCCGGGGGGTAGGTGTTGCCCCAGTATCGCACGTTGTACCAGTGAGCCTGTGGAGAGATGAGGGTGGGCAGTGCCTTATGACAGGGCCACATCCCCATGTCACTGTCCAGCTGCTGGGGATGGAACTGTGGCAATCACAGGCCGCCCAGAAGAAAGGCTCCAACTATGGCCATGCATTAATCAGTTAGCTTTTCTGTGTGCCATTAACTAAGGAGAAGCCCAGGAGAACAGAACTGAGCTCTAGACATGAGCTCATTGTCACCAATACTTTTGTAAAGGTGTTGGAGAGAAAAAACTCTTCTGCATTTCAGGAGTGTGACTTGGAAAGCAAAGCTCTTCTCTACTCACCACATGGATCTTCAGGTCGATGGAAAGGCGAACATGGTAGGGCACATCATACTCCCGCATATCCACAATGTTGTCCATCTGGTTGGCAATTTTTCTGGAGGCTCCTTGCTCATCTGTGCTTAGACTGCCCCCACTCAGAGCACTGGAAGAGCAGAGGGAAGCAGCTGCCTTACCCACGTGTCCATCTCCCAGGATGCCCAGTGGCACTGGTGACACCGGCAGCAGGAGTCAGGGACAGGAGAGAAACAGAAAACGTTGGATTATTTTTGTCTTGATCACAACTAGAAGTAAGGTTGCCCATTGCCTCTCTGGATCCTTTCACAGGGAACAGGTAAACTATTTGACAGGCAGCCAGAGATACCACCACATCCCATCCCATCAGCTCTGGGACCTCTTGATGTACACCACAGAGCTGGAAGGACCACCCTGAAGATGGGTGACAGAGAGGCAGAGCTGGGGTCAGACGCAGGCAGGATAATACCTCTGAGGCCAGCTGGGAAATAATCAAGAGGGTCTAATTATTAAGTGGGTGGTGAGGCAGTGGCACAGACTGCCCAGAGAAACTGTGGCTGCCGCATCCCTGGAAGTGTTCAAAGCCAGACTGGACATGGCTTGGAGCAACCTGGTCAAGACGAAGGTGTCCGCAGGTAGGTTGGACTAGATGGCCTTTAGAGGTCCCTTCCAACCCAAACTATTCCATGGTTCTATGAATTATTAACATGAGAGACTGACTGAATCCCCTACGGGGAGCTCCCACCTTGACAGCATGGCTGTGTAGACGTCACTCGCCTGGTCCTGCTCCCTGTTTTTCCTCACAGCAGGAGAGATCTCCTTCCGCACCTTCACCAAGTCCTCCACTGTGTTGAAGGACAGCTTGATGTAGTTCCTCTTCAGGCCCACCAAGTGGTTTGGCTGCAAAGCAGCAGGAGAATGGCAGCTCAGGGATGGGCACCATGAGAGAGGGATGGAAGGCCAACAAGACTGATGGAGGTGGAAGGATTGGCCAAAAAAGAGGTGCTGATGGGTGGGACAGTAAAGCACCGAGGAGAGATTCTGGTGGGTGTATCAAGAGCACAAGAGCAGCACAGCAAGAGCCCAGCTAGCCCTACTGCTTGTGCAGGCACCCACAAGTGGGATTTACCCAGGGAAAAAGATGAAGAATGGATCAAACATGAGCAGCATCCCCCTCCTGCAGTATGCTTCTTCCTCCAACCACTTTAATTCCAGAAATTAATGTCCTGAACACATTGTCTGAAACAGCTGATATGTTCAAGGAGAGGAATGTAATTACTGCTGATAAGCAATTAGCCATAATAAACACATTTCTGAGACGCCACAGCAGCACCAGGAGACTTAAGCATGCTGCTTTCTCTCCCTGCTCATCCCTTCCTACATCACTAGAGCTGTGCAAGGTCCAAAAAACCCCCACAGAGGGATACAGACCAGGTCCAAGTCCTCTTTGGGGACAGTTTCCAGCTTTGCAATCTTCCCTTGGAACTTCTTGGAGAGGAAGGAGGACACTTCCCGCTCACAGCCCTGTCAAGAGAGCCGGGGGCTGAGCAGTGCGTCCCTGTCCTTGGGAGGAGATCATCCCCAAGCAACCTGCCCAGGCGGTCTTGAGCTCCCCAAGATACTGTCTCCTTCCCTGGGGAGCTCAGCCCTGCCCCTCCTCACCTTCTGGGTGGCGATGTAGAAGTAGGGCTTGTAGGGTAGGGCCACCTAGGAAGAAGCACACAGACGATGGTGACAGATTCCCTTCCTGGAACACCGAACCCACTTGGTCCCTCCCGGTACCAACCTTGAAGCGGCTCCCATCCTCCTGGATGAAGTAGTAGTCCACTGCGCTCACCGACCGCCGGTCCTCATCCAGCACTTCCGTCTGCCCATGGGCACGAGGACTCAGCAAGGTCCCTCCATGGGACTCCCCCGGGACCCCACCATGGGACCCTTTCTGCCCGGGGCTTACCGGAGGTCTCTGTGCGGGACTTCCCTCCCCGTAGGGCCAGGGAAACATGGGAGGCCCAGTAGGGACATTGGGCCTTCACCCCCGAGTCGGGTCGGGGTCTATCTGTGGGAACCTCCTCGCTCGGCCCTACCGTGGGTCTCCCCAGGGGACTCCCTTCCCCACGCCTTATGGGGGGTATCTCCGTGGGACTCCTTCTACACCCCGGGCTGTATAGGGGGCCTCCCCATAGGACCCCTGCCCCCAGCCCTACCGGCGATAACTCCGTGGGACTACCATCCCTGGTACGGCTGGGGTGTCTCTGCGGGAAACCCCTCTCCAGGCCCTGTCTCCCCAAGGGACCTCCCCGTGCCCCATCTGTTGCCTGCTCGCCTCCCGCCGCGCCGGCCCGTACCGGGTGCATGTTGATGAGCCAGCCCGTCCGCTCACCGGGCTCCGTGGGCCGCTCGAAGCCGAACAGGGCGTCCAGCCGGTCCGTGCGCTGTGCCCGCTCTAGGCGCTTGAGCGCAGACAGCGCGGGAGCATCGTCACGGCCGGAGCCCGCGCCGTCCGCCGGCTCCCAGGGCCCGCCTGGCCGCCGGCCCCGCCGCGCTGTCTCGGGCTCGGCGCCGTCCCGCAGCCCCATCCCGGCCGGCCTGGGCCGCACGTCAGCGGAGCCGCGGGAGGAATTTCCCGCTCTGCACCCAGTTCCCGCGAGAGCGAACCCCGCACCGCGCCCCGTGGCGAGAGCACCAATCAGAACGCGGCGTCTCCTCCCCCTGGGGCACATCCCACCAATGACAGGCGGAGCTCTCGCCCCCCGTCCCGCCCCCGACGCGCGCCCCCGCCCTTCCGCGGCGACCCGGGCGGAGCGGCTGCCCCGGAGCTGCGGCGGCACCGGCTGCCAGGCTGCAGGTTTGTCCCAGCCCGGCGGTAGGGAGGACGGCCCAGCACACCCAGCGGAATCCTCTGTCCAGCCGCCGGAGCCCCGGAGCCGGGTCCTGCCCCGGCCCAGGATGTGCCTGCTGCTTTCCCCGTTGTGGATTCAGGCAGCAGCAAAGCTGAGCATAGGTCCCAGAGGCATACACACGGGTCCCAGAGACACATACGGACGCAGGCACAGGACACCCAGGACTCACGGGCACCAGATGCACAGACGGCCACCTGCAAGATACTGCTGTCATCAGCACCCTGCACAGGACCTACATATCAGGAAAATCCACAAACACCAGAGGTTTATGTCCAAGAAGGATACAGATGAGTCCTTCGACTTTATTCGAGAAAAGGGAGAGTGCATTGGGGCACACACCCCCGTGGTTTTCTCTCTCGAGGTTTCGGAGGATGCAGCCTCCCTTTTATCCTAACTCCCGGCCGCATGTTGTCCTGTTCCTTTCCCCATTGGCTGAGGAAGGTGCAGCCTTTCCGGACTGCCTATCCGATATCCCTTCTTGAACCTGTCATTTTACCCCAAAGTTCAGAAACTCCGGCTTGTCTGTTTCAGGCGTCAAGCTGTCAGGGCTCTGCAACGAAACTGCTGCCCAAAGTCAGTAAAGACATTAAGACCCATTTCAAAGACGTTAACACCCATCAAATTGTTTGTGAAGACATTAGCACACATCTTCCTTCTCACACATCACACCCCAGCCCCCATTCCCACACCCCTCCCCGTGTCTGGTGTCCCCCCAGTTCACACATTCAGCAGTGGCAAAGCCCAGGCTGATCCTTCTAGAAGGGCCAACCCAAATGGTTTTCTGGATAGCCCATGGATTAGTATGTCCCCTTTGTATAGAAAATCACGCTATGAAAAGGGAGTGTCCATAAAGGAGACGCAGTGTTGGAAATGATACAAAGTTAAAAAAAAAATGAATGTAACTTTAGTCAGGTTTGTTTGCCTTTGTCCAGGGGAAAAGGGAATTGAAGTTTCTTTTCAAATGACTCTGTTTCACCAGCCGAAAACTGATGATTTTAGCACCTACGTAGATTGGGAGTAGCCAGCAGACACACAGATACCAACAGATGAGTAACCTTCAATGGACATTAACGAACATCAACCATCAACCCCAGACACTGCCCCCGGCATGGTGAGAGACACCTGGTCCGGAAAAGACTGATAAGCGAACCAAGGAATGAGGACCAAATTAGCCTCGGAGGTGAAGAAATCTGTAAGCAATAGGAAACCAAACACTACGAACTGCATAACTTGGGACCAATGAACATTGAATCAATGAATTTCTATGAGGTTTGACTGTATAAAGTATGGGGGAAATCTAGTAAAATTTGTGTCATGGAATGATTTTCTCTGCATACCCGGGCAATGTGTGGGTGGAATTATTTCTGTTACACATCCTGGCCAGATTAAAGTCATGCCTTGATTCTCTAGCACTAAAAATATTGTTGGAGAGTTTTTTGTTTTTCCTGCAGTTTCGGTGACACATTCATCCTTTCTATTTGACCTGAGTTCTGAGGGTGCCAGGAGGTGTGGAGGTCCCACTGAATTCTCAAAGCAGCCATAATCCTTTGAAGGATCCCCCAGCAAAATGAGTTCCCATGTCCGAGTCCACTGCCTTCACAATCCCATATTCAGAAATCATTTGTTAACTGATCAAATAAGTTGCTGAAGCAACAAGAAACGCCACCCTACCAGCCGGCATACCACTACCGGAGGATATTTAAGCCCTCTGAAAGGAATGACAAAGAGGTGTCTTCACAAACTAACTGTGGGCCTGATGGTAGATAAAGCCAGATACTGAGAGGTGAAAGAAGCAAAGGGAGGAACCATAAATTCCATAGGAATTCCACTAATTGACACAGACTGTTATTCACTGAAGACTGTGCTAATCCCTGGATTTAGAGAAAAAGAACAGAGACACAAGGAAAAGAATAGGGGTGGGGTACACCTTAGAAAGGGGGTTTGTATTAAGCGATTTGGGAAGTCTGTACCTCTCAAGTACCTCAGCCAATGGGGAAAGAGAGAAGGAAATGTGGCCAGGAAATTAGAATAAAAACAATATGTGTCCTCCTAACAATATGAGAGACCCCATGGGAAATGCCCATGACCTCTCCCTTTATTTTAATAAACAAGACTCCTCTGTCTCCTTTTTGGACATAAACCTCTGGTGTTTGTGGATTAATTTTCCTGACACCTCTTGCCCAGGGCATCTCAGCAAAATACACCCGACATCCTTGGAAAGGATGTCACTCCCCCTCCTTGCAATCTCCTTTGTAGTCTGCCTATTAGCTTTAGCCAGGCACCCCTCAATAGCTCGTTTTGCTAAAAGAAAAAGACCCAAAGCAGAACATCTTGAGGAAGGTCTCTGCCAGTCCTCGAGAGCCCCAATGACTCCCCCCATGGAGTTGTTTTAACATTTGCAGGGTCAAAGCTCCTGGCATCTACTATTTACTGTACTTTGTAAATCAGTTCTCCCCTCTTTCTTCTGCCCAACCACTTTTAATTATCTCCAACTCCTATGGTGGGAAAGACAGCAGCACCACCACTATTACCGCAGACCTGAGCCCTAGGGTATATCACCGTCTCCCGCAGCCATAGGGAGGAGGAGGAGAGATGATCCAGCAGGCAGGAATTGTGCAGCAAGATTGATTTATTTAATTATTTTACAAACTCTTTTATAGACTTTTTTCTTCATAGTCTAATTGGACAAGGATCAGCCACCCCTTGGGGTGATTGGCTAAAATCCTAAAACATCCATTGTCAAAATATTTTTCTACTGTACCATAAACAAGACTTTTCAAGGTTGCAGGTGGCTTGGGTGTTTACATAACTCTGCTACCTCTTCTGTGAGAGAGAAAAGTCTCTCACGGACTTAGAAAATAGCAAGAAAATCCTTGCTAGCGGCATTTTTGTATCTACAATTCCCCCTTTTTGTTTTTTAAGATAACAACTCTACTATTAATCCTAAATAGAAATTTACATCAGTTATTAATTCTAAATATGTCCTTAAGGCTTTAACTATCTGACTCCATAGCAAGAAATTTAAAGTTCAGTCTCTGCTTGTGGAAGGACCATCCCAGTCTCTGCTTGTAGAAGGACCATCTGCCTGACGGTCGACATCTTGGTCATCGTCAGAAGAGTCATTAGGCTGATGATCTACATTCTGGTCGCCATTTGGATGTTTGGTGTTCTGGCCACCATTTGGAGGTTGCCTGTTCTGCCTCTGGTGCCGTAGGTCAGGGCGAACACATTTTGCAGGTAGCCACCATACCCCAGTATAACGCAAGCATACCCACGACCCCAAACAATAAGCTCATGCAGGCCTTCCCACTGGTTAGTGAGTAAATTCCGCACCCAGACTTTTGCCCGGGGCAGCTGTCTCTCGCCTGCAGACTGCAATGAGAGAAAATGATTCAAAATAACAGGATTATTTGAATTTTGTAAGGAGATTAGTTGTATACAAAGCTTTTGCTAGTCGGCTTCAGTAACCAAATTCAAAGGTTCCTGTGAGAATCATTCAAAAGCCATGATAACAGCACTTAATCCAACTAACTGAGCAGAGCCTGACTCAGATTGGTAGGTTAATCAATCACTGCAAAGGCAGTGTAGGACACTATGCGCCCTTACACACAGTGACCCCTGATAAAAATTTGTCCCAATCCATACACCCCAAGCTGCCAACACGTCCCGTCCCCAAAGGTTAAGGGAAGTGGTAGCAACATAAGGCCTAATTGTAGCTGTGTGCCCCTCTGAATCCTTCACCATCACAGGCCGTTCGCTTAAATAGCTCTGTGTAGTTCCTCCTAATCCTGTGATGGCCGATCCCACTGGGATAAAGTCCACGAGGGAGGCCACACAGAGAAGGAGATGATAGTTACATCAGCACCCGTATCAATCAAACCTTGAAGCTGAGTCTGGGGTGGACGGGCGTTCGGCAGGATCAGGGTACATGTCATCTGTGGCCTTTGGTCAGAGATGTCTGCAGTCCAGAAGACCTGCGGAAGTCCCGTAGATCCACTGCCGTTATCTTCGTGAGTTGGTTGTTCTATCCTGGGGACACAAGACTTAAAAGGCACTAATTCAGCAAGACAGGTCTTTTCAGGAATAGTTACAGGGGGTTTTTGCGTGGAGACCATAGCGCAAATCTGACCTTTAAAGTCAGCGTCAATAACTCCTGAGTGCACTAAGATTCCTTGATGGGCAACGTCAGGTTTTCCCACCAGCGTCGCACTGGATCCCTGGGCTAAAGGTCCATATGCATCCAAGGGAACCTTATAAATACCGCTAGAGTCTAAGATGACTGCGGCTGCGGTGTGGACGTCAGAACCGTCTGATCCCTGGGTGCCGTCTCTAGGGTGGCTGGGTAGGCCTGTGCCTGTACCTGTGCCACTCTCTTGGGGAATGACTGCATCGGAGAGCAATTCCCCCTCCTTGCACCCCGGCGGAAATTTCCCGACAAAAGCTGACCATCGGCATGAGTCTGAGATCTACAACAGTCTGAGCAATGCTCTGGCCTGCCAACACCTCTTGCACTGGGGGATCGGTGTGTTCTCTTCTCGGCTCGGCTTAGGCTGCTTCCGTTTTTTCGCCTGTTTTGGTTGCTTTGGTTCACAACCAGAAGATGCGTGAACAGGCTGCAGGAACGTGGTCAAAGCAGGCCTTTTCTGGTTCCCAGATCCCACCTTAGCACAGGCTTCGACTATGTCTGTTACCTCAGGATCCCCTGGCAAGTCATCTATGATTTTTCTGCACTCTTCATTTGTGTTATCTCTCACTAACTGCCTTAACAACATCTGTCTTAACCCGTCATCCTCAACCTGCTTCTCGAGAGAAGCAGCAACTTTCTCTACAAAGGAGAGGAATGACTCTGATTTCCCTTGAACTATTTCAGTATATCGCTTTCTGGGCGCAGACAACTCTATGGTTTTCAACAGGGCAGCCATGCTGACCTGTTGAGCTTGCTGCAGGACGCTAGAAGACAAAGTACCCTGTAGGCTGGGATCAGAGAAGGGACCAGTCCCCATCAAAGCATCCATTCCTGCTGTCCATCTAGGATAGGCAGCAGGGAGCTGCATATTCCCTAATGCAGCCTTGTCAGCCAGCTTTCTCCATGTTTTCTCAAAAACTGTAAATTGTACAGGTTGAAATAGAATTTGACCTAAGTGTCTGATATCAAATGGAGAAAGCAAATCTGTATTTATCACCCTTATTATCTGCATAACCTCAGCAGAACCTAGCCCATATTGTGCCACCTTGGATTGCAGATCCTGGGCAACCTTCCAAGCAACTACCTCATGCTTCTCATGCTCCCCTGAATTTGGGAGAGCCTTATACACTGAGAAAGCTTGGATCTCCCCTTTTGGGGAGTCACTACCATCCTGAACTTCTGGCACAGCCTGTGGATGAAGTGTGACAGCTTCTCGGTTACCCCCAGAATCCTCAGATCTATTTGGTATTCCAAGTGTTTCCAATAACCTCCAGTCACCCTCCTCCAATGCTCGCATCTTAACTGACTCTAAGAAGTGATTGTAGTGGGTCGGACGCACTGTTACCGTGCAGTCCTGAAAGGTCCAGGGGCGAGACCGGTGCAGCCTTTTCCTTTGCTGCGTGGCTACAGCCGCCTGACAGCCTGGGGCCAGAACCTCATCTGCTTAACTGCCTGACAATGAGTCATCAGGCAAAGGCAACTCTGAGACGCTGGGAGCGAACAGAGATGGATGGAGAGGAGCACTTTGGCTAAGTTTGCTAGAGCCAGAACAGAAAGCACAGACTACAGTTGGCTGCGCTGCAGTTTGAACAGCAGCTTCTTTATGGGAGGCCGTGTCGGCCGGTCCCGACCGAGCCGGTACTGGAGCTGCTGCCGCCGTCTCTGGGGCTACAGCCGCTCCCGGCACTGCGCTAGGCCCTTGCTCCGCAGCCGTGCTCAGCACCGTGCTCGTCACTTGCTCTGCGCCGGCGCTCGGTGCCGCTGCCGAAACCGCTCCTGTTTCGCGCTCCCCGGCCGCGTTCGGCGCTGCTGCCCCCAGCCACCGCTCCGCAGTCGCCGCTGCTTCCGGGTTTTCCTGTGGCAGCGCTACTTCTGGGCTCGCCGCCGGCTGCGCCGCTTCCTGGTTTGGAGCCGCGTCTCCCGCGGGCGGCGTGGGCGGTGCCGGCGGCGCGGGCCCAGCATGCCCCACACGGCAGGGTGGCTCTGGCATCAGCAGCAGCCGCTCTAACAAGCTGAGCAGGTCCTCCATCCTTTGGGATAGGTTCGGTAACTCTGTCAGCAAAGGCAGATGCTGTATTAAAAGGTCGATGGCTCGGTTCTACGACTGCGCAGAACAGTCCAGTGCCAAGGAGGGCAGCGGACCACACTCAGGCAGTCTCGGTTCAGTCTCGCCTGGCGCTACGCTGGCTAAGAAGTTAGATCCAGGTGCATATGCAACCGGGCTAGGAGCTGCTCTGGGGGTCCAGTTCGCTAAGCCGCTAATTCGCGGCCCTGGATAAACCGTGGCCGCCGCCAAGCTGAGCGGTAAGGCAGGCTGTGCGCCCTCCTGCTGCCCCGACCCCCCCGCCTCTGCCGGCGCAGGGTCCCTGGGGGCTGCGGAGTCCTGCGATTGTGCAGGGTGAGCTGGCACAGGCTCTGCCTGTGGAGCCGGGGGGGGTTTTCCGAATCCACCATCATTTGCCCCGGAAGCCCAGTCAGCGGGGTCCCCCCCGAACATTCCTCCGTCACTCATCACCGAAATAGGCGAGCCAGCTCTGCTGCTACAGTCAAGGTCTGTCAGAAGAAAAAATAACGAACGCCAGGTTTGATATAATTCTAACGCTGCTGGGTCCCCAGACGGGAGCTCATGTCGGACAGCACAGCCAAGTTCCTGCCATAAGGCAAAGTCCAGGGCAGTATCTCTGTCCATGGAAATCCCTTTTAAGGTAGCCCAATCTAATAATTCCCGAAGTGAGTTTTCAGGAATGGAGGTGTGCATTATACTAAACACACCTTTCCAGACCATTACCACAGCGTTGATTTGTGAGCCGCTGTTTGCCATTTCTCAGTCCTGTCAGACTTCCCGGTCCCAGGGGGAAGGGGAACAGTGTACCTCTAGAGAAATTCGGCTTGGCTCGCAGTATGCAGGACACGTCAGAGAGTGCAGATCACATCGGGCAGCACCAAATATTACCGCAGGCCTGGGCCCTAGGGTATATCACCGTCTCCCGCAGCCATAGGGAGGAGGAGGAGAGATGATCCAGCAGGCAGGAATTGTGCAGCAAGATTGATTTATTTAATTATTTTACAAACTCTTTTATAGACTTTTTTCTTCATAGTCTAATTGGACAAAGGATCAGCCACCCCTTGGGGGTGATTGGCTAAAATCCTAAAACATCCATTGTCAAAATATTTTTCTACTATACCATAAACAAGACTTTTCAAGGTTGCAGGTGGCTTGGGTGTTTACATAACTCTGCTACCTCTTCTGTGAGAGAGAAAAGTCTCTCACGGACTTAGAAACTAACAAGAAAATCCTTGCTAGCAGCATTTTTGTATCTACACACCACCACTCCCCCCTTCCCCTGGCAACGTTGAGCCACAGGGAGCAAAGAGAGGATCCCGGAGACCTCTGGCAGAAGTGCTGCTTTCTGAACCTCTCCATTGACCAGTTGATTACCTATTGTCTCTTCTGAGTACCCTGCCCGATGTCCTCTAACGCGTATTATTTCTACCTCTTTTGGTAAATTCACCACCTCCAACAGGCAAGTAATTCAGCTCTCATGAGCGAACATTCAACCTTTCTCTCCATCACCTCTGCTCTCCCTTCAGACACTCCAAGCCCCCCTCCTCCAGCCAGAAAACTAAGCAATTTCACAGTGGTTTCCCCTACCACTTCCTCCCTTTCTCCCAATAGGAGGAAGTCATTCACATACTGCAATAGCCTAATTCCTAAGGATGGAGTAAATTCTTTTAATATCTTGCCCAAATAAGACCAGTGTTTCTGTGTATCCCTGCGGAGGACCATCCATGTCTTTACTATTTTCCCTTCTCCCTCTTGTTCCCACTCAAAGGCAAAATACTGTTTACTATGCTCTGTAAGTGAGCATCCCCAGAAATCATCTTTTAAATTAAGTACTGAATAGTTGCAGTGTGAGGATTATCTGGGACCATGGAGTGCCTGGGTTCAAGAGGCTCATTTATTATTCTTAGGTCCTGCACCATTCTATAAGCTCCAAAAGACCCCCCTTTAACAGGGACTCAATAACAGGTTGTAACCCCTTCCTTCCTTCTCTTGAAAGAGGGTATTGCTTTTTAGACACCACTTGTCCAGGTTACCTCAGAGTAATTTGAAGAGGCTCCACATCCAGTTTTCCATATTCCCCTGGGACTGCTAACACTTCTGTGTTCACTTTAGCACAAGCTTTATTAGCACAACAGCACTAGCCTCCCCAACACCCCTCACAACACTAACTCGCATTCCCAACTCAGTCATCAAATCCCCTCCTAGCAAACCATAATCACAACTAGGAACAAACAGAAATCCTCACTGTTTCTCTTTTCTTTCCTTATCCCATAGTCTCCTACTGCTGTTTGCCTGAACCATATTCTTTCACACTCCCCTTCAAACAATCCTTTCCCAAACCAACACCATCTGTCCCCTGTTGCAGAGACTCAACTCCCCTTATTGCCCCCTCTGGGTGTCCATGTCCTTAACTGCCTCTGGGAGAATGTGCAAACCATCTCAATATTCCCCCAAAGGACCCTTTGGAGGTCTTTCGGGATCATCATCCCTACAGTTGAGACCCTTTCTTGATTTTCCTTTACTGCCCTCTCTGGTTGTCCTGCCAGACTCCCCAAAGTTCCCACTGTACTCACTGGTGAGATTTCCAGTGGTCCTTTCCTGCGGACTTTTCGTGGACGCCCCTGGCCTGTCTCCTGGACAGTCTTGGGTACCCAATCAATCACCCGCTGCTGGCCAGTGCTGAAGGGAGCTGGTATTTTGGTTTGAAAGACAGGTGTCTGCTAAGGAAGGCAGGAGCCTTCCTTGAAATGGAAAATGTAATCCCCCTTCCCTCCAAATTACTATAATTTTGAAATTAAGGGGCTTTCAGGCAAAAATATGAGGAATAGGAATAACAGTTCTTTACTAATATATATCTATATGTGTGTAACAAGTCAAACCAACAACAACAACTATGGCAGTAACAGCAAACAATCACAAACCCAGTGCCAGCCTTCTCGGCTGTCAGGCCCTTTCCCCTCGGGTGCAGTTCCGCTCGCAGCCGGCAGGGGCGCTGGCGGCTCCCGGTGAGCAGGGCAGGTGCGATGGTTCCCCCGCGGCTGCAGGGGGCGCTCCGGAGCGAGCTCGGGGAGCACGCGGCAATGGCGGCTTTGTCGAGCCGGTAAGGGATGGAACAAAGGCTTCACAAACCCCCTGGGCAGCCGATCCCGGTGCCCCGGCTGGACCCTCGGGAACAGCAAACTGAAACGGCAGGAATGAGCACAAAATCCCAGGTCGTAGTGTTATAAACATATATTGTAATATTGCTTCTCGCAAGTATTAAGGTAGATATTATACAATGTTAAAAATGCTTTTGCTGTGTGGATGTAGTTTTCTTTCTTTCTAGCAAGAATTTAGCAAGTGTGAGCGAGTAAGATAACTTCCAAGAGAACAGAGGATGAGGCCCAAAAGCGGCTATCAACACTCTGCCCAGAGAAAAAAGGGGCCCAAAGCGGCTAATCACCATTCTGCCCAGGGGGCAAAGAGGCCCAAAGCTGCAATCAACCCTGACTGTCTGGGGAATTAAGAGGCCCACTCTACTGTCAACTCTCACCTAGTGAGCCCAGGCCCAAAAATTAAAAGAAATAAAACCGCAAGGCAGAAGAATACGCATGCTCTAAAAAGGCGGAACCAAGGAGTGGCTCCCGGAAAAGTTTGAATATGCATAGAGAACAGACAGTAAAAATGGTATAAAAAGGACTATCCCCGGGCATCAGGTGTGCTCTTAGCAGAGCGCCAAGGCACCCGGCCGTTACCTCTTTGCTTTATTTTATG
Source organism: Corvus cornix cornix (assembly GCF_000738735.6). NCBI lineage: Eukaryota > Metazoa > Chordata > Aves > Passeriformes > Corvidae > Corvus > Corvus cornix. Next base: position 11,009,529 of record NC_046345.1, read on the forward strand.
TGTCTCTTATTGTCTTTGTATTAAACTTTTTAAATTCTCACAAGAGGGTGAACCTCGTTTTTCACAGTAGACAAGATATATCAAACTCCACAGGTGCAGTGGGAACCCCGGGACCTCTCGGCGGGCAGGAAATGAGGAGCTACAGTGTAGCACAGGCTCGAAGGAACGGCAAAGGAACAGCGGGGGCAGGGCAGCCGCGGCCGGCTCCCAGCAGGGCAGGGAAAGGCAGGCTTGGGATCCCGGGGTTTTCCCCTGAGGCACTGGAGCAGATGGTGAGAAAGTCCCTTTTTAGTGAGGTAGGGTGTTAAATAGGGTCCCAGTGTAACAGCCGCTCCAGCAAGCAGAGCTCCACTCATGGTAGAAGGAAGGCAGCAGAAGGCAGAACCCTGCAGTGGTGATGAATTCTCCCCGCAGCGACCGCAGTTCCTCTCCCCTCCGAACGCCGAGAGCACAGGAGAGCTAGGGGCTCCACCCAACCCCTTTTCCCCAGTCCAAATCTTGTGGCATCTCTGCCCTACATGAGAAAACCCCAGGTAAAAGAGTAGCCAGCTGGACCCCTCCCCCAAGCTGTGGCCAGGTCTTTTGTCTCTCTTGAGGATCCAGTTGTTATTGTCTCCTAGCAACACGTATTGGGAAAATTCTTTAAGAGAAAAAAAACAAAAGCAGAACTCCTAAAACCCCAGCAGCTGGTCACCTAAAAACTGGGTGAGGCGCGCCTCCAGCTCCTCTTGCCTTGGGCCAGCCCCAGACCATGGAAGGACCCCGGACGAGTCCCCTGTCCTGTATGGAAAATCATGCTGTGAGAAGCCAGTGTCCATAAAGGAGACAGAGGAGTCCTGCAACTTTATTAGAATAAAGGGAGAGAGTCCACTGGGGCATATGCCTGGGGTTTTTTTTCTCGAGGTTTTGGAGGACGCAGCCTCCTTTTATCCTAAACTCCTGGCTGCATGTTGCCCTCTTCCTTTCCCCATTGTCTGAGGTACTAGGAAGGTACAGCCTTCCCAAACTGCCTACCACATATTCCCCCCCACCCTCCTTCCCCCTTGAAACTGTCATTTTCCCCCAAAGTTCAGAAACTCAGGGTTGTGTGGACCCATTTGTCTATTTCAGGAGTCAAACCTAACCCTAACCCAGCTCTGGATTCTGTAACAAACCTGCAGCTTGAAGTTGATAGAGACATTTAGACCCATTTCAAAGACATTAACACTCATACCTTGAGCGTTTGAATTGTTTGTAAAGACATTAGCACACATCTTTCCTATCACCTTCACTGCCTCCCTTGTCACCTGGTGGTCAGCTCTGTGTCTTCTGTGTTCCCATCTTCCTCCTTTTAATAATACATCCTGGTTGCACTGATGATCCTCAACCCTTTCAGGTGCAGAGACACACTCATAGTCTGTTTCCACAGTGTCGTAGTGTAGGAATGGTATTCCCCAATTTAGTGCCCCCACTGAAACACTCCAAATTATGCACCACCCTGCGGGTGGCTGGAGAGGAGAATTGGAGGCACAAAAGGTAAAAATCATGGGCTGAGATGAGAATAATTTACTGGAAATGACAATGAAATAAGAAACAGAACAGTAACAGAAACAGTATTAATAACAGAGTGTACAAGATGGGAGCAATTCACATGAGTACTTACCATGTGGAATCTGATGTTACCCTGATCACAGGCTTCACGTTACACCACCAGAAGGGACCCCTTCCCCCACCCTGTGCATGATGTGAGGTGGTACAGAATGACCCCAAGTCCTGGCCATGCCCCTCCTGGCTACTGCAAAAGCTAGCCCTATCATGGCTGGAACCAGGACATGCAGCAATGTGCTCTCCATGCATTTCAGAGAAGGAATAAATAAAACATAATTCCTGAACCAGAGGCCTCATTTCAACCCACAAATCCCCAGAGAGGTGAGAAGCATGTCACCACTTCCCAGAAGCTCCTTTGAGTTTCCCAAAGTTGCCGTCTCCACTTAAGAAAGTCTGAATTATATCTGAGCTTGACCCAAAAAATCTCTTTGTAGATCCTGGCTGCCAGAGCAGACTGTCCTGCCCTGACTGGCATGTCCAGCAGCAGGAGATTTGGAGCAGTGATGGCATTCAAACGGTCTAAAAAGGAACTGACTTTATGGATGTGAAAAATGGGATTTAAAAATAGCCTTCTGATTTTCTTCTGAATGGGCAGCAGATGCTATTGAGTCAGACTTTCCTTGAAGATGCAGGGACCTGTGTCTCTGCTATTTTTTGTGGCTCTGTCACCTGGCTCCTGTGGAGTCAGGTTGCTTGTTTACTTTTCCAGTGAATTTTGTTCATTTTGGGTAAATAGGCTGGAGGGAGATGAGGGCAAGGTTTGATATTGGGTTCATGTCAACATCTGCAGTTTGCTGTGGCTTGTGCATGAGAACAGGTCTTTGCAGAGGCAGCCTCTGGAGCAGCAGAGGCTCTGTCAGGCGGGCAGACAGGTCTGAGGCATCAGCACTGGACTGTGAACCAAGGTCTCTTCTTCCTGTAACTTCTCACCAGGTGTGACACTGGTTGTCCACTGCTTGCATCTGAGTCAGCCAAGCAGGGCAGGGCTGAGACTGGATGGTTCAGATGACTGCTCTGCACTGTGGATTTTGCATTAAAAGGTCAGGATTTGGGTGCTGGTGAACCTGGCTGCCCTTCAGTAATGGGAAATCACAGAATCACAGAATGGTTTGGGGTTCAGAGGGCATTGCAGGCCTTTGGCATCCTTCCTGAGAGCTCAGAAACTGGCAGATCTGAAGGTGGCAACATGGGATCATGAAAATTGCCAGACTGCACCGTGCAGTGTCCTGTATGCAAGGGTCACACACCACTACCGGAAAGCAGCTGAGTACTGTGTGAGTCACCCTGGTGTTTGATCACATCCCGAGATGACATCCCTAGCGATGATTGGGTCAGAGAGCTCTGCTGATGACCAGTCACCTGGGTTATATCTGGAGCACACTTTGCTATTAACCTGGCAGGCTAATATAATCAGATAGAACAGGCCAGCTCTGACCTCTTGCATCCCACCCTGGAGCGGTTCAGGTGGTGGGTGGGCCCAGCTGGCCAGCTCCTGTCCTGGTGGAGCAGAGCAGGGACAGCCATTGCCATCCACAGCTGTCAGAGGTGCAAAGGGCTGGAAACTTACCCAGGGAGCCTGGGTCTGACCTGCTGGGCTGTGGTAGTGCCTAGGGGTCACCATAGTAGCTGGAAGGAGTGTGCAGGCAAGGAGAGGCTGGTGGTGTGGAGCTTCAGCTTGAGAAGTGAGAGAAGGAAGAAGGATGCTAAAGAAAAGCAGAGGAACACAGGGGAGAACAGGGGACTTTGGAGGGAAGGAAGAATTTGGCCATTTCTGGAGAGAGGTCTCCAAGAAGCTGAAGAGGTCCTGGGCAGGTGGCAGGCTGAGGGATGGTGGATTAGGACTCCTTGGTCCCTATGGCTACTGTACCTGTGAGGTGGATGAAGTGGGGGAGATGCACCATCTGCACGACCCCGGGCTGCACTTCCAAGTGGAAGAGGGATCTGGTGGCCACCTGGTCAGCCTTGCTCAGGTGCCTGTTTCAGGTGTATCTGTAGATGATGGTCCTTGCTGACTTCTGCCCAAAGCTAAGGCCTGTGATGGAGCACTGAAGGTCACCTTCACCAGGGAGGTGGCTCTGCAGGTGGGAGGGATGACTGGCTTCTGGAAGGGGCTCCTGCTTGGACTGACAGCTCTTACCAGGTGAGGTACCTCAGAAAGTGTTAGGTTATCTCTGGAAGATGTACTTCCGGAAGATTGTGCAACACACATATGGCCAGTTTGGGTCTGAATGGGGTGTTTTGCACTGGGTGCTGCTTGCAGGGGTGTGCTGGGATTTACAGGGAAGCACTACACAGCTTGGCATGGAAGATCAGAGCCTTGCAAGCATCACTGTCATCAGTGAAAAAAATCATTGACTGGCACTTCCTATACCCTGGGACCTGAAACAAGCACTGTCCATGCCTGAGGCTCACAATCTCTTTCATACAGATCTCCGTGTGCAGGCATATGTAAGAGACGGTCCGAAGATCCCTCATCTGCCTCACGATCATCGCCAAGGACAGAGACTGAGCACAGGGGTCCTGGCCTAGCAGAGGTGGGGTGTCTGCCAAGTGTTGCCTGCAGGTGTGCCCGCTGGGAACTGGTACACATTCCTGAGGACACCTGTCCTGTATACCTGTCCTGTACCTGTTTTCCCAAAGCAACGGGCCCCATAACAATGGCTGTAGATTTCCCCACCTCTTGGCCAGTTGCCCCTTGCTTCTGAAAAGGGCTATAAAGGGACTTTCTGAAATAACTGAGATGAGATCTCCCCACGGAAAGAAGACGAATCTATTGGCAGAAGACCACAAGGACTTTGTCTCATCCATTGGTAGCTATTCTTCCTCTTTCTTCCTCTCTACTCCTTTACTTTGTTTTCTTTATCTCTCTCTCTCCCCTCTATCACATTACTGTGTTGTGGGCACTTAATAAAGGTGCACTCTTTTGATTAAAACTGAAATCCCTTGTGTCCTTTTGCACTCTGAGATCTGTAAACAAACCATCACGATCCTCACTTCTATTAGCAGATCGTGACATTAAACTGGCATCACGGACAGGATTTCTGACAGACAGAAGGGCTTGCAAGGTTGTGTGTAGTCTGTAATAGGGGAAGGACGTTTCCCTCCAGCCGCACCTAGCCCGACACCCCGAAAAGGGTGAGCGGTGTCTAGAAAGCAAGGGGGGTGACTCGAATTTCCTGCAAACTGCACACGCCTAGGTGAAAAGCACCCCATACTCAGCTGAGGGCTCTGTCTTCAGATTTTTCACAAAAAGATCTCTTAGTGTAAAAGGGGGAACTCTTTTGGTGTGTGTGTGTGAATTTGGACTGCTCAGTGTAGCGAAGAGACAACCATAAGTAACTTAAGGAGTACCTCCCAAGCAAATCTGGTCTCTTCACCCACCCAGGGAAGCGAAGGGAGACACAGCGAAGCTGTGTGTGTCGCAGTGTGTAATTAAGTTTTACCTCCCTGTGGTGGTTTTGATCCCTTCCTAAAATGACTGAAAACCCCAGTGCAAAAGTTGAAGCTGCATTTTATGCTCTGCTAGCAAAACATAATGCCCAGTCCTCTCCGGGAGGGGAAGAATGGGCTCAAAATAACTGGCTTAATTTGGAGAGTGTGACTGATAGAGTATGTTCATTACAACATGAGACAAAATTTAAATTTGGCCAAAATAAAGCCATAATCTGCTCTGTTTTAGGAGCATGCCTTACAGCAGCTATAGATCACCGCTTTAAACGATGCAGTGAAGAGAAAGCAATCATAGATTCCCTTCAAAACCTAGTGGAGATTTTACAGAAACAATTAGATGAAGAAAGGAATGAAAATCATTTGCTGCGGGCTGCTTTAAAAGAGGAATATTTTAAGAATTCAAAGAATGCTGACCCACCAAAAGAGACAGAGGAAAAGGAAACTCCTCACATTAACCAAATATACCCCCAGAAAGAACTAGAGCTAGCAAAAAATTGTGGGGAAAACTGCTGCTCTCGTATGAGACCTCTAATTAAAACAGAATAGAATTATATCAATGATGAAGATTTTGAACCGCATATCACCACTAAACAAATACCATACACTGCTCCTGAGTTGGCTAAGTTAAAAAAGGAGTACGGGCGGCTCCTCCATGAATCTGAGATGGAATATGTTTTCTGAGTGTCCCTCACTGGAGGAGACCAAATTCTATTAACTGAACAGGAGGCCAGTGGATATTGGGGACATGGAGTTTTCTTAACAACAGGAGACAAACGTGGCACATGGTCCCTAACTCAGCGCGCAGCTTTCTGGGCTGGGGGACTCAATCCTTTAGAAAGGGGAGACCCTTTTGCTATAGTTGGTACCCCCGATCAACTTCTAGAAAGCGTCCAGAAAGCCGCCTGTCTGCAAATGATCCATGAAAGGAAATTAACTCCTGGATATGAATCCCCGATGCAATTGCCTGTGAAGCCTGAACTGATGACCCCTTTAATTCGAGGCCTTCCAGAATCACTCAAAGTTACAGCAATTGTCCTTCAAAAAACCATAGCAGCTGTAGGTCCTGTAGAAAGGCTGGATAGAATCCTCGGAAACCCGAGAGACTGAACTGGATCTACCATTCCTGGGTTTACTCCGTATTCAACCCCCTCTCAGCCGCCAGGTTCACAATCAAATTCACCTGCCAGTGATTGCAAAGTTTGGACATGGAGTGAGGTTGAAGAAGATCTGATTAATTACAGTAGGAAATACGGACCTATAAAAATCCCAGAGGAAAAATCAGAAAAAACAAAAGGTGTCAGGTACATTAAGGCTCCTCATAGTGAAAAGCCAGAAAATGTAAAACAGATCCCTAACGGTCAGCATTGGTGGTTATTAGGTATCAAAAAGGGGGTCCCCAGAGATGTGATGGATGGCTTACTGTAGAGGGATTCCTTGTGGAATATAGGATACCCCAGGAAGGCTTGGGCATCCCAGGGTTGTTGCAGAAGTACCCCTGACAGGGCCTCAGGCTGAAAACAGGCTTGCAAGGCACCTGCTAGCTGGCAGCCTTGAACAGCCTTGGGAAAAGGTATACACTGGTCAGCTCCCCCGCTGCTTAGAGGCTTTCTCATGGGAAAGGGGCATGAACTTTGGAAAAAAAGTATAACTTGGTGTAACGGAATAATAAAACTGGAGCACGATGCTCAAATCGTATCGGTGTTCGTATCGTGACTCTGGCTGGATTCCCCTGCTCCCGGGACTTCCCCCTGCTACACGTGGCGCCCGAACGGCAGGGACCCGAGTGAGTTTTGCTTCAGGCAGGTTCGCTTCAATGCGGTAAGACTCCGTATTTCATCGTATCGGTGTGGTGGAGCCAGGGGAACCAGAGCGGGTGGCCCCGAAGCCGAGTAAAGCTGGGGGCCCGGTCTCAAAGCAGAATAGATGGCCGGAGGATAAGTCCCAAAGCCGAGTAAAGCCGGGGGCTAAACCTCAAAGCCGAGTGGCCGGAGACGGTATTTTCGCGCAGCCGAGCGAATACCCGCAGCACAGAAGCTATGGACTATGGGGCAGGACCTCGACTCCTAGCTAATATTCTCTCTATGAGAGGCGAAATTGTAAAGACTGAGATCTGGAAGCCCTCGTTACGTGGGCCCGGGAACATGGATTATTGAGTTACACTTCGCTTTTGTTTTCAACCGAAGCGTGGGGGGAAGTTGGATATAAATTGTGCCTGTCCACGATTGAGGGAGGAAAGGCAGCTAAAGAAGCTAAAGCCCTCAGCTTAACCTGGAGGGCAGTAACTGGCACTCTCGCAGAGATGAACTCAGAGAGGACAGTGGCTGTGGCTGCCATAGAGGCTGTAGGGAGTAGCAGCTCTGGGAAAGGAACAGACGGGGGTATTATGGAGCGGCGGCCAGAGACCAGGGTGGAGTCCAGGGTAGCACGGTTCTTCGGGCTGGCTGTGAGAAGACCGATTAAAGGCACAGCAGCATCCGTCCGCTCACTGCGGGAGTTGCTGAATTCAGCAGGGCAGGATGTTACCCCTCCAACATCTGAGGGAGAAATGGCTGCGAACGCGGAAGCTGAGCCGCCAGACCCAGGGGGTGGAGCACAGGCGGGCCAAGGAGACACAGGCAGTCCTGCTGTCCCGCCGAAAGCGGCAGAGCCACGCAGAGGTCCTAAAACCCAGCCAAAAGCGGCAGAGAGTTCACCCCCCCCTCCGAACAGCGGGACGTCCGGCAGCAGCGCGGCTTCTGCAGTTTCGTCTCCTGCAAAGCCAAAGCCGGCCGGGGCGGCCCGGAAGCAGCCCCAAAAGAAGGAGAAGTATCAACGAATAATGCAAAAAGTAATCAAAAAGCTTGCTAACTTATCTACACAAAGCATTTTGCAGTCTATCTTTACAGCAGATGTCCTGTGTTCAAAGGACTACATCAACATCGCACAGTTGTTGTTAACCCCTTCACAGTTCCTGCTCTGGGAACGAACATGGACTGCAATGCTACAGAATGTCCTGCAACAACAGGGACAAGTCATCACTGCATCACTGACCAGAGCTGTGTCCGGCAAAGTGGTGCCGTGCTACAGGACCCCGAAACGAGAAGGCGCAGTCAGCATCAGCTCCTGAGGAAAGTGACGCCACTACTTCAACAGCTGGAACTCTGAGACCTGTCCCCGAGGAGCCCTTGAGAGAGGCTGCAGACGTGGCTGAGTGAAGGAGCTGAGGACTTGCCAGATCCACCACTCTCCGTAGCAGGAGAAATAGCGAGACTCTGGGGCGAATGTAACAGCTGCCCTAGGTGGTTGCTAGTGACTTGTGGTGGGTGTTGGGGAACTTTCTCCAAAGACAAAATTAAGAAAAAGAATTGCATAAATTTTTGGGTATAGCACCAAACACAGAGGTAGAGTGAGAAATTGTTTTTTGACTGTCTTGAGACAAGAACATCAGTGGACATTTCCAATCAGCTGTCCGCCCATTTAGATCGAGTGAAGGCAGTCAGTTTGGCTAGCATCTATGTTTTTACCTGGTACTTAGCAGCCAGAGCTTACGCTATTTTGCATAAACTTGCTTGCTGGGAGAGGGATAAGTTAAACATAACTTCGCAGATGCTTGACTAGCTAAGCGTAGATGTTACTAGTGTTAGACATAAAATATTACAAAATTGAGCAGGCATTGATTTTCTACTACTAGCTCACGGCCACGGCTGCGAAGAGTTCCAGAGTATGTGCTGTATGAATCTTTCTGACCACTCTGTCCCAATTCACAAGCACCTCTCTGACCTCCAGAGGGGCCTACACATCTTTCAGGAGACAGACGACCCTATTGGAGATTGGCTTAAGGGTCTGGGTATCACCAGATGGCTGTGTACCTTGGTAGTAGACAGGCTGCCGATTGCTAAGGCTGTGTAGAGGGATTCCTTGTGGAATACAGGATACCCCAGGAGGGCTTGGGCATCCCAGGGTTGTTGCAGAAGTACCCCTGACAGGGCCTCAGGCTGAAAACAGGCTTGCAAGGCACCTGCTAGCTGGCAGCCTTGAACAGCCTTGGGAAGGGGTATGCACTGGTCAGCTCCCCCGCTGCTTAGAGGCTTTCTCATGGGAAAGGGGCATGAACTTTGGAAAAAAAGTATAACTTGGTGTAATGGAATAATAAAACTGGAGCACGATGCTCAAATCGTATCGGTGTTCGTATCGTGACTCTGGCTGGATTCCCCTGCTCCCGGGACCCCCCCCTGCTATAGCTTACCCCTTGATAAATTGAGTAAGGTAGCGTCTAACTGGCACTGCCGAAAACCCATTCTACCAACTCTGTCAGTTCAACCCAGTGCACCCCTCCTCCCTCAGAATCTGGGCAGTGAGTCAAAGCAACCTCTCCCTCAAAGTCCGTGCAGTGAGCCAAAGCAACTTCTCCCTCAAAACCAGGGAAACTAGACCCTCTGTTTCTTGTCAGTGGGCAAAGAAACGGAGCATAGGTATACCTGAGAATGCTCACTAAAAATAAAACAGGAGATATAACGATCACAGCTATTACAAGTCCTAAACGGGCACCTGTAACTTTTCTGATTGACACTGGGGCACAAATTTCTGCGCTGACAAAGAAAGATGCCCAGAGGTGTGGAATTGTTCCAACAAAGAACCGATATTGTGTTTTAAGTGCCTTGGGCACAACAGAATCTATGAATGTGGCCTTAGTCAAGCTCCCTTTGCCTGGAGAGGAAAACCAACTCTCTATCGATGGGGTGATTGGAGATATTCCAACCAATTTATTAGGGATGAATGCCCTTGCTAGGAGGCAGTGGGAGGACTCAGAGGGTCTTCTGTGCTCTTTTGGCACACCACATTTTAACATCAGACTGCTCCAAGCCACACCCTCCCTACCATTCAGCAAAGTAACTAATGTGAAACAATACCCCCTTCCCCTGGGTGCCAAAGAGGGTATCAAGCCAGTGATACAGGAGCTGCGAGAACAAGGAGTAATAGTTAATACTCATTCTCCTTTCAATTCTCCAGTGTGGCCAGTGCGAAAGCCTAGTGGGAAGTGGAGGCTGATGATATTTTCTCAGGCTAAATGCTAACACAGACCCTCTTACAGCAGCAGTCCCAAATCTAGCAGAATTAATAACATTGATTCAAGAAAAGGCTCATTCAATCATGCCACCTATAGATGTCAAAGACATGTTTTTTATGACACCTTTACAGCCAGAAGATATGGACCGCTTTGCTTTCATATGGGAAGGACAGCAATACACTTTCACTAGGCTTCCCCAAGGGTACAAACATTCTCCTACCCTGGCTCATCACACTTTAGCCCAAGAGTTAGAAAAAATACCTAAAGCTGACAATGTAGCTGTTTATCAATACATTGATGATATCCTTGTGGGAGGAGATGAAATAGAAGAAGTGAGAGATACCCAACAGAAAATAATCTCCCAGTTAGAAAGCCTTGATTTGCAAATTCCCTCAGAAAAAACCCAAACCCCTTCACATGAAGTGAAATTGTTGGGAATTTGGTGGAAAGGAGGTATGACATGTATCCCACCTGATACCCTAACCTCTTTAGATCAGATTAAAATGCCTGAATCCAAAAAAGATCTCCCTATTGTAGGAGAAGTACTGTAGGTACAAAAATGCTGCTAGCGAGGATTTTCTTGTTAGTTTCTAAGTCCGTGAGAGACTTTTCTCTCTCACAGAAGAGGTAGCAGAGTTATGTAAACAACCAAGCCACCTGCAACCTCAAAAAGTCTTGTTTATGATACAGTAGAAAAATATTTTGACAATGGATGTTTTAGGATTTTAGCCAATCACCCCAAGGGGTGGCTGATCCTTTGTCCAATTAGACCATGAAGAAAAAAAGTCTATAAAAGAGTTTGTAAAATAATTAAATAAATCAATCTTGCTGCACAATTCCTGCCTGCTGGATCTTCTCTCCTCCTCCTCCCTATGGCTGCGGGACACGGTGATATACCCTAGGGCCCAGGCCTGCGGTAATAAAGTACCACTAGTGCTAAAAACCCCTCTGAATAAATGTGCATGGATAGCCTCTGATGCCCTAGGGAGAGAGCATCGGATACATACATGCTGGATAATTCCATCATTCTAATTTTCTGCCTTTTGGTGGCAGACTCTGTTGTGTTTACTTTTCACAGAAGAACTCCGAGGGACGTGAATACCACATAAACCATGATAAGACTGGTGATACTTTTCTACATTCTACCACAACACCATGGCCAAAAACCAGCTGAGTGGCTGTGGTCTGAAGCTACCATTAGGTACACTAGTGCTCTAGGATCCTATCCCAGAGACCATTGCCTGAACCTAGAGACTGTACTACTGCACAACTCTGAGGTATACCGCCCAAGTGAATGGGGATGCAACTTGAAGGATCAGACTAGAATCCTAAAAGGAACAATTGGTGAAAAAAGTAAAGTAGGATGCAGAAAAGTAGATGGATCTCTTTACGAGAAAGCTTCCACCATTGCAATCGCCGGAAATTTTCCCTATCATTGTGTTAGGACTGAACCATGATGGAGCTGCTCTCTATCCTTTCGAGCATAGAGAATGGGCCTGTCAAATTGGTGAGAAGTGGCAAACTGTTAATTTGGAAACTTGTATTGTCTGGGAACAACAAGGGTTCATCTGTGAAAGTAATGCAATTAGAGCTCAAAACATTTGTTTAGACACAGAACAAAATATCCGTCATTTTGAAATTCACCCTAACAAGATACCTGAAACAGTGCTTGTGTATATAGGCAATGGATGTGCATGCTTAAGAACTGCTTGTGATAAGGTATTGATAGAAAATTTAGTAGTAGATACTAAAAATCATTCAAATTTTTGTGTTTGTTACTTTACTAAAATCATAGGATATGATTTTTCCTATTTAGTCCCAGTTACTTCTTATCACCTTTTACAGTCCAATTACACACTGATCCACCAATTATTGCCTACCCCCATTGGGATGAACCTTACTTTGGTAAAGCAATTGTTGCTTCACCAAGAGTTATTTGAAATTTTGGAAAAGATCAAGAAAAATGGACAGAAAACCTTGGTAACTGTTCATCACAATGTGAAAGAAATACATCGTATTCTAGAAAGAGTAAAGAAAGATGCTGAACACGGGTGATGGGATACTCTTTTTGGGTGGTCACCTACTGCTACAGGTGTCCTGAAAAAATTGTGTCATCCCATCACTGTTCTCTTGATTTTAGTTTTGATTCGTTTTGTTTTATATTTGATTGGTTTTGTTTAATCTTATACATCATGAATTGGAGAATGATGAAACGGTTAACACAATTGACATCTGTAATAGATGTCCACAATTTGGTCAATATCCCATCCACTGTGGATGCACCTAAGGTTATTGACATGAGATGAACTACACGAGTATTAAAATAAGATGTGATAAGAAATTAGAAAAAATTACTTATTTCTTCTTTTGTTTCCTTCTTTTTTCTTTTCTTTTTCTTCCTTTCTTATTTTTTCTACCCTTTTCTGAGATATGCTACCAACGTTGACGAGTCCTGAAGACTTCACAACAACACTACGAAATCATGCTGATGGAGCTCTCCTGATGACAATCGTGAGTCACAGGGTGGTGTAAGAGACGGTCCAAAGATCCCCCATCTGCCTCACGATCATCGCCAAGGACAGAGACTGAGCACAGGAGTCCTGGCCTAGCAGAGGTGGGGTGTCTGCCAAGTGTTGCCTGCAGGTGTGCCCGCTGGGAACTGGTACACATTCCTGAGGACACCTGTCCTGTACCTGTTTTCCCAAAGCAACGGGCCCCATAACAATGGCTGTAGATTTCCCCACTTCTTGGCCAGTTGCCCCTCGCTTCTGAAAAGGACTATAAAGGGACTTTCTGAAATAACTGAGATGAGATCTCCCCACGGAAAGAAGACGAATCTATTGGCAGAAGACCACAAGGACTTTGTCTCATCCATTGGTAGTTATTCCCCCCCCTTCTTCCTCTCTACCCTTTTACTTTGTTTTCTTTATCTCTCTCTCTCTCCCCTCTATCACATTACTGTGTTGTGGGCACTTAATAAAGGTGCACTCTTTTGATTAAGACTGAAATCCCTTGTGTCCTTTTGCACTCTGTGATCTATAAACGAACCATCAGGACCCTCACTTGTATTAGCGGATCGTGACAGCATATCACCCACTTGGGCCAATGCCACTAGAGGGAAGGCATTGGTTCATCCCTGCAGCCCCTGGACAGGAGAGGTACTGGGGTGGCCATGCAGAGCAGTTCCTGGAGCTCCAAGCTGTGTTTCACCTACTGATTTTTAGGTTATATTTCATAATTGGAAGTTCCAGATGAGGAAGTTTCTGTTTCCCAAGAGAGAAAATGTTGTTGGCTGCTCACTTTTTTTTGAGTAAAGCCTGGGTTGATCCGCCTGTACCTGGGTGTAGCAGCAGGGAGGAAAGTGGCCACAGGCAGCTGAAATGTTTAGTGAGAACAAATTAGGGATACAAGCAAATGGAATTTGCCTTCTCAGGAACTTAAAAACTGGTGCAATGTGTGCTGAGTTAGTGCAGTGAAAACAATGAGACTCATCTGGAGGAAGAAGAATTGCTGTGAGTAACAGGTTCTTAAAGCACATCTGACCCTTCTTGTGACAGCGAGAATCGATCCTGGGTTCCCTACTCTGTGTGTGACAGTGCCTTGCCAGGACCAGCAGAGGCCTGACCTGCTGGAGACAGGAGGAGAAGTCTGAGAACATGAGCAGCATCCCCACATCAAGTGTGGTTCTGACCCTGCTCCTTGCTCCTGCAGAATGGAACCAGGCTGGCATGGGTGCTGAGCCTGCCTGGCCCACCGTCAGGTTCCGTCCCTCTCCTAGGATTGAGGGCAGCTCCTGCCACCTGATGTGGTGCTGCTGTGACAATGTGTAGCGCTGGACCCCCATCCACAGGGCTGGCTGTGACCCATGCGCTGCAGCCCTGCCTTCCCTCAGCCCTACAGTGCTCCTTCCTCAGGCACCTCAGCCTCAGGTGAGACTTCCCCTCTGTGCTCCTTGAGGAGCATCTGTCAGAAGTGTGTGAGAGCCAGTCACCAGCTCCTCAGTCTGTGTCTGGAACAACAGGAAGACATCGTCCTTTATGCCTCATATTTTTGAGAAGAAGCCATTCTCCAGCAATCTTCACCCAGCCTTCCTGAACCCATTAGCCGCACAAGTCCCCTCGGGTGCCACAGTATACTCCTGCATGTGCTGTGACTTCCACATCCTCCCCCCGTGACCCTGCAGCTCCAGCAGCCCTGCTCACCAGGCTGTCAGTGAGGACCAGGGCATGACCTGACCTGATGATTCCTTGTCTTCTCACACCTCCCTGGTGCACACACAGCCACGGCCACTTGGCTCCTTCCCTCCTGCCATGATGATTTTTTGCCTTTTCTACCCCTTTTATATACCTTTTTACAGCTTTTTGTATTCTTAGTGTTTTTTAGCCTACATTCTTAGACTTATTTTGTTAAGTTAGGAGACTAAACATCTTAGAAGCCTGGTAGTTAGGGATCAGAAAACCCCAGACACCAAGGTCCTCTCCAGAATGTTTATATTTTGTAAACTTAGATAGGACCATCCAGGGGAAGGTTCCTTGGGGAGGGGGGCTCACTCGAGCCTCTCATTAGAGAATCTTTGATAGATATGCTAATTAGTAAGACTTATAATGATATACCCAGTCTATTGTGTGTGCATTTCGGTGTGCATTTAGGTGTATTTGTCCTGGGTTACAATGTAAGATGTGCCCACAAGCATGTATTCTATCACCATCTTCATGAGCTGTTAAAACCAGGTGGGGTAGTGCTCCCTGCCTCCTCCCTCAAGACTATGTCCTGTTAATGGCCCATCAGTGCCTTGTCTCATGACTCATTATCCCATTGTGAGATGCTCTACCCAGAGGGAGAAACCAAGCATCCCATCCTGGATATAAACTGCGATTTTTGAAGACCACAGGCAGATTTCCCCACTGGATTTCCAGAGGACAAGAGCTACATTCCTACCACTGGACCTTCTGAGGAAGACCAGATCTTTCTACACAGGATTACCGCTTCAACAGAACCACATCCATTCACTTCAGGAGGACTGCAGCCACCAACTTATCGGACTGCTACAGGGTCAGGTCATATCTGACTCTGTCAGTTTAAATCAGTTTTTCCCCCTGCCTTGGTGTGCATATATCTATATGTGTGCATATATCTATATGTATGTAAAGAACTATTACTCCGGTTTCCCACATCTTTGCCTGAAAGCCCCTTGATTTCAAAATTATAATAGTTTGGAGGGAAGGGGGGTTGCATCTTCCATTCCAAGGGAGGCTCCTGCCTTCCTTAGCAGGCACCTGTCTTTCAAATCAAGACAGCATTCCATCTGGACATGGTGCACCTAAGGATGCTTGAAATAAATACTGAGGTAAACCCCATTTTTCACTTCTAACCATATTTGAGTCTTGATTTTAAGACCAGGAAAAGGCATCACCTGCACTCCTGGCCAGTATCCCTCTCCAGGGAACAACCCCAACACTCCCCCTCCCCCCCTCCAGCCAAATCTTCACACACCTCCCCCAGGCCACACTGCACTTACATGTTGGTATACTGCACAGAAAGCAGCTGGAGGTGATTTTGCAGTGCTGCAGGGTCAGGCTGTTCTCCATTTGCCTGCCATTGTAGTGCAGTGTTCCCATTTAGGGGGCCTGGGAGGAGCCCAGTGCCTGGAGCTCCTGCACAGAGACACCAGCACTGCAGACATTCTGCTCTGCAAAGTCCTGATGAAAAGACAAAACTGGCTGGGGCTGTCAGCTGTGGGCTGCTGATGACATCCATCCCAGCCATCTCAGAAGATCCAAGGCTCTGCCTCCGTCGCTTCCCAAGAAACTGAAAGTGCCAGGTGACGTCAGGGCTGCTCTGCTGTCAAAGTGTCTTCATGTCCCAGCTGAGCACTCCTTCTCCTGCCCATGGCCCTGCCTGCACCTGCTCTCTCCCCATGGCTGCTCAATTCACACAGCCTCTCTCCCTTATTACCTTCCCTTTCTGCTTCTCCCCCACCCAACTCCTCTTCCAGAACTTTCTTCCCAGGGGAAGGCAGGGCAGGACTGTGCAGGCAAGGGCAGAGTTTTTTTCCAAGGTGTACTAGTTTGAAAACAAACCAGTGGGAGATCACAAGTCAGAATTATAATTTAAAAGGAAAATTAAAATAAATGCAATAGTACAAGAACACTGACAGAGTCAGGATACAACCTGACACCATATTAGTCAGGGTGGTGATAGCAGTCCAGATGAAGTGGTTCTGTTAAAGCAGTGATCCTGTAGAAGGGTCTGGTCTTCACCTGAAGGTCCAGTGGTAGCTCTTGTCCTCTGGGAATCCAGTCGGTAGGGCTGAGCATGGTGTTCCGAGCCCCAGATTATATCCAGGTGGGAATGCTTGGCTCCTCCCCCTGGGCGGAGCATCTCACAATGGGATGATGTAATTCTATGAGTCATGCAGTGAGCTTTGATGGCCCATTAACAGAAAAATATCTCTCTGGAGGAAGTTATCAAGGGTGTGTCATGGAAGGGACAAAGAACACTGCCCCTCCTGGTTTAAACAGATGGTGACAGAATACATACTTTTGGTTACATCTTACATTGTAACCTAAGACACAAGGAAACAGTGAAGCAGAGGCTTCAATCCATCCTGGAAAGCACATCTGGGGATGCCGGAGGCTCCACCACTGGGTTATGGGGTCACCCCAGCACCTGTCCTTCACCTTGTTCCCTGCATCTCTCTGGCTTCCCAGCGTGTGCCTGGGCTGGGCAGTCTCTGCCTGCCCCCGACTGCATGGGACACTCCCCATCTCTGTCCCTGCTGCAGTGGCACGGTGTGGTGTTAATTTTGGGGTGGTGGGAGGTGAAGGGCTGCAGGTTGTCATCTCCTTGAGACCTGCAGAGAAGGCAGAGAACTGAGGGTTTGCAGCACAATAGGCAGCTGCCTGGCACTGCTGGCCCACTTGGGGCAGACCCGCAAGCTGGGCCTCACAGCACCCATTGCCACCACCAGCACCATGGCTGAGCACCCCGCCAAGCACCATGGGGTGGCTGGGTCAGCTCAGGAGCTGGGCAGGACCTACCGTGGCAGGACCTACTGGTGACATTTCAGTGACCAACACTGCAGTGCAGGCAGTGCTCAGTGTGGGAGTGATGTCAGGGTGATGGAGCCAGTGCCAGGAGCCCAAGAAATGACGATGATGGTGGCACACACTACCCAGCAGCTCTGTAAGGTTACTGGGGAAGGAAGGACCCCCAGCTATCCATCCCTCTGGGTTCCTGCCCAGTCATGTCACTGCAGGCAGAGCTGCATCTTCCCCTTTTCCTGGGGCAGCACAGCCCCACAATGCTGCTCGTGTCTCATAGTCCCATCCCTGGAGTGATGTGCTTGGACCCATAAGGTGCAGTGAAACAACCCCAAATTTTGTCCACTTGTGGTGCCAGCTAAGCATAGAATTACAGACTGGTTTGGATTGGAAGGGATTTTTAAAGGTCATCTAGTCCACCCTGCTGCCAAGGGCAGGGACACCTTCCACTATCCCAGGCTGCTCCAAGCCCCAATGTCCAGCCTGGCCTTGGACACTGCCAGGGACCCAGGGGCAGCCACAGCTGCTCTGGGCACCCTGTGCCCGGGCCTCCCCACCCTCACAGGGAAGAATTTCTTTCCAATATCCAATTTAAATCTACCCTCCTTCATCTTAAAGCATGGCCACCCACAGCTTGTGACAGAGCTTGCTGTCAGGATAATGCCCTGCAAAGCCATTTACTGTCTCCTTCCAAGGCTCAATCCTTGTTGTTTGCTTGCCAGCTGCATAGGAGCAGTTTTTCACACCACAGGTCAAAAATCCTGCATGCCAGGTAGGGAAATGGAGGTGATGGGTCTGCTAGGGGTCCCCCCTGCCAGCAATACCACATCCCATGGGATGAGCTCTGCATCATGCCCCAGGCAGGCACAGCACTACATGCTCCTTCTCAGCTGCCTGCAGACACTGGACATGGGATCATTTCTCCTGCCTTAAAATTGAGGCAGCTCCATGAGGACCCACAGTCCATCTCCCAAGGTTGTGGAGGCACGTGGCTCCCTGGAGCTTCTATGCTGGAATGCTTCATCCTTGGGTAGTTATTTTTTAACAGCAGTAAGAACTGCAGATGATCAGCCCAGTTAAGCCTCTCATTCCATTTGGAGCAGGGAACTGAAGCTGAATATTTAGGAGTAGTCATCTGCCTGGAAAGCCTCAGGGGGTTGTATATTTGGAGTGTAAGAGAGCAGTGACCTGAGATAAACTATCCGGGGGAGAAAAAACCTTCCTCTGTACCCAGGGTGGTCTCAACAGTCATCGACTGAAAATAAAGAACAGATTTGGGGCATGCGGTAGGAAAAGGTGCAGAGATGCTGACACTGCCAGATGGCATGATGGGGAGGGAAAGAGTTTTCTGGGGAGAAACGTGCCAGGCGGGAGGAAGCGGAGGGTGGCGCAGATCCTTGTCTTCAAGGGGAGAGCAGAGACGTGAATCCAGAAGGAAAATGTAAAGCGAGTGATCTGGGAAGGGCCGGGCCGGGGTATTTCAAGCGGGCAGGAATAGTCCCCGCAGCGGCAGCCCCGTGGGGCCAAGCAGAACCAACTGTCCCGGAATGCCCGGGGCCAGCGCGGACCCCGCGCCACGCGTGTACTGGGAGCGGGCAGGGCCGGCGGGGACCTCCCGCTCCGCACCCGCGGCGGGGGCGTGTCCCACGCCCCGCCCCGCCCCGGGACCGGCCGCGCTCCGCTCACCGCGCCGGCACCGCCGCTGCTGCCCAGGTAAGCGCGGGGGGCAGCGGGGACCCTTCCCAGGGAGGATGTGAAGGGAGGAAAGCTTCCAGTGCAAGGCCGCTGTCCAGGACCGCACCGCGCCTCCGGCCGGGGGGAGCGGTCGGTGGGGGCCGCCGCTGCCCCCAGGGGCGGGGGCACCGGGGGTATCGGGAGTACCGGGGCACGCGGCGGGCCCGGGGGCTCCTCTGCAGCCGAAGCTGCCGGCGGGGCCGAGGTCGGAGCCAGGGGCAGGCGGTGCGAGAGCACCGCGTGTCTCCGCATCTCTCCTGAGATGCAGCAAATGCCCAGGAAATCAAGGCGGCATAAAAGTGGGTCGCGGGGAAAAGCCGGGTTTGTCCTGAACGATGTTTAGGTCCCTGTGTCATGTCCCCCAGCGTATTCTCCAAGTTTTTTTGATCCCTGTTTCGGTGGACCATGATCTCACCTCGACAGGGATGAATGTCTTTAAGCTGAAGAAAGGTAGGTAAGATTAGATACTAGGAAGAAATTTTCCACTGTGAGGGTGGTGAGGCAATGGGAGAGGTTGCCCAGAGAAGCTGTGGCTGCTCCATCCCTGGAAGCATCCAAGGCCAGGCTGGACAGGGCTTGGAGCAACCTGGGATAGTGCAAGGTGTCCCCGCCCATGGCAGGGGGCTGGAAAGAGATGAGCTTTAAGGTCCCTTCCAATCCAAGCCACTCCATGATCCTTGTGTGTTCCTTTCAACTCATGACATTCTATGGTTCTATGAACTGCATGGTCTCCTTTGAGAGGAAACCTCTGAATGTGATGGATGGAGCTGGACTGTGGTGTTGTACTGTAGCTGTTAGTCTTGGAAAACATTGCCGGGATAAATTTCTTTTGCCCTGCTCCAGCTCTCGTGGGGAACGCAGATTGCTTTTGTGCAATGGGGACCTAGCAGTGACAGCACGGCAGGGGCTTGGCAAATGTGAAGCAAATGTGTTGTGAAATGATTTGATTTTTGCATTGAGACCTCTGCATCCAGGGAGAATTTCCAACATATATGATTTTTATTGGCAAATCTTTTATGATCTGAACCAAATCCCATGATTAATGATTTTCAGTCCAGCTCACAGAGGTGTGTGGAGGGGTGGCAGTGGCAATGCTGCCGAATGAGCCTTTAACCTGGAGCCAGTAAATTGCTGAAGCAGCAGCCAGGAAAACAATCCTGTCTGATTGTGCTCTGACATGGCGTTCCCGCTGCACTTCTTCGGGAGCGAGCGGGGTACATTAAACAGCAGTTTTGTAGCTCTCTGTGCTGCCGCTGACACAAACTCCTGGTGACAAAGTGAAGTGCACTAGGGCACGTCACTCCCTGCCCGCATCCCTCCCTGCCCGCGCTGAGACGGGGCCGTGCAGCCCACCGCTGGGGCCGTGAGCTGCTCTCGCCGTTTTGCAGCGTGACTTTTGCTTCTGTTTCTTGGGACCATTTGAAAGGAAATCACCTGGCAAAGCCAAACTCACTGCTTTCTCCAGGTGGGTGTAAAGCAAATCTTGGACCCCACCAGGAAGTGGCTGAAGAGGTAAGACTTTGGCAGGGAGGGCTATACTGAGGGGGCTGGGGGCTCCTGGGCAGGCAAGGTGGAGGACAGAACAGGAGGGGAAGGAGGGGTCCAGTGCAGCTCTGAGGGTGTCAGAGTCACTGTGTGTCAGCAGCTGGGGGATCCTGAAGCAGAAGCCAGGCAGCAGGATCGGGATGGGTATGGAAATGGCAAGAAAGTGTGAGTGGGAGGGTTGGATGGAGGGAAGGGAAAGCTGGCTGGAGAGCTATCAAGGGGGAAGAACGGGGTGAAGAGCTAGAGAGGTAAAGAGGAGGTTGGGGTGCCAGGGAGACAAAATGGGGTTCCTGTGTGCCAGCCCCCTTGCTTTTGGCTCATCTGCTCCATGGGCAGGGGGTGGACAGCAGTGCATTGCATGTCTGCACAAACTGTGTGACCATGTCCTGTGTGCAGCATCCTTGAGGTGGAGGGACAAGAAGCAGTGACATGAACACAGGGGTGGTCCCCCAGTTGGGAACCCCATTCTGGAAGGCTGATCTGCTGGTCTGGTCTGGGAACCACAGCTAGGGGTTGTGGGACTCTCTTTTCATCTGTTGTAGTGTGATTCCTGACAAAAATGTTAACTTCAGGATGCAGACCGTCTGTTTCCATCCTCATATTATTTTAAGTATACAAGTTCTCCCTGCCGTAAAAACATCATCCCGTGTCACACTCTCTTCTGTGTGACTTGATTCTCTCCCCACTGTCTCCTTTTCTCTTAGCAGGAGAGCCGTGTGCCCCTTCCCGGGGTCAGAGCAGGGCTGCTTCGGGTGGTGTTGATAACACAGAGTACACAGCATGGTCCATGGGGTGGGGGTAGAGCCTTGGGCTCCCCAGTGCTCCAGTCATGCCTGGGCTGTGTTCAGAGTCCTGTGTCCAGTGGAGAGAGCTGCTTTTTTTGGCAGCAGAGTCTGGCTTGCCCTGGAGACAGGGCAGTTTGATTTTGCTGAGCCAGACCTTGCTGGGAACTGGAAAACCTAAGCAGGGGTGGTCCTCATTGAGATCATGGGCTGCGGCACCCAAGGTGGTGCAACAGGTGGAAGATGGACCCCAGGGTGGGCAGAGAGGGGAGCTGCAGGAAACTTGGGGTGTGAGCAGGACTTTGTGCCAGTGGCTGCTGTGGTTTTTGGGGGAACTGGTCTCTGCAGGGTGGTGAGGATGGCAGGAAGGTGCCTGTGGGTTGTGGGGCACTGACAACAGCTGGAGCCCAAATACTGTTTCACCACCACTCTGCACCATGAGGAGTATGGTGTGTCCACTGTGGGGTCTATGCTGGCTCCTGGTCTCACAGGCTTTGTGGAGACAGAATGGGACTCCTCCATACCAGTGGAGACTGGCTGATTTTGGGGAGGGAAGGAGGTGTGCTGTGGGAGAGTGCTGGTGCACCTCTGGGTTGAAGCCTGGTCTCTGGCAGGATCACTAGGGCCAGGAGGATACTGGAGCAGAGGCAGGCATGCTGCTTGGTGAACTGCAGGACTCTTGGGATCCACCTTATATATTTTTATGAATGCCCTCTGCCCACAAAGCAGCTGAAACTGGCTGAGGAGTTGGAGGTGAAAAGCATCACTGGTGGCTGGAGTTGCACTACTGAGCAGAGATAGAGGAGAAGTGGGCATGAGACGGTGCATGGTGGCAGTAAGAGTGAAACAAGAGTTGACCATGAGGGTATGATGGAGAAAGACAGTCTGGGTGTACTTATCAAGGACAGGGGGATGCGGAGTCACCACTCTAAAATCTTTCTAATATTGGCACAGGCGTGGGGGAACCTGGTGAGGGTGGTGGCCCACTGCTTAGTTCTGACAATCACTGTGGGAGTCAAACTAGAGCAGATCCCCAGAAAAGTGAGAGAAATGGGCAGCCCTTGTAAGAGCACACCACGACTGTGAGTCTGGTGTGTGGGGGCTGGTGATGTGGCAGGGTGTGTGGTGGGTCAGGGTGGGTATGTGTCTGGCTGGGATAGAGCCACAGAGAGTGATGGTGGGGCTGAGAGATGGGGTCCACTGCTGGGTGCCATTGTGTGTGGTGAGGATGTAGGTGGGAAAGAATGCTCTGGGTCCTGGTGATGTTCAGGACCAGGTGGACCAGAATCCTTGTGTCCAAGGACCAGAGCCTGGGCTGCCCCGTGGGACAGACTATGCTTTGTGGGATGGGCTGGAGAGGCTGTGGTGGGGTCTGTGCTGCATTTTGCGTATTGGGTGTGACCAAAACAGGTCTGCTGCTGAGACTGCTCCATGGCTCCCGCTGGCCTTGTGTTAAAGAAAATATTTTGCATGTATGGAGAATTGGCAGCGCTGTAGTAGATAGGGTATGGTTTGGGATCAGGGCTTGTTTTTTCCCACAGCAGGGACTGGAGTCAGAGCCAGCCCTTCCCTGCAAGCATGGATGGTGACAAGAAAGTTTTCCAGATGTTGAGCTCAGTCCTTAAACAGAGCAGAAAAGAAATTACTTGACATGGACCTTTTAGAGACATCCATGAAGGATGTCTCAAGAAGAAAGTGCTGAGCTCTTCAAATGGCTGTAACATCGTTCTGAGTCCAAGAATTATCTTCAGGAACTGGTAAAGCTTCTGAAGGAAAAAGTTCTTGGGGCAGAAATAGGCAAATGTTTGCAGACAACAGAACTCAGATTCAATAAAAAGAAAATTTTATTGTACACAGGGGCAGTTAAAAACCAGCAGCTCCTGTTGAGTGTGGAGCTGTTGGACATCGCCTTAGAAGACCTATGCTACAAGTGACTGAAAGCTAGAAAAACAAAGCTGCCAGGGGAAGAGAGGTGGAGAGATCACAGACACAGCTGGACTC
The DNA here is from genome assembly GCF_000738735.6 of Corvus cornix cornix. NCBI lineage: Eukaryota > Metazoa > Chordata > Aves > Passeriformes > Corvidae > Corvus > Corvus cornix. The sequence continues at coordinate 11,032,718 of NC_046345.1, forward strand.
CTGCCCCTGCCACAGCAGGGAGTCCCTGGCCAGAAAGAGCCCCAAGGAACCTGGCAAGGGGAGATGCTCAGAGCTGTAGAGGAAGGCAAAAGCCCCCTGGCACTTGTGCCAATCTCCATGGGAGACCCTTCCTGACCCCAAACTGGCAATGAGCTGTTCCCTGAGCATGTGAGCAACGCCTGTGCCCGACCCCTGGGGCTGCCATGGCTGCTGCACAGCTGCCTTCCCCTTTCCTTCCTCTACTGGAGGCACCTCAGGGGTTCTTAGCATGGCAAAAATACTCCAGAAGTGGAGTATCCTGGGAGCAAAAATTTCCAGTCCTACCAGGAGACCATCAATGCTCCAAAGTGTTGAGGAAGTGAAATCTTTCAACATCTCTTGTTCCCATTTTTAATAGGTGCTGCATCTGGCAAATGTGGTGTGGGTGGGGAGGTCTGAGATGATCTCCAGATACCAGGAATGGGTTTTCTTGTTCTTTGTAGACCACTGAATCTTTCCCACTGGTACCCATCTGAAAAGGTCTGGTACCCTTGAGTACCCCCAGATGTTAGTGGGTCCTGTCATGAATAGTGTTGGGTCCATGCTCCCTGCATTAAAAGCTGCTGAGGGGTGTCATGTCTCTTTGGTTGGCCCTTTGATCCCACTGTCTTTGAGAAACAGCCACCCCAGGGCCCACACTACCTGCCTCTCCATTGTGGTTTTCATTAGTTCTCCAATACTGCGGAGTTCTCCCTTGACCTTGGGGAAGCTCTCCTCCTCATCCTGACAGAATGTCTTTGGGAGGTATCTCTTGCTTACCTCTGCTTTGAGATCCTGGTGTGTGTTCGAGAAGAGACCTTCCTCATCCTCACTTGTGTGGACCTTGGCTTTCCATGGACCCATAGCCCTTCTCCTTCAGACTGGTGATGTCAATGAAGAGACAGAAGTAATGTCATTGGGAACAGAGCAGGTCCCAGATGTCCCACTTGTTCACTGAATTCCACTGGTTCTTCAAAAACTTCCTCAAAGGTCTTCTAGGTGCTCTGCCAGGTTGCTGCCCAGCTTTCCTCCAGATCCTGATGCAGAGCACTGAAAAGGAAGCAGAGAGCTCACCTGTGTGGAGAAGACAGAAGTCCTTGGAGTCTGGTTTGCGGGACTCATGGCAGAGATCATTCAGGCGTTTCCAGCTGTGGGAGGGAGCCAGTCCAAGTAGTAGCGCCTGGAAATCAAGAGAGGAGAAAGGCTGGCTGAGCACATGATCCTGATCTCCCTGAGAGAATGGAGGTTGGATGCTGATGGTGGCAGGATGGGAGCATCCATTGTTGTCTGGATTCCTTGGAATGATGGTCGTGTTCCTGAGCCTTGGGAACCTGAACTGTGTCCCCAGCTGACCTAGGGCTGGCTTGGGTCTGTCCCAAGAGGAGGACAGGGCAGCAGAGGAGATGCAGCTCTGAGAGGACCAGGGCTGTGCAAAGCCTGGAGGATCTGGGATTGTAAGACCCAGAGATAGAGATGTTTCTTATTCTGGTAGCCACATCCAGGATCCTCAGGAGCTGGCAGCTGCTCTGGCATCTTTGTCTCCTCCATGCTTCAGCCCCAGGGCAGGGTCCCTTCTCTGGGAGCATGTGGTGAGCTGGCAATGAGTCCCTGCCTTCTCTGGCCTCACACCTATGAGCCCCTGGTGCCAGGAGATCATATCAGTTGTCTTCTTGATGACACTGGGAGCTCCCACATCACTGAGGAGAGGAAATTTGGGTCCAGGGCTTGAGAGGAGTGGTTCAATGGGATGGGGAGGGGACAGAGCTGCCTTGAGAGGTGGAGAAACCCCCCTCTAATCTGTCCAGGGTGTGGGGACTTGTGCTGGGCAAGTGGGAAGGGAATGAGAAGCAGTCCTCTTGCCTCTTCTTCCTCTGGTGGCACCCAGGGCTGGTGTGATCAGGGCAATGGGGGTCAGGGTGATGTCCACAAAAAGGTGAGTGTGCAGCCAGAAGCTCAGTGAGGGGGTCTGGAGGAGCCTGGAAAGGCCACAGGGGCAGCTGGTGTCCCATGTGCACCAGAGCCCCCTCACATAGCAGATGAATCACGGCTGAGGGGACTCCATCAACAGTGGCACAAGTGTGTCTGTGCTCAGTGCTCCACAGAGGTCTCCAGCTGGAGCTAGCTGGGCCTGCAAACTGACATCTGGGGGAGATGTCCATGTCACAGGGCATGGCTTGGTTCTCATATCCGTGCCAGATTTCCAGGCAGGCAATGCAGGATTATTTACAGCAACAGGACAGATGCTGACAGATGCCGCAGCTGGATGGGAGGGACCTGGGTGCCAGGTGAGGAGATGATACTGGGGCAATAAACAAAACTGATGCTCAGGGGGAAAACATTATTTATACCTACAGTGTACTAATACACTTTTATAGTTACATAGTTGCCACATTAGTTCTTGGAAAGGATTTTGGAGTCACAGCAGAGCACTTGATTAAAATAGGAGCCTGGGGCACTGCAGAGAGCAGAAGCACAGTGCTAATAATAGCTCTGCCAGCATTGCACTGCTCAGAAGCAGTGCAGGCTCTGGATCCTGCTCTGAGCCCAGCAGGAAGAGTGGGCTGGAGTGTCCCTGTCTTCCTGCCCTGTTCCTGCCTGCTTGTGGCCATGTCAGGGCAGCGGACACTGGGCTGAGCCAGGTGGGCTGTCTGGTCTGATATCCCTAACCTGCACTATAGCTTGACATTGCCATATTTTACATTTTTTGCTGCTGTGCAGTGGAAGTGCCCAGGGTCAGTAGAACTAGACTGTTTCCCACGTTTCTCCTGTTGGATCATTTTCTCAGTTTCTCCTGTTTGAGAGCAGGCTGGTGTCCCTGGTTGTATGCTTGGGCAGTGCTCTCTGTGGATGATGGAGTTCTGCAGACAGCCTGGTGTAGGGCCAGTTCCTCATTCACACTAGAGTTTTTAGGGGTGGGACTAGTATGTTCCTCAGCACCACAGCAGTTGCCTTGTATTTTGGTAGCCCATTCCTTCTTGCCCTCTCTGAGCAGATGCTGAAGGTGTTCCTGTTCAGCTGTGTGCCACAGAGTGTTGTTTTGTTCAGGGAACAGATGATGAAGTGGTTTACTGAGCATGGACACCTTTTTCAGGTCAGGCCATTGCCCTTCAAGACCTAGAAAGGTTGACAGGTGATCCTGGGTTCAGCTACATTGTGCTGTATAAGAGCTTATTTCTTTCTCCTAAAGCTTATGGCTTTGGCCATGAATCCTGCAGGATCCAGCTCTGGATCGATACCTATGGGTGCCACTAGCAGTGACATGGCTCTATTGTGTCCCCTGAGTTGGGTCTGGCAGGGCAGGCTGGTGCCTTTCTGCAACCAGCTGGGTCTCAGGTGACTCTGAGGCATCTCCATGTGCTTGCTGGGACTGAGGCTGGGAGCAGCCAGATGGCTTCTCCTCTGATGGCATCAGCTGAAATCTTACCAAGAACCATTTTCGTTTTGCCTGGTGAACTCTAGGAGTGGAGAAGGGACACCTCTGATAGCAAACACTTCCCTCTGACCTGCTTTGGGAGGTGCAGATGTCTCAGTGCCTTGGAAAGGCTGGAGGGATCATCAGTGGAGAAATTAGGAGATGTGAAGTGGGCTTGAGGGGATGGCTGCAGATTGCCATCTTTAAGGTCCAAACCAAGCAAAGGTATCTCAGATGAATGGCTGATGTTCTGACATTCAGGAACTCTGACATCCCCCCAAGGCCTTGTTAAAACCAGCCAGACCAGCTAGAAACCAGTCCCACATCAGTATCTCTGGGAGGGTTGGAGAAGTTGGAGTGATTCTCTGGTGAGGCATACTTGGGAGCCACCCTTCTGCCATCCAACCCACCACCTGTCCAGGGGTCCCTGCTGTGCTCCCCCATATGTGCAGCATCCCAAGGGAATGCTGTGATGGTGGCAGAGCACTGCTTGCCTGGAGCATGATCCTGTCTTGCCTCCACAATGTCTGTCCACTTCTGCTGCAGGAAATCCACTGCAAGGAGCTGATCTGGGTTAGTGGGGACTTGGTTTGCTCCTGAGGCACCAGTGACAGTATTTTATTATATGCACTAAATTTTTGTCCTGTATCACAGATACATCAGTGATTCAAGACTCAGTTTGCCTGGTACAAAGCCATTTTCCATTTCTCTCTGGTGGTTCTGGCAAAGGGCCCTACAGCAGCTACTGCATGTGACGTCCCCACTCCATTTTTCCCCACTGCTCCCAAATCTTCCTCTGCATTTATACACCTTCTTACATGGCTTTTTTTTTTTTTTTTTTTTTTTGCATTTGCTCTTGCATAAACACTGTCATGCTACTTTCATGGGATGCCCTTGGAAAAAGAGCTCTTGGCTCTGCTCTCTGCATTTAATAATCCCTCTTTGCAGAGTATCAAATAGCACATGCCTGCTTTGTACCATGGTCAAGGCAGCGGGCTTGTGTTCCTCTATAGCTTGGATTGCTTATTCAGTGTGATCCAGGCTTTGCTTCTGCAACACAGCTGGGGCATGGCAGAGGTGATGCTATGCATGGAAGGGGAGTTTGAAGGTGTATTTTGGAGGGATATAGCTGAAAACAGAGGGATATATCCTGGTATTTTGAGTTGATATTTTGAGCTAAGGAGAGAAGGTGCTTGCTATCCCTTTCCTGGAACGTCTCTAATTTCTTCTCACTGTAAAGATCTTGAGGCATTTTCTAAGCTACAGAAAAGCCTACTTTGCCTGTCTCAAAATATCATTTGGAAATTGCTTTTAACTTCCTGCCCAGATCAGAGGGCTTTTTGAAAGATATATGGCAAAACCATAGTAAATTAGTTCAATTCAGGTAGGAATGAGTAAAATGGATGAAATACACGATTTTATTGCCAGTGTGTTGGATGACTTTTTGCTGTTTTCAGTCATGGAATAGAATTGGAAAAGTTTATCTGAATTCTTAGTCTGTACCAAATATGAGAGCACCCCAAGTCAAAGCTAATAAGTGAAACACAACCTGACCTTAAAAACTTAAAAAAAAAACCAAAACCAAAAACATAATAGTGTAAAAACAGGAGGTTGAGGCAAAATGGTCTGATATCTAAAACCCTTTCTCTAAATAATTAATTGTTCCTGAGCCAATGGCATTTCTGCATGAGCATAACTGGTATAGGGGAACTTGCAGGACTGTGCAATAAAGCAGACTTCTTTTTTTCCATCTTCTAATAACAACATAAAAACCCCAACTGAAATGTATTTATGGTTCAGTCATTGTATTTGGGCTGTGACCTGTGTGCTTAGAGCTTTAATTCCCAAAGGCAGGGCTTTGGGAAGATATTAAAATCTGGCCATAAACGATATGAGGGTTTTTCCAATTAACTTTGATGATTGAATTTATAAACTTCATAACTGAATTTAGCACTGTCTCCCACCACGGTGACCCCAGCAGCACGCTGTCCCCGTGTCCCTCGGATCACTGGGGTGCCCACAGTGTGTGCCTGCAGGGCTGCTGGCAGCTGTGGGCACAAGCGGCAGCGCTATCACGGGTTTGCTTCCCTTCCTTGCAGCTCCCGCCTTCCGGCCGTACCAGCTCTCACGGAGCTTTTCTACCCAACGCAGGTGGGGATCGACGCCGGAGCCGGGACACGCGAGCTGGCCCCGTACCATGCGAGGATGTGCCTGTGCCCTCCCTGACCTGCCCACCCCCGCCCTCGCTACCTGTCCCGCCCGGCGCCATGGGAGGATGCTTCTCCAAGCCCAAACCAGGTGACTGCCCTCCGACGCCGGGCCCCCATCCCACTGTTCCCGTGGGAGAAGTAGGTCAGCAGTGGACGCTGGCTGGGGGAATGTTAATGCTTGGCTCCTGCACGGAGGATTACTGGGCTCTTAATCCCCCCAAATTCCTCAGTGCTCTCACTCCCAGGCAGGGAGCTGTGGGGGGTTGCAGCAGTGCCAGGGGAGTGGTAGGGGGGTGGGAGGGGAGTGGGAGGGGAGCTCAGACTGCACCATGAGGGACGCAGCTCTCCCGGGTCCCATGTCCTTGTTCGTCACCACCCTCCTGCTTCTACCTTTCTGCCGGATCTGGAGCAGAGTTGCCTGCCTCGTGCCCCAGTGTAGGTTTGGGTGACAGCTGTCCCAGCACAGACACGTGGGGCTCCAGCACCCTCCTTCTGCCACAGCTTTGTCACTCACTTGCCAGCCCTTATTTTTTTTCCCTGCGGGAAGGGAATGGCTTGGGAAGGCACAGGCCAGATCCTGGGGCTGCTGTGCTGTTGGGATTTTATTTTCTTGGTGAAGCTTGTCCATCTGTGCTGGTGGGGAAAGCAGCTGTAGACACCTGGCCATCAAGGATTCTCCCCTTGCTGACACATTCCTTCAGTGGCTGGGCTGGATGGGCTCCCTGCTCTGTATGGTTTTGGGGAAGGTTGGGTGTATGTGGGAAGGGCAGGGGCAGGGACTGTGGTGCCACCTGTCCAGGCAAACTGTCTGGTTGATGGGGGTCTGGTGTGGAAGTGTCAGGGTTCAGCCTTGTCCTGAGCAGGCTGGGCATGAGCAGGCACTGCGTGATCACCCACACTCATCACCCCTGGCAGCACCTGCATGACCCCAGCACAGGACCCCAGGGAGCGATGGCTGGTCCTGTCAGTGTTGCCAAAGCTGCCATGGAGGAGAGGCCCCAGCTTCCATCCTGCAGCTTGTTTTGGCCACCTCAGGGGGAGCTTAGGATGACCTTGTCCTTGTTACTTGCTTGTGCCCCAGGGCAAGTGGAATCAGGTAATGGTGCTGATCTATCAGACTAGTCAGCATCCCTGTGTAGCCTTTGTGGGTTGAAAGATGTCTTTTGGGGACCTTTTCTTGGCAATTTGTCTTCACTGCCTGAGGCAGGAGGGATTTTGGGCTGAAGGACTCAACAGGTCAGAAGGGCTAAAGAAGTTGTGACTCACTGAACATTCATGGAGTGAGATCCTGGCCTTTATGCAAGGCACAGTGAGAAAATAAAGGTGGTTTTCTGCCCTTGACCTGTACTGTGATTATGTTATGGGTCATCACCAAGGTAATATGGCACTGGACACTTTGACCTGTAAGTTTTCTCTGTGAAAGCCCTATTTATATGTTTCCTTGAAATGCTTGAAGAGTAAAAACACATCCAGGAATAAATGCCTTTGTTGACTAAACTTGTGACAAACACTGCTATCGGCTCCACTTTATTTTGTATCCCATCAGCAAAACTGTGCAATCTTGGAGCAGTGTTGGAACACCAGTGCTCTGCAGGCATCTGTCCTGAGGTGCAGATTTTTGTGAAGAGCTGTATTTGCATAGCAGGGCCAAATGCCTGAAAATGCCACCCTGCAGTGCACCTCCCTCTCTCAGCTCTGATTTGGATTAGTGTCTTCAAAGGCTTCACACAAGCCTTCTGCAGCCTCTGGGTAGCTCAGCACTGACTGTGGGGCTTCATCCCAGGCTTATAAAACCTGCAAATGCAAGGAGGTGAACAGAGGCATTTGAGGATACTGATTGTTCAAGCAAAGGGTTTCACTGAGGTTTCATATGGAAGTTGTACAGTCTTAGAGCTGAGTACTGGACTTCAGTATTTGTAGGAATTCACCTATTCCCTGTCCAAATAAGAAGCAGGGACAGAATAGAGCTATTTGCTCCATCCGTGCTGTTTCCACATAAAGAGAATATTTTGGATGCAGCCTGAAGTGAACAGAATTGATTCAGACACTTTTTCAAGGTGTACATGAACATGTACATGTACAAGTCCTTAGCTGCTCCATCGCCTTCATTCCAATAGAGACCCTCAGTTGCCCAGAACACCCTCAAGATAACCTTGGCACTGCACACATATCACCTTTTGATGGGCAGATGAGTGATACAAGAACTCTGGGGAGTGGAGTCCTGGATCCCTAAATAGCTGTGCTGACTGTACTGCTGGCAAGCCCTGAGGTCTCGCTACTGCTGCCGCACCCATCCCCGACTGGATATTTCAGTGTTTAATTAAGAGCTCATGTTCAAACAGTGAAGTAATCTGCTGTTATCTCCAGTGCTGCAGTCCCGTGATGCCGGATCCTCTTCTGAAGGCCCAGTTCTCAACCTCTGCATCATTTTCTCCTTGGGTTTGTCTTGGGTGTGTGATGCATCGGGGATGACCTGCCAGCTGGCAGCCTGTGTGGTATCCCAGCACCCACTCCCGCAGTGAAGCCAGGTCAGGATACTGGGTGACAGGAACCATCGTGTGCCCGCTCTGTCTGAGCTGTGGTAACTCTGTCTCTGCGCCGAGTATGGGAGAGTGGCTTCAAAACCTATAATTGTGATTCTTCTTGTTCTGCTGGGCTCAGTGTTTGATGGTGGGGCAGAGCAGTAGTTTCCCAGTGCATGGGGTGTCTGGGCATGGGCTTTGCCCTTGCACAGAGGATGCATTTAGCAGGGACTGTGCTCCCTTCCCAGGGATGCTGAATGCTGGAGGGTGCTGGAGGGGGTGCCGTTGGCTGTGTGACCTGAGCTTGGCTCTGAGCTTGTCCCCAGCCTTGGGGTCCTTCCTCCTGGTTTTGGGCTGTAGCATTTGCTGACAGAGCATCTGGAGAGGGAGAGCAGAGCCAGGCACATTTGACATGGTGGTTTTGTCATTGGCTCTGTCATTTTTAATAGAATGATAGAATCACAGAACAGTTTGGGCTGGAAGGGACTGTAAAGACCAAGTAGTTTCAACCCCCTGCCATGGGCAGGGACACCTTCCACTAGACCAGGTTGCTCCAAGCCCCGTCCAGCCTGGCCTTGGAAGGAGGGGAGAAGTGGTCCGCAGAAATGGTTTGGAGTCTCTTTGAGACCACCTGATGTTACTGTCATTGGGGCTTGTAGTTGAGGCACAGTGGGCGAGCCCAGGGAATACGTGGAGAGTGCAGTTCTGGCAGGGCACAGTGAACCCCAAACATGTCCCACGGTGGTGGATTTACTCTGTGCTGGCTTTGGGAAAATAAACTCTGCTGGGGTAAACTGAGATTTCTGGCTGTGCCTGCTGGTCCCCCCAGCATCATCCCTTGATGCATTTCTGGTTCCCACTGCTCCCAAAGCTGTTGGCACCATACAGCCTGCACCAGACTGTTACCTGTCCTCAGTGCTCCTCTGCCCTGTGCCTGCAGCCCCGAAGTGGCACACCCTGAGGCATCGCAGGGTTTTGGGGCTGGGGAAGGCAGACACACTGCTCTCCCCTTGCCAGCTCAGCTCCTCCATCCCCTATGGCCAGGCATCTTCATCTTATCCAGACTTCCTTTGGCTCAAGTCAGCCCTTGGCTCATGTCAATTCTCTCTTCCCATATTAACTCAGTGTTTTCTTGGTTTCTATTATTTTATCTGGGACCTGGAGATACAATGGCCTGATATCCACAATTTAAATTTAGCCTCCAGAAGAGCTCTGAGCCATACTGGGAACCAATCCTGTGATAAAGAAGTCTTGGGGCATCTAATTGCCTTATTTTTTTAAAAATAATGCCTGTGACCCTGCACTGCAGCCCAGTCACCTGCCAGAACCCTGCTCTGGGATTTATGTCAACAGTTCCAGCCTCATGTCTCAAGTACCTCTCCAAGAGCAAGCAGAGGCTTTAACTTGTTCCACAAGGCTGTGAATAGTGATGGAGAAGGAATAAATTTACAGGAGATGTAATGGGATATTAAGGACTGACTGCTTATGTGAATGACATCAAGGCAAAGCACAAGAACATCATGACCACAATAGGAAAACAACACCTGAGCCAAGTGTGATGAATGGGGTTGGGACATGGTTCCTGAGTGCATGTGAAGGATCCCAGCAGTGCTTGACCTAAAGGCTGAAAACCTGGGAGAAAAAAAATTGTGTCAAAATTTATAGTCTTGTCAAGAGTGTATTTTAAATGATTCTGTGACTTTGAGGAGCTGACTCAGGATTTTTGGGTCGTGAGAGCTTGCAGTGCTGAGGTGTACGTGGATGTGTGATATGAGCACTTGTTAATGCTCAGCTGGTTCCTCTGCTTTTTTTCTATATTGTTATAAAATATTTCCAGCTCTGGCCTTCTGGTTCTTCATTTATGTATGTGTGTATCTATAGAGATATCTTAAATATGTGCATGAACTCACACAAACACATACACACACGTGTATAAGGGATGTTGGTGGCACAGGACAAACAGGCACATCTCTGTTTCTTTCTCTCATCTATACCTATGCACATGTACCTCTCTATTTATATTTTTATCTATATCATCTATACCTATACCTTTATACCCATATTTATATATCAATATCCATATTTATATCCATGTCTCTACCTATATTCCTGAGAGGTTGTCTAGATTTGTAGTCACATGCCTAAAACTTTCCAAACAGTTTGCTTTAAGGCCCAGACCCTCTTCTAGCAGTTATAGGATATGACTGTCAAAGAGCTGGAACACGCTGGCCCCAGCCCCTTTGTAACCAATCGGATCTCAGAATTAAACTTGGGTTTATAAATATTTCATTTAAATATGATTTTCCCTGATGGCAACTGAACCAGTTTGCTGGATCAGCTCAGGTGCTACTTAGCCCTGGATTCCTGGAGGGATCATCCCTCGGGAATGCAGGTTTCTGGCCAGAGGGACACCCCATGTGGGGCTGAGAGGCATGAGAAGGAGGAGGAGATGGGGGTAAAAAGGCTTGCTGAGAGGCAGGCGGGATATGCCCCCCACAGAGGCAAGTGGTGAAATGTGGGGCCTGAAATAGAAGGGGGAAGATTTTATAACTCTTTTTCTTTTCCTCTGGACATTTGTCCAGCAGTGTTGGTGGGTGTTGAGTGGGGATGGCTGAGTGCCAGAGACCTGCTGCTTCCTGCATATGTTTTTCTGACTGAGGAAGAAGGGAAAAGCTCAGAGTTACATCTCCCTCTTCATCCCTGCAGGTTCATATGCCCGTGAATCAGTGTGCACTCCATGTGCTCACCTGACCCAAATGTGCTCTGGAAAACAAAGTCCTGGGGCATCAGCCAAGTGAGAGATGGGAGCTGTTCCCTTCAGGGTGAATTCACTGATGTCCATATCCCCCTCACCATTAGGGCTCAGAGCCACTGGCTTTGCCCAACCTTTGTCTTATCCTGCAACATGGTCTGGTTCTGCAGTCTGGCTGCAAGGATGCACAGCCACATATTCTGCAGATTGGCTGTGAAATCATATGACATCAGCCTCCTGTTTCTTGGGCCAAAAGTATTTTAGTGGGAGTGGCATAAATGGGTATACATTATATTTCCTAACTCTGTCCTGAAAAATCCATGTCTGTTTCTCCCAATGCCCTAGGAAAGTAGTGCTGATGGAGAGCATCTTCTTCACTGGGTGCCTGCAGCAGCTGGGATGCTTCTCTACAGATCTAGGAACAGATTTGCTCATAGCAATGTGGGTTTTTTTAATGCATGGTGCTGGCCCTGTTCATTTGCCTTAACTCCTACAGCTGCTAGAGCACAGCAGAAGGTGATGTTTTCTGTTGGTTCAGTGTGCATGCACAGAAAATCACTTTCCTGGATCTGTCTGTCACTGCCCCTGGTGAATCCTGCCCGGGTGAGCACAGGGGTTTGGCACTTTGGCAAAAAGCCACACATCCCTTGCCTTGCTGAGCTGGCACTAACAGCAGAAACTTTCAGGACTTCTGAGACAGATGCCTGCCTCCAGGGCCTGGGTGGCCATGGCCACTTGCTTTTCTCCTTTCCAAAATGAATGACCTTCTCCCTGACTTATTCTTCCATCGTTCTCTCAATATTCTTGCAATAAAAGGTGTGGGACAATAGATGAGGCTGGGAAGACTCAGCATCCTTGTCATTCACAAGCCTCACTGAAGGGCTTGTTTTTACCCTTTCTCTGCCTTTCCTTAATCTGCTTAGTTTGTGAACTGTAACTTTTATCTTCTGCACAGATTTTCCTGTTCATGATGGGGAAAGCTCAATGATTTCCCATGTACTCAAGACACTTCACCAGTCTCTGGCATTTTTCCCTGGCTCTCTATATAACTCCCTGGCGTTTATTATTAATATTAATGGCTCTAACTTTATTAAGTCCCTAGGAGATAAAGTGATGTGTTCCACTTTGTGATGTGAGAGCTCATCAGTGGCTTCTGATGCTGCTGTGCCCAGCTTGCCCAGCCTGGGCCATAGAGTGGAGGGTGGGGATGCAGCTGGGTGGGTCCGTGGGGAGGGTGGGTGAGCGCTGCCCTTCAGGGTGCTCGGATGAACATAGAATGACAGAATTATTTGGGTTGGAGAAGGCCTTAAAGCTCATCCAGTTCCACCCCCTGCTGTGGGCAGGGACACCTTCCACTATCCCAGGTTGTTCCAAGCCCTGCCTAACCTGGCCTTGGACACTTCCAGGGATGGGGCAGACACAGCTTCTCTGGGCAGCCTGTGCCAGGGCCTCCCCACCCTCACAGTAACTTCTGCATGTCCTCAGCCGGGTGGCTGAGGAGAACGCCTCTGCTCCCCACTGGCCCTGCTCCCATGTGTCCCTCGGTCCTCTGGTCCCCATGACAGGGATGATTTATTGTCAGACCTGTTCACTGGTGTACACATGAGAAAAACGGACCATCCTTGCTTCTCTCTTCAACCTATTGTTGAAGAATCACTCTACACTCAAAACTTCATGTGGAAATAATTTTGGATGTTTCTAGTTCCTTATTAATTGGTTTCCATCTAATGAAGCAGCTTTATGCACCATGCAGTGTTGGCTTTCTCTTTCAGTTAACATTACCTACAAACAATTAAAGGGGTTTTTGAAGTCTGTCTGAGCCCCAGAGACCTTGACATGTCTCATATGGAGCTGCCTGAAGCTGTTTTCCGCTAAGCAGGACAAGAACTGTAGCTGTGAGGTTGTTTTGCACCAATGACTCATGTCCACTTTCAACAATATGTACTTTATGAATGCAAAGTGCCTGATACAGAAAGAACAGAGGAATAATGGACTCAGGCAATCAAGCCAAGCTTGATGTTAAATGTTTTAACTTCCAAGTCAAGCCAACAAAAAATATCTGTTTTGATGTCTGTTTCCAAGTTCAGGGAAGGAAGGAGAGATAGAACAGTGAACAGCAGCAAAACCTCTGGCTTCATTTTAACAAAGATTTTGGTTCATTCCTGCAGTTGAAGTCAAAATTGAAGTTGTGATACCTGAGAAGGAGAGAAGCAAGGAGGAGATGTCACCCAACGGGAAAGCCAGCCCTCTGATCTACAAAGTCAATGGGACTGCCCGGCACTACCATCTTGAGGAGCATCCAATTGCCAGCAACCCCTACCACAACCCAAAGGACGTGGTAGAAGCATCTGTGTGCCACGTGAAGGACCTGGAAAATGGACAGTAAGTGCCCAAACTTTTTGCAGATAAAACTTGAGAGACCTTTTAACCCAATCTGAATGCCGTCTTGTTATTTAGAGTTGTTGGAGATGATCATTTAACTTAGTAAACTTTTTTTTATCTTAAAAAATTACATCATGGACAAGTGACAACTCTTTTTTACCAGAAGGTCTGCTGTTCCCTGCATGATCTACACTGGGACTTGTCTCAGAAAGAGGTGATGTTCTGTAACAGAATTTCTCAGGAGGCTCCACTCAACTTGCGTTAACCAACCTAGACATTTTCTTATAAATTTATAGCCTTAGTGGTTTTACAAAACAGCAGGAGAACCGCATGGGCGGAGTTGATGAGGCAGGTCGTGCTCCATCCTGTCTGCAGCGCCTGACTCTTCCAGCTGAGCTCACCAATTTGCTCTTTCACTAAGGATGCAGCTTTTCAGATCTTTTGCAAATAAGAACACACTTCAGCTGGGCATATTCAGTGCCCTGATTTAATTTTCTGAAGTCTAAAGAGTGCCGGTCCCAGTCAATGTGCTTTAGAGGCCGGTGCCTCTTTTCTGGGGTAGAAGTACAGGTTCCATTGACATTTTGGGCGGGCTCCATCTCTATGTAAAAGAAAATAGTTTGGAATAGCTTTTGTTCCAGTGAGAGAGCAATGTAAGGTATGTGGGACAGAACAGGAGTCTGGCAGCTGTTTCCTTTAAATTGAAATATTACCTGTGATAGTATCCAAGAACAATCTGTGTGGTATGGGCTACTTTGCGCTAAACTTAAGGGGCTTCATGGGCCATAAATTCATTTTATTAGGTAAGTTCATCCAGGAATAAACTGGTTTTTTTTCATTGCAATGGGAATTTATGTATTAGACCATTCTACAAAGGGATGCGCTGGACTCTGTTGGATTAAATCTTCACATGATGTGGAGCAGTTGAGGTTGCTTGGCTTATATCCTGGTTCCAACCAGGACAGGGTTAATTTTTGCAGTAGCCAGGAGGTGCATGGCCGGAACCAGGAGGTTGTTCTGTACAACCTCATCTCATTGCCACGGGTGGGGGAAGGGAGTCTCTTGTGGGGAGAAGTGGTTCCCTCTGGTTGAGTAGCTGTGGGGGACAGAATGTGGGGCACAGTACAGTGGGGTAATGCTGGTTCCGAGCCACAGGGAGTGGGGTGGTGAGCTCTGAGCTCTGGGTGAGCATTTTGGCGTGTGACTCACTCTCTCTTTTGTACACTTGTGTTATTAATATTGTTGCTGTTACTGTTGGTTTTCTTATCTCATTGCTGTTTCCAGTAAATTGTTATCTCAGCCTGTGATCTTTGCCTTTTGTGCCTCCAGTTCTCCTCCAGCCACCCACAGGTGGGGTGGGGAGGGAGAGTGAGCAGCAGCATGGTTTTAGTGGGGGCGCTAAAATGGGGAATTCCATTCCTAAACCACAGCAGCTGTATTTGACACCCAGTATGGAACGGGAAGGGTTGAGGTAACAACAGATCTGGCCAGAGAGGGTTGGAAACAAATTTGATCTAAGCATTTGTTGTATTAGGTACAGAGCAACTGGCCACAACATTGCTTGGTCTGTTCACATGGGTGTGGTACCTCACCCTGTCTATATTTTCATGTATACTCTCTGTGCCCATCACAGTGCTCCTTTTGAGAGCAGGGAGGGGGGTCAGGATCGTTCTGTGGTGCACTGTGACATATCGGTTTATGACCTTGTAACATTGAGGACAATCAGGGCCATTTGGGATGTGTATTCAGTGCTGATCTCCTGCCTTGTCCTGGGGTGCTGCCTCTGGGAGTCTGTCAGAGTCCATCCCCCCCACCATGTAGCCCTGGGAGAGGGGCCCTGAGGGCACAGAGACGGGGTTTCTCCAGCCCCTGGTCAACCTCGCTCCCCATTGGTTGTTTTGTGTTTCCCTGCGCGGGCAAGGACCCTCGGTCCCGTGACTAGGACAGTTCCTCGGCAACCTCCAGCCATGTGGCTGGAGAAATCAACATCTCTGAAACATCTATCAAGAATCGGTCCATATATATTTCTTTTCCACAGCCTCCTTGTTTGGTACATCGTGTTACAGTATCCCCACTGTAACAGGAGGCCATTAATAATCATACCCAGTCTGTGGGGAGAACAGGGGAGGATGATTTTCCCCAGTTTTTCACCCCCTTTTCCTCCTTCAGGCCTGTTATAACAGCTGTTATAACAGCTTTTCAGGATTTTGAATTTCCCCTGGATATCAAGGAAAGCATGTTCTTGTTGCTAAGTCTTCCAGGTCTCCTCAGTGTGGTCCATACCATGTTTAGAGTTACAAAAGAGACTTTTAGGAAGGTCATTCAGAGATCTGCACCAAGGCTGGATAGTCATGAGTGGCATGGAATGTGGCAGAAAATGGGAGAGCTTTTGAAGGACTGTTCTGCTCCAGTGGATTGGAAGTTCACCCCATAGCAACTACAGGATCCTGATAAAGTGGGGGAATATTTGAAAGAAAAATGCTGTGGCAATTCCAGAGAGGTGCAAAGTTACGCAATGTGTTGGGCCCTGGCTACTATTTATCAGACAGTACTCCATACTAGACAGCACCCTCAGGGAGAGGAGGAGGAAAGCAGAGCAACAGGCACCATGGGTACTCCAACTGCAGCTGAACCAGAGGAACAGCCCATGCCAGGAGCACTTGCCCCTCTATGGAAGAAGACATCCAAGGCAAAAATCAGCTCTCTTAGTGAGGGATGAAGAGGAAGCAGGGCCCTCACAACAGGAGGAAGAGGCAGGGCCAGAGACAATCTCCTGGTCCCTATCCCCGTGTGAGTTGTGAGATATCCAAAAACACTTCAGCTGCCAGTCAGGAGTGCCCCATGTGATCTGGCTGCTCCACTGCTGGGATATCATGGCCCACACTATGGAACTAGATGGTAGCAAAACCAAGGAACTGGGATCCCTGCCCTGGGATGTGGGCACTGACAAGGGGATTGGGAAGAGGACAGAAACTCTCACCTCTGGAAGTGGCTCCTGTCAAGTGTGAGGGAAAGGTATTCTCTCAAGGATGTCAGATTCCAATGGATGTGGCCAAAAAATTAGCAGCTTTGTCCCCACCAGCCAACAAGAAGGAGACACAGGCTTTCCTAGGAGTTGTGGGTTTTTGGAAGATTCATATTCCAGAGTACAGTCAGATTGTCAGCCCTCTCTATCATGTGACATGGGAGAAGAATGATTTAAAATGGGGTCTTGAAGAACAAGAAGCTTTGCAACAAATTAAACAGGAGATTGTTGATGCAGTAGTCCTTGGGCCAGTCAGGATAGGACAGGGTAAGAAAAATGTGCTCTACACAACAGCCAGGAAGAATGGTCCTTCTGGAGCCTCTGGCAGAAGGTGCCTGGGGAGACTCGAGGGCAATCCCTGGGGTTCTGGAGTCAGGTATACAGAGGATCTGAGGCCTGTTACGCCCCAAATGAAAAAGAGATACTGGCAGCTTGTTAAGGGGTTTGATCTCCTTCAGAAGTGATTGGCACTGAAGCACAGCTCCTTCTGGCACCCCAACTATCAGTGCTGGGCTGGGTGTTCAAAGGGAAAGTTCCTGCCATACATCATGCCACTGATGTTACCTGGAGTAAGTGGATTGGTCTGATCACACAGCGGGCTCGGACAGGAAACCCCAATTGCCCTGGGATCTTGGAAATCATCAGGAACTGGCCCTAAGGTGAAAATTTCAGACTGCCATCAGAAGAGGAGGAGGAGAAGGTGACATGTGCTGAGGAGGCCCCACCCATATAATCAGCTACCTGAAAATGAAAAGCAAAGTGCTCTCCTCACTGACAGTTCCTGCCTTATTGCAGGGATACATTGAAAATGGAAAGCTGCCGTATGGGGCCCTACATGGTGAGTGGCAGAAGGTATTGAGGGACAAGCTGGATTGAGTCAGGTTGCAGAGTTGAAAGCTGTCCAGCTGGCTTTGGATATTGCTGAATGAGAGGAAAAGGCCAACTCTCTACCTCTACACTGACTTGTGGATGGTGGCAGATGCTCTGTGGGGGTGGCTGGAGTGATGGAAGAAGACCAACTAGCAGCACAGAGAGAAACCAATCTGGGCTGCTGAACTGTGGCAAGACATCGCTGCCTGGGCAGAGGAGTTGGCTGTCAAAGCCTGTGGATGCATATGTCCATAAGAGTCAGGCACTGAAGAGTGTCGCAACAATGGACAGGTGGATTGAGCTGCCAAGATTAAAGTGTCTCAGGTAGGTATGGACTAGCATCATAAGGGTGAATTATTTCTGTCTCAGTGGGCCCATAACACCTCAGGCCATCAAGGAAAAGGTGCAACATGGCCTCATGAATGAGGGGTGGACTTAACCATGGACACTATATCCTGGGTAATCCACGTTTGTAAAAAGTGCACTGCGATCAAGAAGGCCAGGTGGGTAAAGCTCCTGTGGTCTGGGGGGTGGTGGTCTAAATATAAGTATGGGGAGGCCTGGCAGATTGACTGCACCACATGCTGCAAACCTGCTGCCAAGGCAAGCGTTATGTGCTGACAATGGTAGAAGGCATGACTGGATGGCTGAAGATGTACCCCATGCCTTATACCACTGCCTGGAACACCATTCTGGGCCTTGAGAAACAAGTCCTGTGGCAACATGGCAGCACTGAAAGAATTGAGTCAGACAATGGGACTCATTTTAAAATTAGCCTTATAAACACCTGGGCTCTGTTAAGGTTCGGAGGAGCTGGGTTTATAAACACTGAACAAGGTATTGAGTGGGTGTACCATATTCCCTGTCATGCACCAGCCCCTGGGAAAGTGGAATGGTGCAATGCACTGTTAAAAACTACATTGAAATCAGTGGGTGGTGGGACCTTTAGACACTGAGATCTATGTTTAGTGAAAGCCGCATTGTCAGTTAATGCCAGAGGCTCTACCAATCGAGCTGGCCCTGCCCAATCAAAACCTCCATGTACTGTAGAAAGGGATAAAGTCCCCATGGTGCATGTGAAGAATGTGTTAAGGAAGTCAGTTTGGATCCATTCTGCCTCAAGAAAAGACAAAATCCCATCTGTGGGATTGTTTTTGCTCAAGGATGTGGGTGCATTTGGTAGGTGATGCAGAGGAACAGAGAAATACAACATATCCCTCAAGGAGATTTGACATGTGGAGGTGTGGGTCACCTACTGCCACCTGTACAGGTGAGCAGTGGCAGCAGGGCTGGAGAGGAGCAGGGCAGAGCACAGGCAGTAACCGGAATTGCCTTGAAGGTAGAGTGAAGCAAAAGGGGGAGACTGTCTTGGGAAATACTGGTTGCACAGGGAGGGTTCTGTTCCAGGGTCAAGATGCAGCCTCACCTGGTCTGTAGAAGATGGGGTAGAATGATAGGGTCTTTAAGATCCTTTGCCATATAAACCACCCTGTGATTGTGTGAATAGCTAGATTGACTGGGGAGCAGGGAGTATGATAGATGAAAAGATTTGGAGAGCTCTTGTGGCTGCAGGGAAGGTGAGGAGGAGCTGGCTGCAGCCTGTGAGAACATAATATGGCTGCAGGTGGCCATAGTAGGGAACTCCTCAGCTAAAGACAGGGCTAGGAACTGGCATCGGTTGGGGAGCCAGTCCCATGTGCATCAGCTGCTGCAACATGCTACGAGTGTGACATACCAACACTCAGACATTTTAGGTTTAGAATAGCTGTTTTCCAGCAGGCTGAGTCCAGGTCAAGATAGGAGTGCTGTGTCAGGGTCCCACAGCTCATGTAAGCAATGGGCCAAGCCAGAGGAGTCCCCTCATGCTGGTAGGCAGAGGGATTTTCCAAGATGATTCTCCCAAGGAGTGGGCTGGGCAGGGGTGTGTGTGGGCATGGCAGCAGTGCAGGGTTCTGGCATGAGGCTTCAGGCACCACTGCCTTGCATTAGTGGAGTCTGCAAGCACAGGGTGTGCTTTCTGCCCAACTTTTCTGTCTTTCTGCTACCAGCATGGCCTCAGCAGAACTGAGATCCAGAAAGATACTGGAGGGATAACCTGGTGCAACTGTACCCAGCCAGCCTCCCAGCAGGCTAACTGGAGGAACAGAAAACAGCCCCCAGTGTTCCCACAGCTCTTGAGCAAAGGTCCTTTGCAGGCCAGAGCTGAGATTTAGCTGGTGCTTCCCAAGTGGGGAGTGGGGTGGGACAACAGAACAAATTCCCAACTGAGTAAACAGCTTAGCAGGGTGCAGGGCAGTGTAAATCAGTCTCTGGATCACTCTGGAGTGAGTGCAGGATGGGAGCCTTGCAGGTGGCTGTGTGCTGGCTGGAAGACACCAGGTCTTGTTTTTGACTCTCTCAGCTCACACAGCTCCTTGGGTAAGCTGTAAATTCTTTAACTTATCTTATCATATCTTCCCAGGCAGTTATGGTTGCCATTGAACAGGTTTTATCAGCTGAGGAATGCAGCAGGACTTGTACTGCTCCGTTCCCCTTGTGTGGAGGGAAGAGCTCCAAGTGTCCTACTCGGGGAGGGAGCAGAGCTGCATCTCTGAGGAGCAAGGTGGCCGAATTACTGGGGCAAAGGGCAGGCATGGTGAACTCTGCTGGTTTTCGCCCAAGGTGGAAAGGAAATTGGGAAATTGAGCATTTGTCACTGGACAGTTGATGCAGGTGAAGCACTTGCCCAAAGTCTGGCTTGAGGTGGGTTTGAGGTTGTAACAGGAGTGCTGGTGGGCTGAGCCCCATTCTCATCTCCATGGCTTCGAAGCAGGGTGGGGCAAGTGTCAGTGTAGCCTGGGGGCAAGTAACGGGATAGAGTTGGGATGTTATCTGAGAAAGAATGAGCATGCAAAGTCTGTCCCATTCTTCTGAGACCCTGAAACCTGGTGTGCATGAATAGCATTCCGGAATCACACATGGCCATTGACTTCCTTGAGCAAGTGGGTGATGTGCTTGGCACCACAAAGGCAATGTTCTGGGATAGCTGTAGAGATGGTCCTCTTCATACAATGGGAGCAACTAGGATTTCCAGATAAACATCAAGCTGTGTAGGGATAGGTTTTCTGGCTCCAGGGAACAGCAGCTCTGTGCTCCCTGTGCAGCTCCATGCAAAATGAGGGCTCTCTCCTCAACTCTCACTTTCCTCCATGGTAAGCTGGAAGACTCTGCTCTGGGGAAGTTCTGCTGGTAGTTGCATTGGAAAGAGGTGTCTCAGGCAAGACCATGGATTGCACAGGGTATGTCGGGGCTGTTGGTTGGAAAGAGAGCATCCGAGAGGTGAGAAGAGACAGGATATGCTGAGAGGAAGGTCTGGTCGACCTGGCGGAGGTACTGTGAGAGGGCAGAGAGTAAACGCATGCTCAGTGCAGAGCAACATCAGTGTCACTCAGCAATGCTCTGTAAAGCTGTGGAAATGCCTTTGGCCAAGGTCTGGGCAGGTGGAGGAGTGGAGGCCTCAGTGCTGCAGCCTTCTGCACCCCAATCTCCAGCCTGCAGAGAGGATCAATGAGCAGCCTCCTGGGAATGATGGATGGTTGAAAGACCCATGTTCCAGTGGATAGTGCCACTGACGGGTGTAACATGGCTACCCACATGAGCCCAGTCTGTACACAGTCGGCAGGGCATGGGAACTCCAGCAAATATAAGCATGTGTTGAAACTGCAATGCAGAGCCTGTGCCCAGCCAGCCTGCAGCAGGCAGAGCCAGAGTGACTGGGCACCGAGGAGGAGGCACAATATCCCTACATGCTTGGGAGATGCTGTGGGCAAATTCACCTGCATGCAGCCAGTGCAGAGGTGTGTATTGCTCAGTTTATCCCTGCTGGGACAGAGGGCTATGGAGCACCCTTTGGACAACCCAAGGGTGGTAGAAAGGATTTTACAAAATGCTACTTTTCAGTGCTAGTGGCATCATCAATCACTCATTCAGCAGATGGGTGTGCTCAGTAGCTCTTTCTGGCTTGCAAACAAGGTGCATGATCAGCAGTAAGATACTTTTGGCCAGGATGGGGCTGAATCTCATCCTGGCTTAGCTGGTCAAGGAGGCATGTGTGGCCCAGTGAGCCTAAAACCTGCCAAGCTCAGTGTTGTAAACAATTCTTGCTGTGCTAATCATGCTTTGATCCAAGGTGCCACACCATGGAATCATTGAATCAGAATGGTTTGGGTTGGAAGGGGCTATTAAAGGCCATCTGGTCCAACCCTCTGCCATGGGCAGGGACACCTTCCACTACACAAGATTGCTCAGAAGCGCATCTGTAGAATCATAGAATATTCTGAGCTGGAAGGGACTCACAAGGATCATCCAGTCCAACTCTCAGCCCTGCGCAAGACACCCCAACAATCCCACTTTGTGCCTGGGAGTGTTATCCAAACACTCCTGGAGCTCTGGCAGCCTCGGGGCCGTGCCCATTCCCTGGGGAGCCTGGGCAGTGCCCAGCACCCTCTGGGGGAAGAACCTTTCCCTGATATCCAGCCTGAGCCTCCCCTGGCATGACGGTTCATGACGTTCCCTTGGTAACTGCTCTGTACTTCCATTTACCATCAATGGGTTTGGCTGAGGCATCAGTGAACCAGAGATCCTTAACTTCAGAGTATGACATAACTGCAGGAACATCAAGTACAGCACTAGGCTTATGTAGCTGTTGCAAAGCCAGCATATCTGGGATCATGGCTATCTGTAATTTTGCAGGTTTTGGCCCTTCAGTTATATCCATCTGACCTGTGACTCCTGAGACACGTGCACACCATTTGTGTGCTGTTGGTCTTTGTGCAATTCCACCTCGTGGAGCACAGCCCTTCTTAGTACTGGCTGGCAGGTTGAAAGGTCTTTGGATTAGCACAGATTGGTGCTGTTGAATTTTTTCTACTTGTTTAAAAGCTCAGGTCAGAGATAATAATCCCTTTTCCCAGTCAGTGTATCTCTTCTCAATATCTTTTAATACTGCAGAACTGAACCCTAATGGTTGTATAGGTCTGTGTGGGCCTTTCTGGAACATGTTACAGTAAGTCCCATGTTCAGCAAAACCCATTCAGCTATTATAGGATCATTGGAATGAACTGCCCCAAGTGATGAATATATTTTTAACTCCTCTATTAGCATTTGTAAAGCCTTTTGTGACTACCAAGCCACTCTCCCAAGTCTGGCTTTTGCTCATTAATGCATACAGTGGTCTTGCTCTGTAGAAAATCCAGGAGTATGACTTCTCCAGTATCCTGAAATGGAACCATGAAGAAGACGTCTTTTACATCTAGAACTGCCATCCATTCATGTGTAGCTGCTTGCAGGGTGGCACTGAGACTGGCAATGTTTGGGATGAGTCGTCCCATGTTGGCATTCAGCCACCGATAATCAATCATTAAGCTCCAGCTCGTGTCTGGTTTCCCCACTGGCCAAACAGGAGAATTATATGGGGTATGTGTCCTAAATATAATACCCCTTTGTCCTAATTTTTAATAGATTAATTTTCTATTTTTTTCCAGAAAATTTATTATGTGGAGTTTTTGTGGGTCTGGATGAGCAAACATTCCTGTTGAGCAATTGCAATTTTAAGGATATCATATCCTAAAATGTTTTCTTCATGATCTGTGATTGCAAATGTGTGTGAGGTCATTCATTTTTCCCCCAGGTAACCATAAACGTACTTTGACAGTGTAACATGTAATACTTTGTCCTTTGAATCCTGTTAGATGGACTCTCTTTCTTTTAAAACTTAAATTTATTTTTTCAGCATCTGTGGGGGTGATTGGAGATATTTGGGCTCCTGTAGTAATGTTGTTTTCTAGGTCCCACTGGTAAGTAGATATGGGGCCCATCTTTATCAGACCATTGATAGGTCATAATGTGCTGGGTGAGAAGGCCCAAAGTTCACCCAGAGCTTAGTATTTTTTTCCTTTTGTTTTTCTGTTAACTCAAAAGGGTGGGGGGGAGGGCGTTTCCTGTGGAGGCTTTCTGCTACTTGTGTTCCCCCCATCCTCCACCACTTTGACTAAGTCTGCTATCCTGCATTGGACTGTCCCCCAAGGGCATCACAGGGAACCCCTAAGGTCACTGCCATCCTCTACAGCTCCTTTTACTCTTCCTGGAAGTGATCAGTGTTTTGATTTTCTGTTTCTCTCGAGTGGGGTATGTTTAAAAGTCTTCACCCAGCATTCTGGAGGTATCTGCATTTAAGTTTTTAGGCTCCTCTCAATAGCCTGAGTTTGCTCTCCAGAATGGTTTTCCCAGCTAATTTTCCTTCTCTGGTTTCCAAACCATGCAAGAATTTTGCCCACGTATATATGGGGATAATTGCCTGGGGATCTTGTAAAGCTTCGTTATGCATTACATCTCTTCTAATTCCATCTCATCACCCCACTAAATAAATTTCTATCATTGCAGGGGTTCCTCTCAATAGAAGTCTTAATATACTAGGACCCACCTCTGCGGAGATTGGGATGTTTCCGTTTTCACATCAAAGATGCCTTTGTAACAGCAGCAGAGATTTCATTAGGTGACCGTATGGGTATGGAAGCTGGTTCTCCTCTTTCCATAACTTTTATTCCTCCTGCCCAATATGCAGCCCCGCTGGTTATTGAATGGGTTTGATTGGCAGGCTCAGGTCCCAGATTTAATAAGACTCCTGGCTCCCAGTATCCCTTTGCTTGAGTTCCATTCAGTAATATTCTAGCTTCCCCAGAGAGACTCACTCTCCACAAATACTCGGTTTCTGACTCCCCTGGTTTTCTTCCATATTTTTTCCTGTAGATTTGCCAGTTGCAGGGGGTCCCAGGGCGTAGTTCTGTTCGTGTTCCTCCTCTGACCTTCTTGGGGTTGTTTGGACACTTTGGTCTTAATTTTATGTCTCATTTTTAAATCTGGAACCTCTTTCTCTCTAGGAGGTGGAGGTTCAGTTGTTTCATCCGAGTTCCATTCTCCCTCATCAGCATTTTCATCAGGGCTTTCCCAAAAATCACCATCCCAATCTTCAGGCGATACTATTTTCACATTTTTTCAACACTGGGGGCTTTTTATGATGTCAGTTTTAATTTTTCTTCCAAGGCTTTTGTCTTTTCCTTGAATTACTTTAACTGTTGCTTAAATTGGTAATTTTGATACTGTAAAGACCGTTGCACATGTTTTCTGTCTTTTCTTTTATTTCATCTCTCAGATTATTAGTGTCTGTTATAATTTGTTCTCTGCATTGCCATGCAGCATTTAAGCATAATCCAAGTATGTGACAAGATACCTCTTCCTTTTTTATCTTCCTGTGATCCCCATTTTTTATTTAATTTCTCTTGTATCCTTTCCCACTCATACCAGATGTTCACTGACCAAAGATTATCAATGTCAATGGATGTCCTCTGCCGCTGTAAATACTCTGTTAAACCTTTTGTCTCTTTCTCAAAATTATTTGCCATCCTGCTGACTATGTCAATTTGTCACAGGTGGAGTGGGAGCTTCAGACAAAGTTTGTGAGAGAAGCTTTTGTTGAGTTAGGAGGTGCAGAAAGGACCCCCTGGCTTTCTAAACTCCTTCTCCAAGAGGAGCCTGGGTGTGGCTAGATCCAATCCTAGCCCTAATTGCCAATGGTTTAAGTCTAAGGAATGACAAAGGTGTGATTGAACCTTTCTACAACTTTGTCCTGCAGGGATAAGGATGGCAAAACACATATATTTGTATAAAAATGAATGCTTTATTATGGTAAATGATTAGACAGAAAGATCTTAATCAGAATTATTCACTATACAGAATAAAAGCTAAAACTAATAGTAGAGTAGAGTAAAGTAGAGTATACTCAAGTAATTATATTAAAGCTAGAAAAACACCACAACTATGAAATAGAGATTGATGTCACTCACCCAGACCAACGACCACGGGAAAATCTCCTTTGCTTAGTCTTGAGGAGTGACCTTGAAGGGCATCCCCACGCCAGGGAGGAAACTCCACACACACTCCAAGAAGGGATATGTTAGAAGAACTTGTTGTTTGTAAGTGGGACAGGACTTTTAGAGTAAAAAGTCATTGTCAGTCAGATATCTGCAAGCCAGCTGTGCCAGCTTAGCATTTTTACATAAGGATACTTTACCATATCTGCCCCATCTTCCTCTTTCTATCAGAATGTTTAACTTTGAGGTTGATGAGTCAGACTGGATTTAGCATAATTCAAGACCAAAAGCAGCATGACACCCCATCTCAGTTCACCACTGACAGCTTTGCAAAACTGGGTATTGTTTGAGTTGTCTTACCTCATTCAGGCAGAGCATCCTGCTACAATGCCGCTCTCATTGTAAAACTTATTTCTTATATGTAATCTAAACTGATCCTCTTTTAGTTTAAGACCATTCCCCCTTGTTCTGTGAGCAACTGGGAGATTTCAAAGAGAACCTGAACCCCTTCATAGGAATGGCTTGAGGTTTGCTGGCTCCTCTGCAGAGCAGAGCTGAACCCAGCAGAGCAGGGGCCAGGAACCTGGTGCCGGTGGAAGGTCGCTGTGTGAGCTCCATTCTGCAAAAACAGCTGAGGAAAACATCAGGAAGGTCACACACAGGTGTCTGCTGTCCTGAGGGATTTATCAGGAAAAGTGACTCTGGGGCATGGCCAGGACCAGAGTAAAAACCCCTGAGGTGTGGGAGGCAGAGCCCAAGGTTCAGAGTCACCTCTCCTGGTTTTCAGCTCTGGGAGATGTTATGTTTTGTTTGAAAGACTGAACACAAGCCCAGCAGGGGCCTGCTGAGCTGCTGGGGCCAGGAGGGGAGCTGATGTCGCAGTAAAACCAGTTTGGTTTCTTGCTCCCACTACTAGCTTCCCCAGCAGCTGGGGAGGTGCTTTGAGCCACCTCTTGGCACAATGATGAATAAATTAGATGCTGCCACTCAATGGCCTGGCTTGGATGTGCCCCAGGCTGGGACAGCAGAGCCACCTCCAAAGCTGGCTTGGTGACAAGGAATGACCCACACCTGTAGTCACTTGAAGCCAGTAGTGAGCAAGTTGAAGGAGAAAGGGAGCCTGGTGGGACTAGGGCTGGATTGTAGGTTGGAGTGAAGGCATCTGCTGTGAGGTGGATTCCCTGCCATCTGTTTCCATATTCCTCCTCCCCAGGATGCGGGAAGTGGACCTGGGCTGCGGGAAGGCTCTGCTCATCAAGGAGAGTGGCGAGTTCCACGCCGTGGGACATAAGTGTCCCCACTATGGGGCTCCGCTGGTCAAAGGTCAGTCTGCATCATGTCCTGGAGAGCAACCAAGGGCATTACAGGGCAAAGGACAGCCCCCTGACTATGGTGCCAAGCATGGAGCAGTGCTGTACTGCACACTCAGCATCACCTGGGCATCTTCTGGCTGGGGAAGGCATGGGCAGCAAGCTGGAGTTGCACAAAACTCCCCAGAGCACTTTGCCAGCTCTGGTTTGCAGCCACCACTGCTGATCACTTCTTCTTCAGAAGATCACTTCTTTCAGAAGGCTGGAGCTTCTTCTCATGGAGGAAAAGAGGATTCTCTTTGGGCTGATGGAATCCTTTCAGTAGCAAAAATAATGTTGCTCATGTTATTGACTGAAGTGGGATGAGGTGCAGTGGTTTCCCATCTTGGCACCTAAAAGTATGCATTCTGGCACTTTCTCAACACAGGCTTCAGGCAGGTCTCTGCCCTGAGCCTAAACAATGGCAGTAGGCAGTGCTGGCCTGGCTGTGTATTGATGGGCCACCAAAACTGGGGTTAGGAGGGCACTTTGCTGAAGGTGGGATCCTGGGAAAGACAGGGAAGCATCCTTCTGAGTGTCCACTGGGCACTGCTGGCACTGCTGTACCATGTTCTCTGCAGGGATTTTGTCCAAAGGAAGAGTCCGCTGTCCCTGGCATGGAGCTTGCTTCAATATCAGCACAGGTGACATCGAGGACTTTCCCAGCTTGGATAGTTTACCCAGGTTCCAGGTGAGATCCTTGTCCTTGCAGCAGCAGAGGAAACCACAGAATCATGGGATGGTCTGAGTTGGAAGGGACCTTAAAGCCCATCTCATTCTACGCCCTGCCATGGGCAGGGACACCTTCCACTAGACCAGGTTGCTTTAAGCCCACTCCAACCTGGCCTGGACCTCTGCCAGGGTCTCCCCACCCTTACAGGAAGAATTTCTTCCCAATAGCCCATCTAACCCTGCCCTCTGGCAGTGGGAAGCCATTCCCCCTTGTCCTGCCACCGCAGGCCCTTGTCCAAAGTCATTCTCCTGCTCTCTTGGAGCCCCTTAAGGCACTGGAAGTGGCTCTGAGGTCTCCCTGGAGCCTTCTCTTCTCCTGGCTGAACAATCCCAGTCCTCCTCAGGGCTGCTCTCGATTCCTTCATCCCCTAGTCTGGACTGATAAGGTGAATTATCCCTTATCAGGATATCACCCTGGTGCAGCACCTTGCATTTGGCCTTGTTGAACCTCAAGAAGTTCCCATTGGGCCACTTCTCCAGCCTGCCCACATTCCTCTGCATGGATCCCTTCCCTCTAGAGCATCAGCCACACCACTCAGCTTGGTGTCACTCACAAGATGACTATTTTTATTGGGATAAGCAACATTCTATGGCATGGACCAAACATTTTCCAAGCATGTGCTGGTGTTGCAAGTGGAGAGCAGCTCCTCATCCAGCTCCTTCCTCCCTGCAGCTCCTCTACCCACAGGCATCAGACACCTCCTGGGAACCTGGGAGTGTCCAGTCTAGGAGGTATCTGGAGCAGGAGTGAGGTGGGAATGAGAAACCATACGTAAGCCTGGGATAGAAATCATGTTGTACACTGAGCATTGGTGCATGGTTGATATGAGGCAGGAGATCCCACAGCCTCAAGCTAGGATGAGCCCTGCCATGGCCTGAGCTGCTCCTACAAGTGACCCGGTGCCACTCCCCCTCATTCCTTAGCTGTTGCCCAGAGGAGGCCTTGTTGCCCTGCAAACCAGCACTGTTCTGTCACCCTCAGGTGAAGATTGAGAAGGAGAAGGTATACATCCGAGCAAGCAAGCAGGTAAGGGGCCACTGACATCAAAATTCAAGGCAAATGCTTTCAGTTTTTGCTGTATGTTCATAGGGGTGGGGGGAAATGCTTGTCTTTGATCCTGTGGCCTGGGCAGAGGGATCTGTGAGTATCCAGTTTATATGGAGGTACAAGTGGAGCAGGGCAGAGGTGTTGTGTCCCCCTCCCACACAGCCTCCCTACAGCTGCTGGACACCTGGCCTGGGCTCTTCATACTTTCAGGTCTTACAGGTGTTTGTCCTGCACTTGTCCTATGTTTCCTTAAGTGTAGAGCAACTTTTAATTTAGTTGGCCCATGGAAAGAGGCCTCTTCCACCAGCCTTTTGGCCTTGTCTGAATGAGACATGGTGATGACAGAGGCCACCTGTGCTCCCTCTTGAGCCCACACCTCAGCTCCTGCTGGAGAGGAAACTGACGCAGGGGTAGAAAGGGCTCTTATGCCCTGATGGGTTGCAGAATGAAGCCCATTCAGGCCACTGCCATCTTTCTTTCCAGGAAAAGCCTTCTTTTGATGCATGGTTGTATGTGTGCATGTGCAAATCCAGTGGCTCAGAGCCCCAGTGGGCCCTTGTAGCACTTGGGTTAGATCCAGAGACGTCACCCGAATGGCAGCACTTCAGCTGATCTGGGGATGTGATGAGGGGAAACTGAGTCTATTTGCTCTACCAGGAACAGATTTTGGCCTGTAATGCCTGAGAACAGGGAGTCTGTGCAGCAGGGCTACACTGGCACAGCTCCATGGCTGTGCTCTGGTGGATTGGACAAGTCCATCAACTTTGGTTATCAGATGTACAAGCTCTGCTCAGGTTCAGGATAAAATTCCTGACAGAGCTTCTTCATTCTTGTCTCACCTTTGGTGCAGAATTGCACAAGGACAAACCTGCTTTTCCTATTGCCCCACCACCACCCCGCCTCTGAGTAACTGGATGGCTTTGCAGAAGATGATGGATTTATTTTTCTTTTATACCTTGTAAGGGGTAGTGCACTGGACATTGGAATGGTATTTGGATGAGCAGGGGTTTGGTCCTTGTTCAGTACAAGGGTGTGGTTGTTCCTTTCCTATCCAAACTGGTTTATGGCACTACTGCAGTTGTCCCCATCCCTGCCTGGCTGCCCAGGGTAATGTTGAGTAAAGGCAATTACTTTTCTTCTTCTTGGTGGTGACACAGGCTCTTCAGACACAGAGGAGGACAAAGATGATGGCAAAGTGCATCTCCTTGAGCAACTACAACCTGAGCAGCACCAACGTGCTGATCATTGGTGCAGGTAAGGGTGGCACATGCTGGGACCACCATGTGTGTCCCCTCCCAGGCAGGGATGCAGGGAGGGGGTGTCTGTGCTCCCTGCACCCTCTGTCACCTGTCCTGCGTTCCTCCCTGTGAAAAGGGTCAGACCAGAGGGTCTTCCTGAACCTTTTTGTCTTACATGCTGATGATCCAAAGGTGCCCTGTGGTCCAGTCTGTGGAGCTTTGTAGTTCCCTGCTGCCATGCTTTGGAGTGAACCTTGAACCCTCTTCCTGCTACTCCCTTCCCAGTTACATCAGCAACCCCTGATTTCCATGGATGATGAGTGCAAAGTCTTTTCAAGTCCCTGTGATGTTGATACACCTTTTTCTCTTGGACCTTGCACATCACCATCTCATCCCATTGCAGCTCCAGAGTTCTTACCTCATGGTGCTTCTCTGAAGAGAACTTCTTCCACCTTCCCAGGAAATACCAGATGCCTGCCAAAAATAACAAAGCTGCCAAGCCCTTTCCCTCCCCTCCCCTCCCCTCCCCTCCCCTCCCCTCCCCTCCCCTCCCCTCCCCTCCCCTCCCCTCCCCTCCCCTCCCCTCCCCTCCCCTCCTCTTCCCTCCCCTCCCCTCTCCCCTCCCTTCCTTCTTGTCCCAGCTGCATTTGTGTATTGCCATTTTCGTAGAAAACCAGATGGGGTGAAGCCCATCTACCAAGTTTCTGAAATGGGTTAGATGCCAAGGCTGGGCTGTGTTGTGGTGAAATGGAGGGTGGGAGGAGGACAGGAGCTACTGTGCCTGGGACTGGGAGGAAACATCTGCTCCTGGCACATGGGTTGTTCTTACTTGAGTCCCAAGGTCACCAGATCCAAGTTGTGGAAATCAGGATCATCTAAGTTGAGTCTCATAGTTTGAGTAGAGGGGAAAACCAGCCTGACTGGATTTTCCCGTGCTGCTGGCTGACATTTTTCCCTTCCTTGTGCCCTTGCTCTTTGTTGACTGAATGCCAGGGTGGGACATGCTGCTCCCTGAGGTCAGCTGAAATGTCCTGGTGTGGGTCACGTCTGGACAGTCATCACAATCCGCAGCGAGGTCACTCCACAGACAACATTAGCCACTGCTGAAGAAACTTTCTCAGGCATTACCAGATAAATTTACAGGTCTTTTAAAGACCAAAGTCTATTCTGGTGGACACCAAAGGAGATTTCAAAGCTGGAATTGTGAGGAAGAAGTGTTGGGGAAAGACTGCCCATCCAGCCCTATGGCAGGAACCGTGATCCAGCCATGCCCAGCAGAGCTGAGAGCAATTGACTGCAGCCCCTTGCTCATGTGAGGGTCATCCTAACATCAGCACAGCGTCAGCTCTGGCTTGGGTTGCTCCTGGCAGCATGTACAAGATGTCCACCCACCTGTCTCTTCTTCCACTGTCCCCCAGCTCCATCAGTGGGAGTGTCTTGTTGATGGACCAAACCATGATATGGTCCCGGTCCATCTTCTCTCAGTGGTGTTACAGAATCTGTGGCCCTAAAAACACTTATCATGGAGTGAGGCTTCCTTGGCTGAGAAGAGACTCCAGACTTCTCATCTGAGCTGTCCAGTCTCACCAGTTCAGCCAGGGAAAAGGGGGCGTGCCAGCCAGGCTGCCTGGCTGCAGCGGGACAGCATGTCCCAAGGCAGCTTTTTGTTCGATTTAACCTTTTTTTTCCTGTGATTGAAACATGCGAACAAAAAACCCTTAAAGAAATAGCATGGAAAATGCTCTGCAGTGAGTCACACAACCAACACCTTGGCCATGGAAGAGGGAGGACTCCCTGCTCTCTGTGCTTGGCCATAAATTCACCAGGAGCTGGGTGTGCAGACCCTTCCCTAACTAGAGAAATCCAAGGGTGCCCTGGAGTTTGTGAAAGGTGTGTAGGCATTAGCAGCACTCCTCAGGTGTGCTCTTTGTGGGTCTGTGACAGTTTAGGGACAGACAAAAGGATTGATGTTACAGTCCGTAGACAGAGTGTCCCTTCTCCTGCCTTGTGCATCTGCTCCAACCGGCTTCCCATGTGAGCTGTTTGAGTTAGGAAAGTGTCTTGATTTGAAAGACAGGTGTCTGCTAAAGAAGGCAGGAGTCTCCCTTGGAACGGCAGATGCGACCCCCTTTCCCTCCGAGTTATAATTTTGAAATCAAGGGGCTTTTAGGCAAAGATGTGGGAAATAGGAATAACAGTTCTTTACTAATATATATCTATATGTATATAACCAGTCAAACAAACAACAACAACTCTGGCAGTAACAGCAATCACAAACCCAGTCCCAGCCTTCTCGGCTGTCAGGCCCTTTCCCCTCGGTGCAGTTCCGCTCGCAGCCGGCAGGGGCGCTGGCGGCTCCCGGTGAGCAGGGCAGGTGCGATGGTTCCCCCGCGGCTGCAGGGGGCGCTCCGGAGCGAGCTGGGGGAGCACGCGGCACCGGTGCCCTGGGATCCCAGGGAAGGATGGAACAAAGGCTTCACAAACCCCTGGGCAGCCGATCCCGGTGTCCGGCCGGACCCTCGGGAGCAGCAGGCTAGAACGGCAGGGACGAGCACAAATCCCAGATGGCAGACGAGATGTATCCAAACGGGGAACCCCCCGGATGTCTGGGCAGGCAGGCTGAGCAGGGCTACAATGTAGCGAAGGCTCGAAGCAAGGGCGGGGGCAGGGCGGCCACAACCCTGCTCCGAGCGTGGCAGGGAAGGCAGGCTTGGGATCCTGGGGTTTCTCTGGCAGAAGGAAAAGCAGCCGAAGAAAACAGCCTCTCTCTCTGTCCAAATGCCCAGGGGACCGACTGTCCGCACACCCAGGTGAAACAAAAGAGTAGCCAGATGCACCCCACCCCCATAGCCACCTCTTTTGTTTTTCGGAAGTACCCAGCAATTTGTCCCCCTAGCAACAGTATGGGGAAAATTCCTTTAACAGAAAAAAAAACCAAACCAGGAGAGCTCCTAAAACCCCAAACAGAAAGGCTGTGAAGTGGGGCCAGGGCTGGTGGAGATAGTGATTTTGGTCTCGGCCCCAGTGGGTTTAGTAGAGAAGGGCACAAACCTCCCAAGGCCACATACACATGGCTGTCACTGGTGTCCTTCTCCCTTAGGGGCAGCTGGGCTGGTCTGTGCAGAGACCTTGCGCCAGGAAGGTTTCTCTGACCGGATTGTGATGTGCACCATGGACAGACACTTGCCCTATGATAGACCAAAGCTCAGTAAGGTTTGTATCACTCTGGGTATGCCACATTCCTCCCCAGTTTTAAAATTTTCTCTAGGACCTTCCCCTGCTATTATTCATTGCTGCAGCAAGGTTCTGTTTCCTTAGTCATCCTGTCTCTTTCCCTTGAATTTTCTTCCCTCTTTGTGACTGAAATATGAAATATAAAAAAAGGACTTGTTCAAACTCTGAATTAAGAGTACTCCGGTAGAAAAAGGGCATTCTTCCTTGTCTGGGTGGGGAGGCTCTGGCACAGGGTGCCCAGAGAAGCTGTGGCTGCCCCTGGATCCCTGGCAGTGTCCAAGGCCAGGTTGGATGGGGCTTGGAGCAACCTGGGACAGTGGAAGGTGTCCCAGCAAATTGGAATGAGATAAGCCTTTAGTCCCTTCCAACCCAAACCATTCCATGATTCATATAATGATTCTTCACAGATCTAACCGTAGCTGTCTTAGCCAGCTTGTACCTGGATGGATCTTCTTAATGTGTTTCTGGATCAAAATCTTTAAGGCAATGAAATGGGGCATGTAAAAAATGGTGTTGTCTACCAGGTTTTTTATTAGTGCCTGTTTCTTGCTGCCCAGGGATGCTCTGTGCCATAATTATGATGATTCTCAGCTGTCATCACAACTTGATAACTTGATGTTTGTGCAAAGGTCACTTTTTCTGACACACATCCCATTTTGCATTCCAGTTTATAGACACAGGATGATCTTTAATCAGATTTTTTGCTGCTGATTCCTGAACCTTCCTTGATGTCAGACAGCAGCTCAAGTTGGACAGCAGCATTTGACCTTGGAGCTTGGAGATAACATAAGGTGAACTATGTGTTCATCCTCGTGTCAGGAATGCTTATCCATGGGGACTGGTACTCTACAGTCACAGTATCTAATTCTGCTTCCAGCACCCAAGAAAGGGATTTTCAAAGACAGGCAAACATGCACATGGCTGTTTGGAAGCATTCAGGCCATTTCTGTGCTTCTGCAAGTCCTGCCTGGGGTGAGGTGCAGCTGCCTGGTACCTGCATCCAAGCATCACAGGGGTTGTGCTGGGGAGCTTGGAGAATCTGAGAGTCCCTGTCCCAGCCAGACAGCTCTTCCAAACACTTATCCCCATGTATGAGTCTTAGACTGGCTCTTCTTCTCTCTGTTAAATACTAAGAACATTTCATATGCCGGAGTTGTTGTACATGGTTTGTTAAATCCTCCACTAAACACCTGTGGCTGTAGTTGCTTTTGGAAGGTGCACAAAGCCCATGGAAGGGAAGGCAGAATTTTTGGAAAGATGGTAGGAAAAAAAATGGAATTTTCCTTAATCCTATTGTGAGTTGGACTGAACCTGTACAAGCCACTGGAGAAGGAGTGCTAACTCTGTAAGCAGCAGAGCTCTTGCTCCCTGAAACTGCAGCACTGCCCTTCCTCTGCCCTGCTGAACGCCTGTTATCAGTCTGTCCCCAGGTTCCGATGGACTGTTTCTCTTTGTCCCCTTTGGACCATGACTTACTCCCTGTGTGTTGCCATGTCTCTGTTACTGTCCCCAAAGCACCAAGCAGCAGCAAAAGCCATGGTGGTTGTGCACTGCTCTGCTCTGCCCTCCCTGCGCACTGGCACAGAGGGGTCAGGTGTTTCTCTCTGTAAATGTGGAGTATTTAAAGAATTTGCAATAAAACCTGTATGACCCTTCCCCTGCCTTGAGTCCTGTGACACCAGTCTCTCCTGAGCAAAGCATTGTCTGAAGTTGGAATAAGCGAGTGTCCTGTAGGGCTCATTCCAGCCCCTGACCGGGCCACCTTCAGGGAGAAGGATCTTGCACATCCATCCCCATGGGTGAATGGAAAAACCCTTGATTCCTGCATCCCCTGTCGCTCCTGGGTCAAGCCCAAACATCATCCTTGTGTGGCATGAGTAGATGCTGCTGCTGAGCACTTTGCTGATTTGTTGCAGGGCTTGACCATGGCATCCATGCCTGTTCCTGCTATGCTGCAGGCAGGGAGGGATGCGCTGGAGCAGGGAGCAGACTGCATACCCAACAGGTCACTTGATGCTCATCTTGTCCTCAGCCTGAGTCTGAGCTTGCGTCCACAGAGTCAGTAGGACAGATGAGTTCAGGCTCAACCCTGTTTGTAAAGAAGATGCACATCTCACCCCAGTGACCAGGGAAGGCTGGGAAAAGCAGGAACCTTTATCTTGCAGCTGAAGATGTGCAGATATGGGGCCCACCCTCTAGCTTCAGCATTCAATGGAACTTGTGCAGCACAACCTGGGTGCTTTTGAAAGTATATCCTTGTTCTTACTGCTCTTCTAGCTTCCATTTGCCCTGGTAACTGGCTGTTTTCCAAATAATCATAGAATGGTTTGAGTTGGAAGGGACTTCTAAAGGTCATCCCTAAAGTGCCACCCCCCACCGTGGGCAGGGACTCCTTTTACTAGACCAAGTTGCTCCAGTCCAGCACTTCCAGGGATGGGGCAGCCACAGCTTTCCTGTGCAAACTGTTCCTCACCACCCGTGTTGTAAAATGAGGCTTTTCTCTTGCTCCTGTGAACCTGTGTGTGCTGGGAGGGGCTGCAGTTGTGGCTGCTTTGCTGACATTCAGAAGCACTTGCTGTGGTCCTGCCTTAGCCACTCAGCACCAGCCCCATGCCGAACCGGCAGAGAAGGCACCAGAGCCCAAACCAGCCTCTTGTTCAGGCAACTCCTACCTGAACAGGCTTTCATTCCAGCCCTGTAGAGCCATTCCATACAACAAGTGCTGACTTGTGCTAGTAGCAGTCATTTCTCCACTCACCTGTTCAACCCACAGCAGCTGACAGAAAAAGATCAGAAAAATGTGACTTTTTTTGCAGTCAATGGATTCCCACCCTGAGCAGATTGCCCTGCGCCCCAAGGAGTTCTTCTGCACCTATGACATTGAAGTCCTGACTGAAATGCAGGTAAGGAGAGTCCTGTGTGTGCCTGAAGGAAAGTGCTGGTATGCAAAGGTTTTATTCAGGGAATGTGGCCACTGTCTCTGTTCTTGGCTCACTGGATGCCACTGTGTGAATGTTGTGTCTCCCCCAGCCTCCCACTTTGTGCCCCACAGTTCAGGTTGCCTGTGATTGCTCAAAACACAGCTAATGCAATTCTCCTGTGGCAGGAAGGACACCCTGGACGTGACCATGGTGTGGCCATCTGTGGTGACCATCATTTGTTACCTGCCATTCCTCATGTGGATCTGGGGAACCAGGCACCATCTGATAAGGATAATCAGCCTTCAAACAGTGCAGACAAGGATGGCTTAAATATTTCTCCCCATTATTTTATTTATATTGGGAGAGTGTCAAGGATTTGTGAAAAGGCAACTAGAAATATTTAAGGTGTGGGTTAGCCAAGCTGTGGACAGGGGGAACCAAAACTAACAGACTAACTAAAACCAGCAAACTAACTGACTAAAACTAACATGGAGGACTAAAACCTGACAGACAAGTTGATTGGGCTGGGAGCTCAGTGAAAATCTGGGATTTCTTCCCTTAACATTATTTAGGAATGATTCTAGGTGGTGGCCGTGGATGTCAAGAGCAAGATAGCTGTGTTCAAGGATGGGTTTAAGATGGAATACAACAAGCTGCTGATAGCAACGGGAAACACGTAAGCTATGGACAACATCTTAAAGATCAAGAGAAACTGTTTTACCTGAGAATGTGAGGAGCTTGTGCCTGGGGATAAGGGATGAAATGTGGCAGGTGAATTTGAACACCGAACTTGTTTGAGTATGGAGAAGTCAAGGAACACAAAAGATACTGAAATGTCTGTATGTCTCTACATCTACATCTATATATCATCATCTATCTAATTCATATATATCTACATCATATATCATAGAATCACAGGATGGTTTGTGTTGGAAGGGATCTTAAAATTCATCCAGACCCACCCCTGCTGTGGACAGGGAACACTTTCCACTAGAATAAGTTGCTCCAAGCCCCATCTAACCTGGCCTTGGACACTTCCAGGGATGATACCAGGACCTTGAACATATTTTGTTTAACAAAAGCTCCAAAGTGGAAGTATCCTAATTCTTTTTAGAGGGCATTTTTGCCACATTACTCTTCCTTTAACTCCTTGATAACCCTCAACCCCGACAACCAGATAATTCATCCCTCTGAATTTCCATATTTCATTTTCTGCCAACCTTTAAGATCTTTCTCAGCAATTAAGGCTTAACACTTTGCTGTTGCAGCCTTAATTAGGGGTTGCTGTTGCCCCATTCTAACAGACCCTTTGGGAGCCTTGGCCCCAGGATAGGAATTTTCAGGACAGAACCTGGTCCAGCCACAGGGAAAGGTGGTATTGATGTGCTGGGATGCCGAGTATCACCCCGGACTGCTGTTGTCACTTGTGCCCTGGAAGTAATGGGTCAGTTTGTTTTTATTTGGAGGTTTGTCAAAATTGGCAGTCTAAGCTGAAAATGAGGCATCCTGGCTCCCCTTCCTTGTGTTCCTTAATCAAGTCGTAAAATGACGTAGGGCAAATGCAGTCCCTGCATAATTTATCATCTGGGGAAGGGATGCTGTAGAATAGCCAAAGCAGGGACTCACACTGGAAACCAAAGCGCCACCAGTCATTGCCAGTGCCACAAGGTGTGAATGGCTGGTACTAGGGTGTACAGCACCACAGCCAAAATGCCATGTGCACCAGCCACCCAGTTAGGTTCAAAAGAGGATTAAGCCCTTGGAAATAATTTCAAAATCCTCATGCACAAGCTCCAGGTACACTGGGCAGATGTTTTTTAGGGTACTTAAATTATTTAGGATCTTCTGTCTCTTTTCCAGATGTGAGTCAGGTATGCAGGGGCCAGATATGTAAAAATATATGGGCTCCAGTCAGTGCCTGGGGATGGCACAGGTAAGCTGCTACAGCATCAGCAGTGTGCCCATGGGAATGGAGACTGGAGCCTGCATCTGCAGAGCCTTATCAAACTTTCAATATCTTGCTCCAAAGCACTGCTGGAGGACAGAGTGAGTTTTCTGTGTTCCATTAAGCTTCTGAAAATTTTATGAGCCAGCAAATGAGCATAGGCTTGTAAAGCAATGCCTGTCCTGTGCTGGTTGCCCCAGGAAGGAGCTCCCCGGGACCCAGGGGTCCAGGGTGGCTGCTCAGCATCCCCTACTCCACCACTGGCCAGCAGCATTTGGGTTTTTCCATGTTATGTCTCCAGCCTGGAGAAAGGTGAAAAAAGGAAAGCTGGGAATGCTCTTGGAGCCCCGGCAGGGGTATCTGCAGTCCTGACTGGGGGCTGAAGCCACATGGAGTTGAGAAAAGCAGCCGTATCACCCTCAGCATTTTTCAGGCCCAAAACTCTCAGCTGCAAAGGCAAGGAGATAGAAAATGTTTTCAACATCCGGACACCTGAAGATGCCAATCGTGTGGTGAAGCTGGCCACGAGCAAGAATGTGGTGATTGTGGGAGCATCCTTCCTGGGTGAGCGTTTGCCTGGCCTGTGTCCCTGTCCTAGCCCTCCACCTCTGCCTGCAGATGGGTGAAGTCCCTTTCCCAGTTTGTCACTGCCCAGTTAGAAGTAATACCCCCACGAAAAAACCCCATAGGTAGAAAATGTCTTGGTGGAGGTTCCCATGCAATTCCCAGCACCAAAATTCTACCATTCTGATGGGAGAAAACAGCTACTCCCAAGAGCTGTTTTCACACCACAGCTGAGGTGGTCTCAGCCACAGGAGGAAGGTTTCCCTTGGCTGAGGTCCCTTATTCCATATTCTTCCCAGGGCACTTTGGGGTTTCATGGCCAGTTCCTCCCTTTGGTCTTTAAAACCTACATCTAAGAATACCTGAATTGGTGGGATCCCTGGTGTGACCAGGACTGGTGGCTCCCCAGTTGTCCCAGGAGTGCAGCTCCAGCCTCCCCAGTCAGAGTGGGTGAGGCTGCTCCTCAGCTGCAGCCAGGGGCATAGGGCAGTGCTGGGTGGCTTAACGTGGCTGCTTGGACCTGTTTCTCTTCCTCAGGGATGGAGGTGGCTGCCTATCTCGCAGAGAGGGCCCACTCGGTGTCCCTGGTGGAGCTGGAGCATGTCCCCTTCAAGAAGTTCTTTGGGGAGAGGGTTGGCCGTGCTGTCATGAAGGTGACCTTGCTTTCCCATCTCGGGGGGCTGGTAACAGAGCAGGTTCTGCTTGTTTCACTTATTGCACTAATTAATTTACTTCACATTTATTGACAAAGCTGTGATGGCAGCGGTCAGTGAGAATGGGTTGTGTCTTCCCTATCATGGTCCACATGCTATGGAGCACCTTTTTTTAGAGCCGTGTTGGGGATGTGGGGATGCTGACCCTCTTAGCAGTGCAGATCGAGGCAAGCCTGCAGGGTGGGCAAGGCAGTGCTGGGGGCAGCAGGACATCAGGACCAGGGGTGGTTCAGGGTCCTGATGTCTCCTACTCTGTCCCTTGTCCCCCCTCCAGATGTTTGAGAACAACAGGGTGAAGTTCTACATGCAGACAGAGGTGTCGGAGCTGCGGGAGCAGGAGGGGAAGGTAAGGGGTGGGCAGGGGCTCCCTAGGGGAACTGCTGTGGCATCCCCCAGAGCTGTCATTCCCTTCTCTGGTGGGGTTTTGCTCTCCTCTATTTCCTATCCCCTGAAATTCATGTTCCTGGATTTAGCCCCCGTGAGCAAATGTGCGCCAGTATGATGTGTGGGGTGGCTCCATTGCTCCCACTCACCTCCTGCTGCTTTTCTAAGGAATTATGGTCAATTTGCATTTCACAAACGAGGCAAACTGCCAGCTCAGCTTCCTGCTGCTACAGAGGGATTTTGTCCCTAAAATAACTCTGATGTGCCCCCCGCCCCCTGTGTCTCCTGCAGCTGAAGGAGGTTGTGCTGAAGAGCGGGAAGGTCCTGCGTGCTGACGTCTGTGTCGTGGGTGTTGGTAAGGGTTGTGTGGGTGCACAGCCAGGGCGAGAGGGCTCTGCTTGGCAGAAGAAGCTGGAGGGGACATGGTAGCAGGAGGTCCCTGGGGCTGGGTGGCCAGGTGTACTGGCAGTGGTCTGCCAGCCCTGCTGGCCACATGAGTCTGCATATCTAAAAGGGGCATTTCTGGAGCCCCCACCACAAAATGCAACTGAAACTATATTTTGGAAGTAATAGTGGACTTGTGTTTTCCAGAAAAAAAAAAAAACATTTAAAGCAGTTTCATCCTCTCAAGTTGTTTTTTATTAAAGCTTCCCCAAACAGAATTTTTTTAATGTGTTTTTTTTTCTTTTTAATTGCTGCTGACAACAACCAAAAATGTATCTCATACTAAAACATAAAAAAATACCCCATAGAATATGATATTTTTCTCCTGTACACTTGCGGGGGGGGAGGGGGGGGGTGGGGAGGGGGAATTCCCTTTCCTCCCCTCTTTTCAAAATGCAGCAGAATTAGTTTAATTTTGGTTTTGTTGTTTTTATTGGCTACTCTGATTTGTGAAAAGGCTAGAGGTAAAAAAATGATGAAAAAAGGAGAAGGAAGGTGAAGGAAATGTACAGACTGGGGGGAGGCTGAGGAGCCCTGGCTGGAAACTCGAAGGTTCCCTTCTAAATATAATTTTTTTCAAAATATCTATAAAGGAGAATTAAATTGAAAATTATCTCCAAGCACTAGAAAAGGAAAAGGGCGGTGGGCAGGTTACACTGGTGGCTTGGGCAGGACAGGGATCCTGGGGGGCCAGAGGCTGATGCAGTGGGGGCTCTATAGGATACCTGGCCCTGCTCCACACTCCCAGAGCAGCTGCTGCCTGTCCCTGGGGGCAGCCCCACTGTCCTGGCAGGAGGGGACCGCTAGCTTTGGGATCATCCTCCAGGGCTGTGCAACACCAGATACTGCAGCAGCAGCCTTTGGCTTCTCCCCCAGGCGCAGTCCCAGCGACAGGCTTCCTCAAGCAGAGTGGCATCAACATTGACTCCAAGGGCTTCATCGTGGTCAACAAGGTGAGCCCAGGGGCAGCCCCCACAGGAGGGAGAGCAGGAGGAGCGGGGTCAGCTCTTCTGATGGATGATCTTCCCTAGGGTTCCAAACTGCTGCCAGGGGCTTTTCATAGCCTTTTATCTGCTAAGATTGGCAGAATTGGAGTTTTGGAATTCTTTGGGTTGGCCTGTGCAGGGCCAGGAACTGGACTTGATGACCCTTGCGGGTTCCCTTTCACCTCAGGATATTCAGTGAGATGCTAAGATTCTGGGAGCGTCACCAGGAGTGCCTGGGACCCCCCTCTGCAAGTGGGGGTGTGCAAACCTGAGACCTGGATGCTCTGGCTTGGGTCTGGCTCTGAGCTGTCCTGGAGTGCTGTGGATATTTAAAGGGGAAAAAAATGAGAAAGATCCATCTTTTCAAGGATCCTAAAGGATCTCATCCTTTCTCCCTACCACCAGTGACTGTGATGGGAGCAGTGTTGGAGCTGGTGGGAGTTGGTGCAATGGGCAAAGGAGTGTGTTGGGAGGTAGGGCTCAGTGCCACTGAGCTTATGCTCATGCCTGCAATAAGCTGGGCTCTATCTGCAAACACCAACAAATTTCAGACTTCTGAGAGGGGCTCCAGGACACCAGTCCGTATCTCTTTTTACTCTATAACCCACTGGCCAAGGGATACTGTAGGTCCCTGCCTGTGTGTTCTCATTTGAAAGTGAAGAAGGCTGAATGAAATCTCCCCTGGGGGTCCCGCAGCCAGGCAGAGGTTTTCCCTGTGTTCTGGGGGATTGTGGCAGCACTGGACCACTCCAGCTCTGGAGTTTCTGTTCATGTAGAGTGCAAACCCCACTAATGCCCACCTCTGTTCCCCCCTGCAGATGATGCAGACCAACATCCCAGGGGTCTTTGCTGCTGGAGATGCTGTCACATTTCCACTGGCCTTGAGGAATAACAAGAAGGTGAATGTCCCCCACTGGCAGATGGCCCACATGCATGGTAGGTACTTTGCAGAAAAAAGCCTTTTCCAGATTCTCAGGAAATTTCCAAACCCTCCAGAGCAAGAATGAGACAACTGCCAACAGAGAGACTTGTATTGAACATTTTGAAGTGTGTGTATCTTATGCTGCCTATTGTGCCTTCATCTGTCAGCATTCTTGCCAAGCTTTGCCTAACAATGCCTCATCACCAGCACAGAGGAGCCCAGGGACAGGCTTTCTCATATTCCCTCTGCTCCCTGGCATTGTGCTGTCATTTGATATTGGTTAAAATATCAGGTACTCATGAAAATCATAACGAAGGGTTCATGAGTTAAGGATTAGGAGAAAACACTCTAAGGGCAAAACAGGTTCAAACCTAAAGGTATAAAGTAAATTTGTTCTTAACAGAGTCAGAGGAGGATAATGAGGAATAAAAGAAGCCTTTAAAATACCTTTTCCCCCCCCAGCCCCTCCCTCCTTCCCACCAACAGTGCAAGGAGACAGGGCGTGAGGGTTTTGGTCAGTTCTTCACTCGAAACCTTTCTTCAGTTCGCTTAGGGAAAGGAGTCTCTTTTTCCTGCTGTGCTGTGGGGTCCTCCCCATGGGAGACAGCTGTCTGTGAACTTCTCCAGCGTGGTTCTAATTTCATGAGTATCAGTCCCCCCCAACCTGCTGTAACATGAGTCCCTCCCATTGGCAAAGCAGTCTTCCCAAAACTGCAGGCTTGGTCATTAGTCCATGGGGTGTAGTCTTCTAAAGATAAGCTGCTCTAGTTTGGAAGCAAGAGTCCTCTTTATCTCTGGAAGCAAGGGCCCTCTTTCTCCGTTCAGGTCTTCCACTGGATTACAGCTTTTGCAGCATCCACCTGCTCTGGCGTGAGCACCTTTTCCCACAGTCTGTGAGTGGTTCTCTGCATCCCCCCATGGACTTCATGAATTACAGGGAGACAATTTGTTTATTATAGTCCTCACCACAGCTTGCAGAGAAATCTCAACTCTGACATTTAGAGCACCTCCTCTCCCTCTTTCTTTCCACTGACCTTGGTGTCACCATATTGTTTTTCTCCACATGTCCTCACTTCCTCCTCTTTCTCCGACTAGGAGGAAAAAATTTGCTGCTTGTAAGTACCATTGCCAACAAATTCCAGTTCAAAGATTTTTGCAAGATTTCGCAGTGCTGAGAAGTTGATCTCATCTAAGTTCTGTATCGGGGAATCACTCGCCATGTTTTCGTCACTGGCCACGTGGTCCCCGCCACCACTGTGTGGGTAGTTGCGGCTGCCGCGGCACTGGCACCATTCAGCGCCTCTCTTCATGCGGGGTTCTGAAAAGGAGAAGCCGCTGCTGCCACCCCTGCCCTTCTGCTCACAGCACGGCTGGCTAAAAGTGGCCAAGCAGGCAAAATTCACTGCAGGCCGTGCTGAGATGGCTGTGGCCACATGGCCCCAGACACACGGAATGGTCCCAGCAGTGGTGCCTCACCACCCCTTGGAAAAAAAACGCCGCACGCGGTTTTGATTTCCTTCTTAAATATGTCATCACAGAGGTGTTACCAACTTCTCTAATTGGGCCAGCAGCACGTCCATCTTCAGATCCATCAGAGATTGGCTCTGCTGGACACAGTGGAAGTTTCTAGCAGTTTCTCACAGAAACCACCTTTGTGGCTTCCCCCCCACCCCCCACCAAAAAATCAGGCTGTGTTAAACCAACACACATTGCTGTGGGAGCCTGCT
Source organism: Corvus cornix cornix (assembly GCF_000738735.6). Classification (NCBI taxonomy): domain Eukaryota; kingdom Metazoa; phylum Chordata; class Aves; order Passeriformes; family Corvidae; genus Corvus; species Corvus cornix. Next base: position 11,076,023 of record NC_046345.1, read on the forward strand.
CTTCTTCTTGCCCTGAGACACTTAGGAGTTCACATCCTAATGCCAACCTGGGCTGAGGTTCCCAGCTGGGCTTCCCACACTGCCAGGCTGGCCCAGGAGTGTTCAGCAGAGCTCTGATCCTTCTCCCATCTCATCAGTCTGAAACCCCTGGTGTGATGGGCTGCCCTCATGGCCACAGTCCCACAGGGAGGTTTCCTGTGCCCTGGGTGAGAGGTTTTGGAACCACAGCTCCAAATTCAGCCTTTGGACACATCCCCCACATCCAGACATGTTTCTGCAGCAGGGACTGTACCCCAGCAGTCTCCATGCCCTCCAAGGATTTCTCCATCCCATCCCCATCTGGATAGGAGCTCAGCACACCCTCAACCCTGTCACTGTTGCACAAGCTGGGGGGAAAGAGTCTCATGGGTACATGGCTCACAGAAGTGGAGGTGACAAGTAGGAGCTGCACCATGGGAAGGAGTCTGAGCCCATCCTTGCATGCTCCCTGCTTTGTATTTGTTGCTGTGTGGGTTTTCTCATAAGCAGTTCTTGGTTTCCCTGTACTCTGTGACTGCGGATGTTGATGCTGTGACCTGAGGGCAGAGCATGGAGCTTGACCTGGTGTGGCAATTCTCCTGTCCCTGTGCTCTCTTGCAGGCCGCATCGCCGCGCTGAACATGCTGGCCCACGGCACAGAGATCAGCACTGTCCCGTACCTGTGGACAGCTATGTTTGGGAAGAGCATCCGATATGCAGGTAAGAGGCTCCCTGGGGCTGCTGAGAATTTGTGCTGGTTGCAGGTGTCCTGGGATAGAGAAGCCAGGGTCACCTCCCTCGCTGTGAACCCTCCACAGGGCTGCTTCCCTGCCTGGCTTCTGAGGGAGTTCAATGTCTCCTCTGAAACCCATCTGCCATGAAGTGCACTTCTCTAAACATGATGGAGGATTGACTTAAATTAGATATTGGGAAGAAATTCTTCCCTGTGAGGGTGGTGAGGCCCTGGCACAGGTTGCCCAGAGAAGCTGTGGCTGCTTCATTCCTGGAAGAGTTCCAGGCCAGGTTGGAGTGGGCTTGGAGCAACCTGGGATAGTGGAAGGTGTCCCTGACCATAGTAGAGGGTGGAACAAGATGTTTTTCAAGGCCTCTTCCAACCCAAAACCCTCCTGTGATTCTGTGATCTTTGGTACCTGCATCTCCAGGTGCTGGTCTCTTGGTCACTGCAGGATGTTCTCCATCTAGTACTGGAATGAAATACCCTGTCTTAGAGCTCAATCCATAGGAATTGCTGCTGAATCCACTTCTGCTTTGCTTTCCAGGCCATGGGGAAGGATTTGATGATGTTGTCATTCAGGGAGATTTAGATGAACTGAAGTTCGTGGCATTTTATACCAAGTAAGTGTTTCTCTTGTCCATGTTCCTACACAGGCATTCATCTGAGATTACTCTGCTAGGCTGGAAGATAGTTCTGCCAGAGCTTTTGTCAGTCGGTTTTGTTCACCTCTGGACACTGACCTTGTGGGACACTTATACAAGGCCCTGGAGAAGTGATGGTCTGATTGTACAACAAGTTAAACTGGTCTTTGGACCTGGTGTCTCTGCCAAATGTAAACCCTTTGTCCTCATAATCTCTGGGAGCAGATGGTGGCTTCTACTGGCAATTACTATCAAATAATTCCTTCCCATCTCATCACCATGTTAATGATTTGTGACCAGTGCTGGACAGGGTGCTCAGGCATCACTGTTTCTGCTTCTGGTTTGACAAATTGAGCTCAAAAAGCTCTTCTGTCTATCGCAAACTGTGAAGGTTTGAAGGAACTCAGGAACTTTGTTACACCTGTAGTGAAACCCAGCTCCCCCCGAGGTTGAGAGCCTACCTGGGAATGCATCCTTGAGATGTGTTGGCAGCTGGGATGTGTTGCCTCAGCTGTTCTGGAGCCACGCTGGCTGTTTAGACTGGAAATACATTAATTTATCCCAAAAATATTTGCTGCTGTTTATTCTTCTGTTGCCTTTGTCCATCCCAGTCTGAAATCAGTGGCCACAGAACACGCTCATGCTGGAACCAGAGGGGTTTCTCCAAGTGCTTTCTGATATTAAGGATGAGGAGAGGGAAGCCAGGGAAGCAAAAGGCTGCCCAGCTCAGCCATCAAAGCACTTGGCAGAAGCATCCAGGCAGGGAACAGGAGGGAGCTCTGGACAGGAGCCAGCTCTGGCTCTGCAGACATCACTTCACTGCCCCTCTGTCCCCTCTCCAATGTACCCCATGCCTTCTCCCTCCCTGAGGGTGGCCCACTTGCCCATGTCGCTCCAGAATGGAGCTGGGTGGTTGGATGTGTGCATTGGGCTTGGAGAAGCATGGGGCTCATTGTCATTGTATCACCCCAGGGATCCCTGATGCTCACCCTCCTCCCCCTGGTACCTGCACACCTTGGGTAAACACCTGCTGCAGGGATGGGGCTCCAGATGGCACCTAGGGCCCTTTGCACATTGGATACAGCTCAGAGTGTGCTGGAACCTTGGCCAAAATTGCCTGAAGGGGTGGGTTTGTGCCAAGGCACCACCTGTGCTGGGGAGAGCTGCTGTGGGGATTCTGCAGCTGCTGTTCCCCTCCTGCAGCCTTTCCATATGAGAGCATTTTATCTCTTTATCCCAACCCTAATCAGAAAGGAAAGGTCAGGTTGCTTTAATTAAACATCTGAGGAGGCCATTCAAAGGGAACGCCCTGAGCGAGGTGCATAATCCCTGCTCCATGCCAGGGCCCCACAATCTGTGTGCTGTGGTGGCTGCAAGGGACAGGGGCTGCCAGGGAAACTGGGCTTGGCGGGCAGCACTGGGGGTTCCTGCTGAGTGCTGTGTTGTTCTGCCACCCAGGAGGGGCTCCCGGAGATGGCGTGTGGGTACCAGGACGGCATTCCATGCTGAGAGCCGGAGGTACTGGGAAGCACCGGCTGGGGGGGTCAGCCAGTGTGGCCCTCCCCTGCTGCTTGGCTCCCTGTCTGTGAGAGGCCACTGGAACATTTCTTCCTCTTTCTTTTTTGGTGGTAGTTCTTCTAGTTGGTGATAATGCTTTTGGACTGAGGACAGTCCCAAGCTGACCATTTCCTCTTGCTTCCTTCTGCTATGCCCACCCTGTGGTTTGGACTCTTCTCCTCCCTGGTCCTCCTTGATTGTTGCAGGAACCGCTGGTGGTTCCCACTCCTATAGCCTGTCCTCAGAATTGGATTTCACAATAAGGCTTCTTTTGCCCCAGAGTTTGAAGAGGAAAGCTGTTTTGTCAGAGCTGTGTAGAGGTCAGTAAAAGACCCTGTGCTGGGAGGTGTAGGGGACAGCACTCTGCAGATGTCCCTGTGGGACACTGCCTTCACAACAGACTGATGTCATCCTGCCCCTAAGACCTTGGAGACCAGGGAATTGCTGTGGCTATCTTCTTCACAGTTCCCGACCTCTGTTACGTTGAACCCTGCAAAGGAAGGGAAGACCATGTAGACACATCCACTGTGCTTCCCTCTTTCCTCAGTCTTCACAAAGACTTCTGATTGCTCCAAATCTCAGGTTCAGGAAGGGAATTCTTGCTGCCTTTGAAGACCTTTTGAAAAAGAGGGATTCCTCCTGGCTTCCCTTTCTGTCTGACGAAGTGTTCAAAAGCCACTGCTGATGCAGGATGCTCCAGCTCACCAGCACCCCATGAGTTATTTTGCAAAAGGAGCAGCTACCCCATGTCCTGCTGACAGAAATGTTTGGGCTGCATGTGCCTTCCTGGCTGGCCCCTTCAGGCACTGTCTGGGCTTGAGGCTGAGCCAGTGGGCAGCTGGTGGGAGTATATCTTTTGGTTCCCTTGCACACCTTGGTTATTCATTGCTTGGAACAGCACATCTCCCACTGGTTTTGATGGATAGGTCTCTCCAACCACTTTGTGTTTCCCAGCTGGCAGCTGGCTCTGCTCAGGAAACTGCTCTCCTTTATTTGCTGTGAGCTTGTTTAGGAATGGGAGTTTTTTGAAATAGTCTGATGGAGCTGTCCCATGGCTTTATGGACAGATGTGAGAGATGGCTTTAACTCCCATGGCTGCACATGGCTGTCCTCTGAAACACAACTTTTGCTCTCCTCATCCTGGGAATTAGGCACACATCCCTCCCCACCCCAGCTGCTCTTTGCTCTGTTGATCACAGAGGTCTTTGGCAGTGGATATAAGAGCTGATCTTGGTTTAGTGGATGCTTCTACTCTTCAGTTTATTCAACAATATCACCAGAGTTTAATATCTTACGCACACATCTTCCCTGATCTCACAGGGTGCATTCAGTTATCTCCCCATGAGTCAGGCTTTGAAAGTTTATGCTTGGATTGACCTCGGCAAACCTCAGATGAGAAGGGCCCTTCTCGTTTGCATGTGACCTTTAGCCAAAGCTCCTCCAGCAGTTTTACATCCTCTTCCTTCTGCTTCATTTGTTTTCCACTCAACCTTTGATCCCAGCTGCACTGGGATCCTGCTAGGGGAACAGTCAGCCAACCTGGACATCCCATATACATGGGGACTTCCTTGCTGGGGCTGTGGGGCCCAGGGGTTGGACACCCAACTGTCCCAGTGCCTGTGGAGCAGCTCAGAGTGGGCCACTCTGCCCATTTGGAGGTGGAGATCAGGAAGGAGATGTGGAGCATCCCAATTGAGTGTTCCACAGGGAAATCCTGACCACCTGCCTCTCCACTCCCTCAGCACAGGACTGCAGTGCAGGGATCACAGCTGGGCATCCTTTGTGGTGTCCAGGTTTTTATCCACCATCAGATCTACCTTTGGTGGTGTTTTCCCACAGATGCCAGGGTGCCAGAGCTGTCTCCATCACCTAGGCACCCTAGTGATGCTCACCACATCAGCACATGAACATCGGTGGGACCAGTGGGGCCAGCCTGCTGTGCCACTCTGTGCCCTCTCCCGATCCTTGTTCCAGCCACTAGCACAATCCCTGTGGTGCTCATACCTTGGGATCGGGCCCGGCTCTGGAGTGGGTGTTCCTCTTTGCCTCCCTCTTTTCTCCATCATGGTGGGTTTTGGGTGATGGAACTGTGGCCATCCAGGCTGCCCTAACTGCTTTGCTCTGCCTGGCCCTAGGAGTGACGAGGTGGTGGCTGTGGCCAGCATGAACTATGACCCAATTGTCTCCAAGGTGGCCGAGGTCCTGGCTGCTGGCAGGACCATCCGGAAGCGCGATGTGGAGTAAGTAGACAGGCAGTGGGAAGTGGCAGTGCCAGGGCACTGGCTAAGCAGAATGCTGGGCAGAGCTGAGCTTTCCCACTGATCCCTCTCCATACCCTTCTTGCATCTCCCTTCCTGTTCTGCTTCCTCCATCCCCCCTGTGCTGCTTCCTGGCTGCCTCCTGGTCTGGCATCCCACACACATGGGATTTATCTTAAACACCAGGAACCAAATCCCTGCACAGACAGGATGGGATGGGGATACTCCCTGCCTTCAGGCACTGGCACATCATCAATGAAGCAATGCCTGATGCTGGGGTGCACCTGGGCACCTAGTCAGTCAAGGAGACCTGCAGAGAGGGACTGGGTGTGTAGTCTGTGCTCAACTCCCTATGCACAGCCCAGCCCAGAGAGCTGGTGGTGCCAGGATGCCGGCCTGTGGTGTCTCAGCCTCCAGTTCCTTGGAGCAGAGCTCATAGGCAAAGGGCAGTTTTCTCCCTTTGCTTCATTCTTAAGGCCGTGCAGAGGAAAGAGCATAGATTTGTGCTGAGGGTGGGTGCTGGAAAGCAAGTGCCAGGGAGGTGATAACAGCTGGGAAGAAGCCTTTTGAGTGGGAATCAGAACTGCTGAGGGAATGTGGGTCCCTGTCCCACGGGTGTTTCCACATCTGGAATAAAAGCAGATCTTTTCAAAAGCTCAGGGAGAGGAGCACTCCCAACCCTCAGGCAGCTCTGAGCCAGCTCAGACTCCCTGGGCACCCCTGGGATGGGGAGCATGTCGTGGGCCCACCCAGCTGAGACCGGTTTCATAAAATGACAGAATAGTTTGGGTTGGAAGGGACCTTAAAGCCCAACCAGTTCCACCCCCTGCCATGGTCAGGGACACCTTCCATTAGCCCAGGCTGCCCCAAGCCCTGTCCAGTCTCACTTTGGACACTTCCAGGGATCCAGGGGCAGCCACAGATTCCCTGGGCACCCTGTGCCAGGGCCTCCATCACCCCAGTACATCAGGAAATGGTTGCTGGTGTCCCACTTTGTGGCTGGGAGGGAGGTGGTATCTTGTGGGCATCTCAGGGGTGGGGAGCAGCTGCTGGCACTGTGATGGGGCTTGGGGACTGGAAGAAGCCAGATTAAACCTGAATGCCTTTTCTCTCTCTGTCTCCTGCTGCTTTCACAACCTTAGGCTGTTTGTCCGTCATGGCAAGTATGTTCGGTTTGGGGTCCTGAGTGTGCTGGGTGTGAGGGGCTGGTAGGAGGGACAGCCGACCCCCTGACTGGGCCATGTCCCTAATTCCCATGGGGGGACACTGGTTACATGGATGGTGTCCTTGTTTTGCATCCCCCTCGCATGGGGGGCAATGGTGGGTGGTAGGGCTGTGACTGCCAGGAGCCACATCAAGCACAGATCCATGGGGAATGGGCAGCTGCCTTTTGGCTGGGACCTTGCTTGGCTGGGGGTTTGGTGGTTTTCCGTGAATTTTCAGCTGAAGGGCTGCTTTTAAGTATAAATAAATAAAATATTTGAGCTTAGTTTTACACAGAATTGAGGATCTGCAGATGACTTTTTGGACAGTTTAGTGACAGGTGAGTGAGGGCAGAGGAGGGAGCAGGGTGTTGGGATGAACACCAAGTACTGGACTAGCACTGAGGCACACCAAGAGCATTTCCCTGGGCATGTTGAGAAACCCCTCACAGTGCTGTGGTTTTTCTCTCTTTTAGAACTGGAGACATGTCCTGGCTAACAGGAAAAGGCTCCTAACGCCGCTGATGGCTGAGCCCTCCTGATGCTGCACTCGCCATGGGGAGATGGGATGGCAGCTCCACGGTCTGGTGGGAACCCCATGGCTCAGCCATTTTCCTTTGAGACCTGGATGAACCCACGCCTGGCGTTGTGCACTGACCTTCCCAGGAGGATCTCCCACCACTCCTCTGCCCCTGTGCCTGCTAGGCTGGGGCTCTGCTGTTGCAATTGCTGTGGAATGCTGGAAAAGCAGCCCCCAGAGAGCGTGGGGTTTGGCACTGGTAGTGGGCACGGGTGCCGTGTGGCTCCGGATGCTGCCATCGGGCTGAGGGTCCCCAGGCGGGTCTGCCCCATGCATGCCCCTCACCCCAGCAGCACGAGTGCCTTTGGTTGCTCCTGTGCTTTCATGCATGATGCTCCTTTCCAATTTCTCTTCGCTCCCAGCAGAGCTCCAATGTGCATCCCTGCAGAGCCTGACATCTGCTCCCTCCCTGCATGGCTGCAGTGTTTGCCACAGCTCTCCCTGTGCCCACCCACCCCAGGGGGCATCTGAGCGGGCCAGGAGATGGGGTCACACTGGTGCTTGTGTTGTCCAGGCTGGTCCTGTGCAGGCCCCCAGCAGAGGTGGGTCCTTGACCATGCTGAGGGCTCTGGAGCTCATTGGTCCCCATCCCAGCATCTCCTGTCCTGGAGCAGCCAAGAGGCATTCCCTTGTCTCTGGGGGCTCAGCGTGGGCTGGGGAACTGGCAGTTCTTGGTCCGTTCCCGGGGTAGCAGGGGTACCTGAAAGCTGTGATGGCTCAGCTGCAGCCCTGGGCTGGGTGGCCACCCTTCCAGCCAGCCTTGGGATATCTCTCCTTAATACTATCATGGGATCACTGATGCTGCTGAGGTGTTATTCGAGGAAAAGTAGTTGGAGGAACATTTCTGACTGTCGATCCTCTGTCACTTGTCTGGCGTAGTGACAAGGCTGCATTTCTCAGCCCACTATGCCAGTGCTCTGCTGTCCTGTTCCCTGCCCCATGCTGAAGAAGAGCCGTGTCTCCAGCTCAGGAGTGGACCTGGCCAGCCACAGCCCCGTGCCATCAGCCCAGCAGAGTGGGGGTTGAGGGTCCCCGTTGGAGAGACTCCAGTGCTTTGTTCTGGGGGTGACTCCTTCCCCAGCAGTCAGTGTTTTACCCTGAGTCCAAAACAAGAGGATTTATATTTTTAATTTGATTCACCCCCTATGAATTAAAGCAATACTATTCTTGGGATCTGAGTAATTTCTGATTCCTTCCAAGACCTTGGGTGACCTATGCAGGTTGGCCAGGTTGTTCAAGCACCTCCTCTCTGGAGACTTCCCACCTGTGTCCAGCTCACCCGTATTTATTTCCACTCTTTCAGAGCTCACCTGGGTAGAAGTGCACCAGTGTCTATCACATCTCTGGTTTCACTGCAAAGCTTTTCCCAGGTGGAATGACCAGGAGGGACAGTAGCAGGATGCGCACACTCCAGCACATAGTGATGAACAAGGACCACTGTTCATCAAGGACTACTGGATCCAAAAAATGATGGGAACTTGCAAGTCTCATCTCAGGTTCCAAAAGACAAATGTCAGTGTTTCTGTCCCCAGGTCCTCCTCTGAGGGCAGGGGTGGCTGGGGCTGCTCAGCTCCCAGAGCCCCAGACAGGGCTCTTCCAGAGTGGCCTGGGGCCATGGGCACTACCCAGGTGGAGGCAGCTGCCCAGGTGCTGCCTCAGCTCTGCCCACTACCCACAAAGATCTGGCTTTTTATCCCATGTCCTGCTGGTGAGATAGTTGGACTCGGCTTTGGCAGCTCCCCAGGAGACCCAGCTGGAGTGCCAGGGGACTCTGGGGCACCACAAGGTGATATTCCCTGGAGCTCTGTGTTTTCCCCAAGCTCTCTGACTCCATGCTGGGTGAGACTGGCAGCTCCCCCAGCACAACTTGGCTACACTGGGGACACACTAGCAGAGTGCTTTGTTTTTCAGGAAGATGCTTTTTGACCTCCTTTGCCTCTGATGCTGCCTCATCCAGTACTGGGCATGAGCTGCATAAAATGGGTATCACCCCCATGTGCACAGGGCTGAAGACCATTCAGGGGCCAAGGAAGGACTTTCTGCCCCAGTTTACAGCTGCAGTGGGGGTAACAAGTCCCATTCCCTGCTTTTTACAGAGGAATTGTTTCAACCAGGGCTGGTAATATCATCTGTGACACAAGAAATTCCAGTCACGACTGTAGCTTTCCTTGGGACATGTGCCAGGTCATGGGGTGGGGCTGCTGGCTCAGATGGGTATTGCTCCTCTGCACAGGTGTGGGGTGGTGTTAAACCTGGGACCCCTCATCCAGTGCCTTGGCAAATGCTTCTTGGTGGTGAGTCTGTCCAGGCACATGGGCAAGGCTGGGTTGTGTTCTCTGTCACCTCTCCAGGCACATCTTGCAACCTCTCATGCCAGGAGAGAAAGTTTCCAACTCTACTTAAGAAACTGCCTGTTCCCATGAGGCATGAGAGCCCCGCTGTGGCACATGCAGTGACCCCCGGCTGCAGTGCCCCATCTCAGTTATCTTCACCAGACTGCCCAGTTATCATCTTGGTTGCTCACCTTGCAGACTTGATGCCCCCAGATCCTGAGCTCTCCACCAGCTCCTGCTCCTCAGATTCTGGGCTGTGCCTGTCACCCTGCCCATGTCTCGCCTGTGTGCTGGCAGGACCTGGGGGACAGCTGGGGCTTTGCCTCTGCCCCACTCAGGTGAGACCCCACTTGGAGAACTGCACCTAGCTCCAGGGTCCCAGCACAGGAAGCACCTGGAGCTGCTGGAGCAAGTCCAGAGGAGGCCACGGAGATGCTCCGAGGGCTGGAGCCCCTCTGCTCTGGAGCCAGGCTGGGAGAGCTGGGGGTGCTCACCTGGAGAGGAGAAGGCTCCAGGGAGAGCTCAGAGCCCCTTCCAGGGCCTAAAGGGGCTCCAGCAGAGCCGGAGAGGGACTTGGGACAAGGGATGGAGGGACAGGACAAGGGCAGGTTAGGACATTGGGAAGAAGATGGGATATAGTGAAGAAATTCTTCCCTGGGAGGGTGGGGAGGCCCTGGCACAGGGTGCTCAGAGCAGCTGTGGCTGCCCCTGGATCCCTGGCAGTGTCCAAGGCCAGGTTGGACAGGGCTTGGAGCAACCTGGGCTAGTGGAAGGTGTTCCTGCCATGGCAGGGGGCGGAATGAGTTTTAAGGTCTGTTCCAACCCAAACCACTCTGTGATTCTGTGATCCTACAACTTCAGCCAGTCAGGTGGTAGTCTAACCCTGCTTTCAGGGTTTGGAAGCATATGGCAATGAGCTCTGCAATTTCATTTTAGCTTTATCAAGGTAAAGAATCATCTCTTTCTTTGGTTTCTTGTGTTCCTTGACAATTCCTGGCCCTTAAGGATCCCATTTATAGCACGTGCTCCCACTATTTGAGGCAGCTTCTCTGATGCACCTTATGGGGTGAGTTAGAGGCTGAAGATCATGAGGTGAGACCAGATCTGTTCTACTCAACAGTGTCAGTGTAAGACTGACACTTACATAGCGTGTCCAGGGAAGGGAACAGAGCTGGGAAGGGGCTGGAGCCCCAGGAGCGGCTGAGGGAGCTGAGAAAGGGGCTCAGCCTGGAGCAAAGGAGGCTCAGGGGGGACCTTGTGGCTCTGCACAAGTCCCTGACAGGAGGGGGCAGCCGGGGGGGGTCGGGCTCTGCTCGCAGGGAACAGGGACAGGAGGAGAGGGAACGGTCTCAGGCTGGGCTGGGGAGGTTCCGGTTGGATATTAGGGAATATTTCTTCATGGAAAGGTTTGTCCAGCTCTTACACAAGCTGCCCAGGGCAGTGGTGGAGTCCCTATCCCTGCAGGTGTTCAAGAAATGTGTAGATGTGGCACCTGGGGACATGGTTTAGTGGTGGCCCTAGCAGTGCTGAGTTAATGATTTTACCTGATGATCTTAGAGGGTTTTTCCCACCTTAATAATTCTGTGCTTTTAAACTTGAAGTTCCTGAAGGATCATCCCCTTTTCCTGTCATTCACCTCCGGCTCAACCACCCCCTCACACATCATACCTCACTGCCCTCCCCAGCACTCCTGAGCCTGGATGGGGCTTGGGGAACTCACAGTGATGGGTAAATGCTCCATGAGCCTGGAGGCCTTGAAGAAGCATTTCAGATGAAAAGCACCATCCTCTCATGAGGCATCCCCATCTGTCAGGGGTCTTTGAGCCGTATTTGTGTCGATAGAGCCTGGCTGGGAGAGGGTGCAGTTGCTGCAAGTCACAGTGACAGGTATAACCTGCTGTCACCCCCTAAAGATGCTGCAGAGGGGAGATACTCTGTGACTTTTGACTTCCTTGCAATTCCTCCTTGTGATTCCTGCACAGGCTTCGTGTTCCAAGGTGGGAATTCTCCTTCCTCAGATCCCCTTTCCAGCTCAGCAACCCTGTCCCCAGGGAGCCAATGGCTGCGTGGCCCTGCGCATTAGCCTGGCCTGTCATCCCATAGATTCCCTTCTGGCTAATCCCAGCTAAGCTGGGCTGGGGCGAGCAGGGCTCGGCTGCCATCCATGGCTGTGCCCACCCCGCTGCCCCCCAGCCTGCGCCGGGGCCTGGTGGCCTTCAGTGGCTCCCTCTTCATCAACAACAAGACATGGGATAGCGGCACTGCCCACACCTATCAGCCAGGTATGGGCAGAGGGGCTCTGTGGAGGGGGCTTGGGGACAGGGGCTGTCCATCACTGTGACCCTGCTCAGCACATCACCAAAGCACCTGGGTGCCTCTGAGCCAGGAGCACCCAAAGGGTCCCTGAACCCACCCACCAAGGAGGGGAGCAAAAATAACATTTGCTGCAATCAGCTGTTTGTGGGACCCAGGGGCTGTTGCTCCCCTCCACAAGCTATGAGGGGGGGTCCCTCTGGGCAGGGGGACCCCGGAGCTGGTGAGCAGCCTGCCCATCCCTGCCCATCCTGCCTAGCTCATGAGGTGCTGTCCAGCCTGCCCCTCCAGGTGATGCTCTACTTCAACGTCTACTACTTCCCGGTCTGGTGCCTGGCTGAGGGGATTATGCTGCACCTGAAGGTACCATCCTATGGGGCACATGGCAGTGGGGGGAGCTGCTCCTGCCAAGTCTCCCTGGGCTTGGGTGGGGGACAAAGTAGGCAGGGGACAGAGGAGCCTCTTGAGAACTAATGGATCCCCAAAATGCCCTGACCCCCATGAGACAAGATTGCTCATCTCTGTCTGCCAGAGATGGAAATCATGAACTTTCCAGGCAGGAACAGTTAAACCAGGGGGGAAGAGTAGGCAGAGCTGGGCACCAGCATGCTGAGAGCTGGCAGAGCATGGGCAGCTGGGTATGGGGAGGAGGGCACAGGGAGCTGGGCATGGAGAGCAGGGAATGGTACACAGGGAGAGGGGAAACTGGACAGCTGGACTGGGACAAGGCTGTGCCCCCATTACAGTACCACCTGCTGCCTTGGCACTACCAGCTCCTGCTGGTCACAGCCTTCCTCATCCTCTCACTGGCTGAGGGCTCCCGCCTCTACCTGGGCTACCTGGGGAACCTCCAGGAGAAGGTAAGCACTGCCTGCCCTGGCCATGAAGCCCCCTGTGCTCAGTGAGGATCAGCCCAGCTGGGAGAGCTGGATGTCCCCTCACTTGGGACCCAAGTGCCCATCACTGTCCTTCCTCTGGAGTTCTGCCTGGAGCTGTCCTAGAAGAGAATTGTGGGTGCAGGCAGGATCTGGAGAGAGGGAATGAAGGGGACCCACTTGCCCTCCTGTTGTATCCCTCCCATGTAACCCTTCAGCACTGGGGGGATTTGACAGCATCTGGCCACAGCTGTGTGTGGCAGGGACATCCCCAGTCTCCAGGTGCCAAGGCCAGCAGTGGCTGATGCAGGGAGCTCCAGGAGCACAGGAGGGTCCCCCCAGCCCACCCCTACCTCCTTGCCCTATCTCAGCAGGTTCTGCTCCTGCAGGTGCCCGAGCTGGCTGGGTTCCTGCTCCTCTCCTTCCTGATCCAGCTGCCCCTCCTGCTCTTCCTGCTGACGGATAGCCAGGTCATCCACCTGCCGCTGGAGGTGCCCATGCACAGCTTGTTCCTAGCCTTCCTCCTCATCGAGATCGTGGCTGCCTTCCTGGCGCTGAGGACCATGACCAAGCAGCTGGCGGCACAGTTCTATCTGCGGCAGTTCCAGGAGGGTGGAAGGGGCCGGCTGGAGCTGGGGGACACAGGGGGACAGGCAGCTGAGATGGGGAGATGCTGCAGGACCCCTCCACTCCACACAGCTGGTCCTGGCTGGGAGCATTAAAGGGTGCTTGAACCCACAGACACTGTTTTTGAGCCTTGTGGAGCCTCCAGAGCAGCACGCAGGCACAGCTCAGCTGATCCCTGCCCTGCACCAGCCAACACACCCTGGGAAAAGTGGGAGTGACGGGTCAGTCCCACTGAAACGTTCCGGCTCACCCCAGGGCTGTGCCTGTCCTCACTGAGCATCAGCCCTGGCAAGAAGCAGGAACCAGGGTGCAGGAACCACTGCATACCCCTAGGAAGTACCAGCCCAGGGCTGGAACCTTAAGCTCAGCTCCTGAGCTTCCCAGGGAGGTTCTGAGAGTCCAGGTGGCCCACATGAAGCCATCCCAACTGGAAGCATGCAGGGTGCCACGAGGTGCAAGAGCAGCACTCCACAACCTTACAGTCCCTCCAGGACTAGAGACAGAGCAGAGCCTCCTGCTTCCAGAACAGCTTTATTCCATTGCATCCCTGTTTTTTAAGGGAAATCAAGGCCCATGGCCATTGGAACATGGAGAATTGCAAAATGCTTTAAGCCTCTTGTGCCAAGCAGGACCAGCTGCTCTGCAGCATGCTCTGGTTCTGGGGCACCTCTGTGGGCAGCTCTGCTCCAGCACCGGCTGTCAGTGCTGCGAGCTGCCCCTGGGTTGTCTTTGTGCCCTGGAGCTAAGAACTGCTGCTGCTGCCTGTGCTTCTCCAGCAAAGGCAGACCCTAACCGCAGCAGTGCCCACCTGGGCCAGGACTGGCCCACCTCCACCGGGGCTGCAGCCATGCCCCCATCACATCTACCTGGAGGTGGCTCTGGAGGGAAGGGTGTTTTCAGTGGAGCATTCCTGATGTCCCTAAGCTGCGGCCTCAGGCTTACCTTTAGGGGGTTTTGCCTGCAGAATGAACAGGGACATCAGTATACAACAGGCATGGAGACATGGAGACAGCCCAGGCAGCCCTGGGCTACTCTGCTTGGTCTCATGCAACCAGCTTCACTGTCCAGGACCCCCACTGTAGTCTGGATTTGAGATCAGGCATTAGGAATATTTCCCCCCCCCCCATAGGATGGTGCATCCTGGGGACAGTTCACCAGGAGATGGGGGATCTCAGTCCTCAGAGGCTCCAAAGACTTGGCCAGACAAAGCTGGAGATGACCTGAGGCAGGGCTGCCAGCTCTTCTGGTCTGTAGGGGCTTCCCTGTGACTCCCTGATTCACCAGGGCAGTGAATTCCCACAATAGAATCATGCTTGGCATATAAACCTGTCAATGAACCACAGAATGGGATGTGCTCTGAAGAGCTGGCCTCTCTGCACAGTCCCAACAGATTCCATTTGGAAGAGGGTGAATAAACATAGAGCTGGGTCAGTTTTCCATGTAAGGTCTCCATGGGGACCCATTGATGTCTTAACAGCAGCTGAGGTCATGGTGCAACATTCCCTGACTCCTGGCACCAGCTGGATCCCTCTCTCAGTTCAGACTGGCAACCAAGCCCAAAAGTTAGAGACTCAGAGCTGCTCCACCAGGTTTTTCCCTGATCTTGGGAAGTGAGTTTTAACCAAAGGGCAGAAAATAATTAAATCCAAAATGATTCACTTCAAAAACCTCTTCTCTCCCATGTGGCCCTATCCTTACCTCCTCAAACTTCTCCTTCCAATAAAGGTCAGCCTTTGCATCCAGGTAGAGCAGAACCAGGTCACAGACCATTGTAGCCTGGAGACAAACAAAAGTTGAAGACATGAAACTTCCCACAGGAATGCCTGGCCTTCCATCCTAGCTCCTACTGAGCCCTGCAGCCAGCTGTGGGCATTTGCTGGGGCAGTGAGCCAGCCCGGCCTCCAGCCAGCTCCACTGGCTCCTCTCTGACCCAGCCTGGTCCCAGGAGCTGCAGAGAAGGTCAGACAGGATCCCCAGGCTGCAATGGATGGACAGGGAGGGCTGTTCCAGCACACTCACAGTCACATATGGACTGGGACGAACATGTCAGGGAGGAAAGGGGGGCAGGTGGGGGACCTCCCTGTTCCTCTGCTAGAAAGGAAGAGCCACAGGAGGGCTCTATAAGGGGCTGCCCCACCATAGTGACAGAACACTGAGTCTCTTCAGAGGTGGAGGAGAAGCAGAGAGCAGCTGCTCTCTCCTGCCAGCAGCACCCCAGTGATGCTCTGTCCCAGGATCCACAAAAAAACCTGACCTCCATGAGATGTGACCCAGACAGCACTCAGGAGCCCGATCCAGTGGTGTCATTACTAATGGTCACAGGGAAACCTGAGCTGACACCCTGCCAGAGCATCTCCCCTCTGTGCTGGCTGGCACTAAGGAAGCCTTGTGCCCAGACAAGCAGGGAAACAACTGAGAAGTGGCAAATCCCAAGCCACAGATCAAAGGAAAAGAGGGTATCTGAAGTACTCACAGCACCAAAGAAGGCGATGCTGGTGCCAAAGCTCACGGCAGTAGGAACAATGCTGAACTTCCCAGCCTGGTGAGAAACAGGGGAGGGGTAAGAGAGCAGGTCAGAGGGGTGAGAAGGGTATGGGCTGAGCCTTGCGGGGCAGAGTGCTCAAAGTCAGAAGGATCCAGGGATATTTCCCCATGCTCACTTGTAGGAACTACTGCTGTGCTGACTCCAACCTCCTTTGGCTGTCAAAGAAGGGACTGAGGTGCCTGATGACCTGGAGGCAGCAGAGGTTACTGTGACCCACCTGCTCCTGCAGGCACAGCAGGAACCTCCCTCTTGCTGCAGCTGCCACCCATGGAACCACATCCCAGCAAACACGATCCCGATGTCATGTGCTCCTCCCTGCACAAATGAGTCTGGTGGTTTCTCTTCCAGCTGTTCTCTCCTGCTCCACAGCTCCTGGACCTGCTCTCTCTGCCTAGAAGTGGTGCACCCTGTCCTGCACTCTGTGCTTCATCTTCTTTAGGTGCAAAGGGCACTACTGAGCACAAAAGACCAGCTGTAGACATCTCTCACTGTGGGAAGTGCTCTCAGCACAGGCTCCCTCTTTGGAAAGCTAAGCACGGAGTTTGTGAGTGATGCTGCACAGAGTAGCATCAACAATCATGGAAGCATGGAACGGTTTGGGTTAAAAGGGACCTTAAAGCTCATCTCATGGGCAGGGACACCTCCCACTGTCCCAGGCTGCTCCAAGCCCACTCCAGCCTGGCCTTGGACACTGCCAGGGATCCAGGGGCAGCCACAGCTGCTCTGGGTACCCTGTGCCAGGGCCTGCCCACCCTCCCAGGGAACAATTCCTTCCCAATATCCCATCCAGCCCTGCCCTCTGGCACTGGGAAGCCATTCCCTGGGTCCTGTCCCTCCATGCCTTGTCCCAAGTCCCTCTCCAGCTCTTCTGGAGCCCCTTTAGGCCCTGGAAGGGGCTCTGAGCTCTCCCTGGAGCCTTCTCCTATCCAGGTGAGCACCCCCAGCTCTCCCAGCCTGGCTTCAGAGCAGAGGGGCTCCAGCCCTGGAGCATCTCCGTGGCCTCCTCTGGGCTCACTCTAGCAGCTCCAAATCCTTCTGGTGTTGGGGACACCAGAGCTGGAGGCAGCACTGCACCTGAGCAGAGCAGAGGGGCAGAATCCCCCCTTACCCCCTGCCCACACTGCTGGGAATGAGTCCAGGACACAGGGGGTTTCTGAGCTCTCAGTGCACATGGCTAGGGCATGTCCAGCCTTGATCACACCACACCTTTTCCCCCTGAGGTTACTTTTAATCAAGAAGGGATTAATTGTCCCAGTTCAGTAGAGTTCAGGTTGATCTTTGTCAGGGTGCTCCCACCATAAGACCCTCAGAGAGAGAGGCCCACAGGCCCAAACCATCTCACCTTGCCTATAGAACACTTCACAGCCCCCATGTCAGACCCTCAGTGAGGGAAATCTCTCTCCTTAGGGCGTTACCAAAAGGTTTTTCCTCAAATGAGAGAGACTGTTTTCTTCTGCTCTGCTTAGAAAACTCTGGAAAGAGGTCAAGAGCTCACTCAGGTGGGGAGAAGTGGCAGTAGCAGAAAGCCACGGGGGTAGAGTGGTAGCAGTGGTGTGAGGAGTCAGCCCTGGGGCTGAGGCGCTCATGGTACCTGGCCGTGCACGGAGACGTCAAAGCGGATCCCATAAAGCTTCAGCAAGTTCCGGTAGAGCTGCTGCTGAGAGCCCCAGTAGTAGGAGGCAGTTCTGTGGGAAACATTGGGCATGGCTCAGAAAGGCAGCTCTGTGCAGGCAGGGAGGGAAGGGGGTGCCAGTGCCAAAGGACTGCTGGGCCTGTGGGTTCCTGGGTGTCCTCCAGGCTGGGAACTGGGCATACACGTGCTGCGATGACTCACTGGCACCAACAGCAGGGCATCAGCATCCCCTCAGCACCCAGTCTGGGTCACTGGGAGCACGCAGCTCCACTGGGAGTTCAGGTGGGGACAGTCACAGGTCCTTGCCCTCAGGCAGGTAATGCCCTGCTCAGCTCCAAACACAACAGAGCTACAAAGTGTGAGAACTGCCACACCATCCCCGTACTGACAGGCCCTGCCCTGAGTTACCATTCCCCATTGTCTTGGAATTACAGAATCATTGGAAAAGGCCTCTAAGATCATTAAGTCCAACCAATTAACCCAGCACTAAACCATGTCCCCAGGTGCCACATCTACACAGCTTTTAAATCCCTTCAGGGATAGGGACTCCACCATTACTCTGGGCAGCTGCACCAGGGTTGGACAAACCTTTCAGTGAAAAGATTTTCTCTAATATCCAATCTAAACACTCCCTTAGTGCAACTTGAGGCCGTTCCCTCTCCTCCTGTCCCTGTTCCCTGCGAGCAGAGCCCGACCCCCCCCGGCTGCCCCCTCCTGTCAGGGACTTGTGCAGAGCCACAAGGTCCCCCCTGAGCCTCCTTTGCTCCAGGCTGAGCCCCTTTCCCAGCTCCCTCAGCCGCTCCTGGGGCTCCAGCCCCTTCCCAGCTCCGTTCCCTTCCCTGGACACGCTCCAGCCCCTCCAGGTCTCTCTTGTCAGGAGGGACCCAGATCTGCCCCAGCACTGGAGGTGTCTCAGCGGTGCCAGCACAGGAGACAGGCACTGCCCTGGCCCTGCTGCCACATCAGGGCTGGCACAAATCAGGTGGCCTTGGCCTCTTGCCCATCTGGGCACACCAGGGCTCATGTTCACCTTCTGGTTCTTTTCTGCTTGCAGCTTTCCAGCCACCCTGACCCAGCCTGGAGCATTCCACAGCGTTGTTCTGACCCCAAGACAGGACCTAGCACTTGACCTTGTTGAACCTCACACCACTGGCCTCGGCCCATGGATCCAGCCTGTCCAGATCACTCTGCAGAGCTTCCTGCCCTCCAGCAGATCCACACTCCCACCCAGCTCAGTGTAATTTGTGAACTGACCGAGGCAAACTTCCTGTCCTCCCTGCTCCTTTCAGAGCATCCATCAGAGCTGAAATCTCAAACAACTGCCATGTGATCCCAACAGGCCTGTGTTGCTGCTGTCCCAGCATCCTCACCTGAAATTGTACCTTGTGTCCTGCAGGCTGAAGGAGTACTGTGGCTGGCACTGGGCAGCAGCACGGTCCAGGTCACAGTTCCACTCGATAAGAACTCTGATGCTTCCCCCCTGCAAAACATATTTTATTCCAGAAGCATGGGATCAGATTGGCTGAGTTATTAACTGTTCAGACATTCCCAGATCACATATTCCCTTAGCATTTCAGGTCAGTCCTCTGCCTCTTGCTCACATCCTTGGGGAATTTCGAGTCATCTTCCATACTCATATAAAAAAACAAGTACCAGTAGTGCAAGGTCTCCAAAGTTCTCTCCAGCTGCCTCCACCATGTCACGGACACGGAACACAGGGCAGGAGGGGTTGAAGATTGGATCATATGTGCAGGTCTTGAAATAGCTGGGGTCAGTAGTTTGTAAAGTGTTGCACCTGAGACAGGAGAGAGGGGGGGCAGGGGTGTAGGAGGTCATAGAGCCCAGCTGTAGGACTGAAAAGGGGACCCTCTCATTGGATTGGGCCCCCCAGTGCTCCTGCATTGATGGGAGGACAGTCAATGCCTCGCCTAAAGTCTCAGATGGAGAGAGGGTGGAGAAAAACCAGCCCAGAGGAATCACACATGGGGTTATCCTCTATAGCATGTGCCATGGCCTTCCCTTCTGCCTCTTTGTGCTCCTCTGTTTCTTCCCAGCACCCAGCTCTAGTCAGTGCTCCAGGGGTGACAGCAGGGACAGTTCATGCCACGTCTCCTGCCATGGTACAGAAGCACAGTCAGTGTGCCTGGGGCCATGGGGCCAGTGCAGCCCTTTACTTACCTTCTGTGAAACCACTTTGCAAACACTGAAAGACAAAAATATTAGTTTCACTCCCAGATGAGAGCTTGGGAATGGCTGGCCTTGTCCTGCTCCCCACAGTGCTCTACATGGGCAGATGGACATTAGTCCCTCTCTCTGAGGTGTCCCCATCCCACTGCTCTTAGAGTGGTACACTCAGCACAGCTGAAGTGACCTGTATTCACCTCAACACCTGCCCTGCCCTAACTGCCCCCTGCCCTAACTGCCCCAGCACCACCTGCCCTGGCTGCCACTGGCTCCACAAGCCTCAGCTCCTCAGCCCCATGACAGGCTCAATGCCAAGGCTGGACCAGGCTGCATGCTCAGCCCATCTGGGAAGTGCTGTACTTACTTGGAGAAGTTAAATTTGGTGAAGTGGACAGTATTTTTTATAAAAAGAGTGAAATTCTCCGTCTCGGCCAGAAGAAGTTTCCTAGAAAACAACAACCAATGAAGTCAAGTCTTGCACAGTGGCCAAGGCCCCATTTCCTGAGCTCTGCAGTCTCTCCTGCAAACCCAGGATTTTGGCTACAATGGACAGGTGCAAGAAATGCTCTTGGGTGAAGTCCTCTGAGTTTAACTGACCAGGAGGTCAATGTCAAAGGTCTCCCTGAGCCTGGCTGCCCCTTGGGCGAGTGTGGTCAGGCTCCTGGTTAGCACAGAGCGGAAGGAGCCAAAGCTCCCAACACCTGCTGTCTCCTCATGTGTGATTACCTGGGCAGGGTGCCATTCTCCACAGGGCACCAGCCATAGATCTCACAGGTGGAACAGGTGGCATTGAACATCAAACATTTCCCGGTTTTTATCCCTAGAAGCGAGACAATATAAGACAGGCTGAGAGAGCTGGGGCTGACCACCTGGAGAAGGCTCCAGGGAGACCTCAGAGCTCCTTCCAATGCCTAGAGGGGCTCCAGGAGAGCTGGAGAGGGACTTGGGACAAGGCATGGAGGGACAGGACACAGGGAATGGCTTCCCAGTGCCAGAGGGCAGGGCTGGATGGGATATTGGGAAGGAATTGTTCCCTGGGAGGGTGGGGAGGCCCTGGCACAGGGTGCCCAGAGCAGCTGTGGCTGCCCCTGGATCCCTGGCAGTGTCCAAGGCCAGGCTGGAGTGGGCTTGGAGCAGCCTGGGACAGTGGAAGGTGTTCCTGCTCATGAGCTTCTAATCCAAGGCCCTTCTAACCCAAACTACTCTGTGATTCTATGAAGGAACAGTTATCCCAAATCTCATCCACTGGATGCAGTTCTGGATGGAGCAAAGGGCTGAGACCCTGCTCCTCTGCTTCTACTCACTCTGCTCTGGAGCTGCTGCCTGAAGGACAGGCATCTCTGTGCTCAGGTGTTGTCATGGAGAAACTGAGGTGTGGGGAAAGCTGCTGGAGGGGGAGCTCCTAAACAGGCCCCTCCAGCTCACAGTCCTCCTGCCTGGCTAGGGCCTGGGCAAGAGCACAAAACCTGAGTAAAAGCCTATGGTGCTTCCACCTGGCTCTGCAGGGCAGTGAAGCAGATGGACCTCTGGCCATCCCTAAGTCAAAAGGTCTTTCTTTTCCAGAAGTGCTTCACCTCCTCTTGAACCAACACAAACCTTCTGCCTCTCCTGCCCCCTGGGGCAGGAGTTTCCCAAGCAGTCACCTGTCCCACCCAAACCTGCCTGTTACAGGTGCCCTGCAATGCTCCTGCTCCTGTGAGAGTGGAGTCTCCCTCCATGCCACTCATAGTTTTATCTCCACCCTGCCCCCTGCTGTGCCCTTTGTCAAAGATAAAGGAGTTCAGCTCAGCTGGAAGATGTTCCAGATCCCTGGTGTCCCTGGGGCCTTTGCAGAGCTTGTTCCATCCCTACCGTGCCTTTGTCAGGGTGAAGGGATTTGCATTTATATGCTTCATGGCAGCAACATGTTTTTCATTTTCTTCTCTGATCCCCTTCTCATGATTCATCTAATTTTCTGATGGCATCGAGCACTTAAGCTGACATTTTCATGGACCCACCAGTCATTACCCCAAACGTCACCCTCAAGTTGCACCCACAACTCAGAGCCCACTGTGCAACACTTGAGGACTCCCACCTGAACACATTCACCTTTATCCACACTGAATCGACCTCCTTATGTGGAGGGGACCTTGCTCTCCTCCTCAACAGCCCAAAATACAGGAAAAGGAAGGAGAAAACAGGACTTGTCCCTTCCTGCCACCCATCACTCACCTTTCACCAGCTCCTGGGTGAACATGGGGCTGGCATGGAGCCACAGCTCCCACGTCAGTCACCTTGCACCTGAACAGGGAACTTGATCCTTGGGTTGCATCCCCTCTCCATGTCACTTCTGGCACATATGGAGCTCTGGGCAGTCCAGCTCTTTTCAGTCCAGCTCTGTGGATGGCTGAAGCCAAACACATGTTCCTGGGACACTGGTTCAGAGTTTGGGGGCGGCACAGGACACTGAACCAAGGAGCTGAGACAGCCAAAGCCCAGCAGAATTTCTAGCCCCTTTGGGTCGCTCTCACCAGGTCTGCCCCGTGTTACCGCCAGTACCACAGCTGCAGTGGCGGGGGCAACGCTGTGGGATGGTGTCACCCTCTGGTGACAAAATGACACTAGCTTGGAAAAAATAGCAGTATCCTCCACGTTGTACTGTCCAGTTTCAGGGGGCTGAGCAAGTGTTCCTCTGGTGAAATCCTGCTGACCTGATCACAAGCCATCCCAGGGGCTTTGCTCCCTTAGGGTAACCTTTCCCACCAGCTATCCCCATCTGACCCCCTGCAGCTCTCCACCTTGGCCTTTCTGAAACCCAAAAAAGACAACAGGCATGGAAAACTTCAGCTTGGATCTGATCAGCTGCCTGGCAGAGCCAACTACAAACAGATGGTGGAAGCAGAAAGCCCAAGAGCTGCTGTTGTCATGGCAGTGCCAGAACAGCTCCCATGATTCCTGGCACCAGCTCTCCTTGGAGACACAGCAGCAATTCTGGATCACGCAGGGCTCTGGACCAAGGTGGGCTCCATTCCTTGCCCCACAGGGCAGCGCAGTGAGGCTGAACCCACCAGCAGTAACCTCAATCCCAGTTCCTCCAGCCACACCCTCACTCTGCTGCTGCTCCAGCCATTCCAGAGCTCTTGTGCAGAGGAAAGGGGAGCTTCTAGGAGGCAGTGTGGCCCCCAGCATCTGGGCATCCTTTCCTGCCACAGAACCCATTGTTCACCCCTGCCTTCCTCATCCTCACCTCAGGCAGCAATTTCCTTGCCAATAGCTCTGGTCACAAACCCGAACACAGATGCTGACTTCACCCGGTCTGCACCAGTGACTACCCTGTGTCCTCCCAGGAGAATGAAGGTGTCTCCAGAGGGGAATGTTGCCCACCTTGCCCATCACCATTTCTCAGCAGTGTAGCACAGACCTCCCACGTGAGGGTCCAGGGGCAACACAGTTCCAGGAGGTCTGTGGGGACGCTGCAGTGGTGCAGGTCCCACACCAGCCTGCCTTCCAGACAGGGATTTTCATCCAGGAGGTGAAGACCCCACACAAGCAGTAGGTCTTGTCTCCAGCTGCTGAACCTCAACAGCATCACCCTCATGGGGAGGGAACACCCACACATGATGGAAATGGGAGGAGGCCTCAGCCCTGAATTTCCAAAAACCTCATTGGTCCTTGTAGCTCTGATCTTGTTTGTCTCCTCCAGGACCAGCTCTCTGCACCATAAGGCCACCCACAAGTTCTTCCAACACTCTGAAAGGTCTCAGAAACACTCCAGGTTCCTCCCCAGCTTCCATCTAATGCACCATAAGCCCCACACTCAGCAACTGAGGACAGGACAAACA
The DNA here is from genome assembly GCF_000738735.6 of Corvus cornix cornix. Classification (NCBI taxonomy): domain Eukaryota; kingdom Metazoa; phylum Chordata; class Aves; order Passeriformes; family Corvidae; genus Corvus; species Corvus cornix. The sequence continues at coordinate 11,099,346 of NC_046345.1, forward strand.
CAACCACTGGCATTCAGAAAGCTGCAGCCTCAGAAAGGAGAGTAGAGTGTTTTATTTCTCTTAATTTGGAAACTGGTTTAAAAGAACAAAACAAAAGCTCTGCTTTCTGAGTCAGTGGGAACACTGAAAACACCAGTCCAGTAACTCTGGGCTGAGCTCTGAAATCCTCCTTTAATACAGACAATGCTGGCCAGCATACAGATAAACTAATATAGCTAATGCTGGTACCAGCCTGGAGGAGACTCTGGGAAGGGTCTGCCTAAGAGGTTGTTTCTGCCTCAACAACACACAGAAATATCCTTGGAATTTCCGCCCCCCCCCCCCCCCCAGTTATGTAATCTAAACATAAGGTCACCCTCACACAGCAGAGCTCAGTGTGCTGCCTCAGTACTCAGCCCAGCCTTGGCTCAGTGATGGCTTCAGCACAGCTGCAGGACATTCCTGGCAGGTGACCATGCTCCATCAGCTCCCAGCTGAGCCAGAGAGTCATCCCCAGGCTCCCAAGCACCCCCTGGCTGCACTGAGCTCTGCCTGCCCCAGCTCTAATCGAAGTGCCTCAGCAATTTCTTCTACTCCTGTAGCTTCTTCCTGACACAATAAAAAGCAAATGCATGGACAGTCTGTTGTTTAGAGGAAAGTCTGAGGAAAAACTCTGGGAAATGAACAGCAGATTTGCTCTTTCAGGAAGAAGTCTTCTCAGCCTCAGCTTCCTTCTGCTGCAGCTTCCGAATCAGCTCCAGCAAATTCATCTGTAAAGTCAGCTCCTGTAAAGGGAGAGAGACGTTTGTGCAAGGAGATGATCCCATTCCCTGCTGCAGGAACGACTGGCCTGTACCACCTCCTCAAGAGCTACTTGCTCTTAGGGAATTAAAAAAAAAAAAAATCAACCAGGCAACTAAAAACCAAAGGCTTCATTGTGTTTAAGTGTTTCTCTAAAACACAGAGCAGTAGTATCTTAGCAGACCTGCTGCAAACTGTGGCTGTCTTAGGAATCCCAGTGCTTGAGGATTCCTTAAGGATCCAGAGATGGTCTTTCTTGACCATGATAAACGTGGTAGGGGCTATGAGGGCTGGCCAGTTCTGCAGGCTGAGGAGGGGCAGCAGCCCCAGAGGAGGTTCTCCAGGCCCCTCCCCACATCCTCCACAGCATCTCCAACTCCCCGACCCCTTCCCAGCACAGAAGGGCCAGAAGAGGAGGGATTGCTTTGGGAACCCTCTAAGTGGGATCCAAGGCAGGTGCAACACATGGCTGTGCTGGTGCATCAAATTCCCTGCAGGCATTTCATTCCTCATTCCTGGAAAACTCCCTTTTCCAGGACCACAACCAAATGGAGACACCAACATCAGCTCATGGTTCCTTTGCCATCTGCTCGTTCTTTAGTTATGTTTAGCTCAGAGACAACATGGTGGAGCCACTAATTCGCAAGTGTAGGTCTGTGAGTCAGCCCTGCAGACACGGAGCTATGGAAATAAAAATCTGTTTCTGTAAAAATATATCCCCTGCACAAGGAAGCATTTCATACAGACTGGGGGGAAACACATCAGCTGATAGCAACTGCATGAACAGATTCCAGCAGGGATTTCTTGGTGGCACTCACAGGCACAAGCCAAGATGCGGGTCAGGCTTGGCACTTGTCCTGAAGGCAAACATACACAAACCCAGCAAACAGGAACCCTGGTAAGGGTTATTACTTACAAAAACAACATAAAGGGCAGGGCAGGAGGGAGAGAAGGGGCTCCCTGCATTATACAGCCGGAATAGCAGCACTGAAAAAATGAGAGGCTTGTTCAAGGCTCCACAACTGGGAGTCGTGTGGGTGGGTGTTAGAAAATGCCTGTTAAGCTTCATTTAAGCCGCGTTTTCTCAGCAGTAGGTCTTTATCAAAGTGACATTTAATCAGCTGAAAAAACAGAGTTAAGAACAGCCTGTCTCTGTGTTCCCTGCAAACTTGTATGGCTTTAGAACAGGACTTGGGAATTTTCAGTTTTTTCGTTCCTGCAGTGGCATAAGGACAACGTGGACAAACCCAGGTGACTCCTCAGATGTTTTGAGAGCAAATGCACTGGGGAAACTAGGAACAATTCTTTAATCACAACCTGAGATCATCAGCTCCAGCAAGTCACATGCAAGAATGAACAAGGTGCCTAATAAACAGTCTTGAAGGCAGTTTTTACAGCTAAGCTGAATACAAAAGCAATAAATTTATTATTTTAGTGCTTTTCAGATCCATTTGAGAGTCACAAGACTGCAGGCTCTTGGCACAGTGTTTCTTCCCTCCACAATGGAAAAAAATACTGCAGGAAGTTGGGAATGCTGCCAAGTGGTACCTGGGTTATGAACTGAGTACAAGGTCTGTCCAGTGGACACCACCCATCAGCTGGGAGGCAAAGGATGGATTGTTCTGTCTGACACAGCCATCCCCAATTTATCTACAGTGATATTTTTTAAAAAATTAAAGATACTAAGCCAAGAGTACTGTCAAACAATCATGGAATGGTTTGGGTTGGAAGGGATTTTTAAAGGTCATCCATTCCCACCCCTGCCATGGGCAGGGACACCTTCCACCATCCCAGGCTGCTCCAAGCCCCATCCAGCCTGGCCTTGGACACTGCCAGGGATCCAGGAGCAGCCACAGCTTCTCTGGGCACCCTGTGCCAGGGCCTCAGCACCCTCCCAGGGAACAATTCCCTCCCAATATCCCGGTATCCCATCTATCCCTGCCTTTTGGCAGTGGGAAGCCATTCCCTTGTCCTGTCACTCCAAGCTCTTGTCCAAACACCTCGCCTGCTAACCTGAGGGTTGGTGGTGATGTAGAAGCCAGACACCCCAGCCTTCTCCAGGGTGCTCTGCTGGTCGATTACTTTTTGGTCCAATTCCAAGACTATCTTCTCATCCATCATTCGCTGTTCCTCTCGGATCTGTTGCTCCATGGCCTGGAAAACAGAACAGCCAATGTGAAAGTGAAATATCTGCCTTCTTCCTGGCTTTTTCTCATCTCTACAACTTTTACTGGAACCCAAGAGCAACCAGGCTCTGAATCTCTCCTGATGAGTCCAAGGATAGCAGTGGGCAACCAGCACAGCCCCAGGTCTTAACACCTCCACCTGCAAAGCTATCACTCAAGAAAATGCAGGGAAGTCATGGGAACAGCCTGCTCTCCGAGTGTTTGGAGGCCAGAAAAGACCATGAAGAACTGATCAGTGTCTGAATCACTTTCTCTGATGAGTTACCACCTGAGCTATGGCTGTGCTTGGCCCAAGAACTACATGCCCCTCTCAGGTGAGGCTGAAGGAAGCCTTGGAGGAATAACACAGGCCACTGAAGCTCATCAAGATGCCTCCCTGGACACTAATATGGAACTGCAGCTGTAAACCCCACACAGATCCTATTTATTTGTGAAAAGATCTGAACGCTGGGGCTCTATTTTTGACAGACTGAGAACATTATGAAAGAAGGACCTTGCCAGAATAGCCTCAACCAGGAGGACATGGCCACTCCTGCCTCACCAACATCTGCTCAACCTTCAGCAGATAGCCTCTGTGCTGCCTCCAGAGAAGAAATGGAGCCCAGCAAACTTATGGGTGCCAAAGGCACGCTGGAAATCAAGAGTGGGAGCAGAGAGCAGGATTGCAGGGCACAAGCAGAGTACAGCTGAAGTAAAGAGCTCCATGTGTGCAGAGGTGATACACCCCCACCAGGCTGCACTGAGCAGCAGACTTCCTCTGCAAGCCACAGGGAACACCAGGAATCATCAAATCCCATCAAAACACAATGACAGGCTCATTTTCCTAGGGTGGGCAGCAGAGTGAGGGGGTGGATTCTGCCCCTCTGCTCAGGTGCAACCCCACCTGCAGAGCTGGCTCCAGCTCTGGAAGCCCAGCACGGGAAGGACGTGGAGCTGCTGGAGCCAGTCCAGAGGAGGCCACAGAGATGCTCCAAGGGCTGAAGCCCCTGTGCGACCTTAGAGCCCCTTCCAGTGCCTAAAGGGGCTCCAAGAGAGCAAGAAAGGGACTTGGGACAAGGGATAGAGTGACAGGACAAGCAGGAATGCCTTCAAATGGAGAGGGCAGGATTAGATTAGATGTTAAGAGGGAATTCTTCCCTGTGAGGATGGTGACACACTGACAAAGATTGTCCAGAGAAGCTGAGGCTGTCCCATCCCTGGAAGTGTCCAAGGCCAGGCTGGATGGGGCTTGGAGCAACCTGGGATAGTGGCAGGTGTCCCCACCTATGGCAGGGTGTGGGACTGGATGAATTTTAAGGTCCCTTCCAACCCAAACCATTCCATGATTCTGTGCTTCTCCTGCAAGAAATAAGAAACAAATAAGCCATTAGAGAGCATCCAAAGGAGGGCAATGAACATGGTGAAGGGCTTTGAGGGGAAGCCATATGAGGAACAGCTGAGGACACCTGGTCTGTTCAGCTGGAGAAAACGAGACTGAGGGGAGACTTACTGAAATTACAACTTCCTTGGAAGGGGAAGAGGAAAGGCAGACATTGATCTGTTCTCTGTGGTGACCAGTGATAGGACCCGTGGGAATGGCTCAAAGTTGTGTCAGGGGAGGTTAGGCTGGAGATCAGGGAAAAGGTCCTTTCCCCACAGGGTGCTGGGCACTGCCCAGGCTCCCCAGGGAATGGGCACGGCCCCGAGGCTGCCAGAGCTCCAGGAGCATTTGGACAGCGCTGCCAGGGATGCCCAGGGTGGGGCTGATTGTTGGGGTGCCTGTGCAGGGCCGGGAGTTGGACTGGATGATGCTTGTAGGTTTCTTCCAACTCAGCTTATTCTGTGATTCTCTGGAAAGCCACAAGTTTCAATGTTTCATTCGTGCAACGCTGTCCCTTTGTAACAGAGAACACAGGCACATGTTCAGCTGGAAACATCCACGTGGTTAAACTATCCCCACTGCACAGAAAGGCAGAAGTCACAAACCCCAGGATTCCCTACAGCAGTGGCTGGTGGTTAAAAAGCCCTTAGGGGGAGATGAAGGCCTCCACCCTGCCACAATTCCTGGTGAAAATTCAGAATTTGTGTGACAGATCTCTTGGCCATGAACAGTCTGGGCACAGGCTGAGGTCTGTCTGCAGCAAGGGTATCCACAGCTCTCTGCAAAACGTGTGACCTAACAAAGAGCAGTTATCACTCACATGGGGCAGGAGCTACCTCTTGGAACCTCTCCTGGATGTAGAGCCCACAATTAGCATGTCACAGTGAGAAACCTTCACAAAACCATCTGCAATTAAGGAGGATGCAGAACTTGGATCCACTAGAAGGTGACCATACAAAAGCTGCTTCAGAGAAAACATTCAGGGCAGGATCTCATGGCAATAAATGGGAAGAAACTCAACTCCAGCCCCAAGAGAAGGCAAGGCAGAGGGATGACTGCTCCTTCACCACAGGATGCTGAGGAATGAACCTACGCAAGCTCTGTCCTCACACTTTCTTCAGTCCAGGGGTTCATGCTCTTTGTGGGAGATACAACAGATTGAATCCCCATTCCGCAGATTTTCCTTCCTCCCACCCACCTCAGTGTGCCATTGTCTCCTTCACTTACTGTGCTGGAGGAATGACTTTCTTTGGGCTTGAAAAAACCCCCCAAATTTAAGTGCCTCACATTGTTTAGTGTCGGCATCTAATTCCAGGTTAGAGAAAAGTGCCGTATCTTGGACAGATCTGAGGCTTAAACACAGGTTTTGCTTCAGCCCTGGTGGCCACGGACCCTGTATGATGGGCTAAGCTTTTCTAAATGCCATGGGTTCCACAGAGAAGCCAAACATCCAAAACCTACACCTTGTATTACCTGTCCTGGGAGCCCAATCCCAAGCTGTCTCGAGGGAGGTGGTCATGGAAACCTTTAACCACAGAGCACAGCTCCAATTAGACACATATCAGATATAACTGAGATGATCAATCTGTTCCCAAAGTGCTCTATGGCAGAATTGTCAGAGGATAAAGAAGGGAAAAAGTGACTCTATTAACACCTGGGAGAGGAAAACAGAAGAAAGGCAGAGGGCAGGTAGGAGGAAGTGGGAGGAAGTTGCACAGCATATAAGACAAAGAGAAGTGAGACATATTTGAGCAATTTAATGAAATACTGGAAGCATTTAAGAGAGGCAGTAGATACTACTGCTGCAAGTCTAAATTACTCAGAGACAAAAGTAACAGGGACAAGTACCAGAGGTCCAGCCTGGCTTTAGTCACCTTGACGGACATGAGGAACGTGGAAACACCAAAGGATCCAACAGTGAGCTTGTGCTCACATGGTGCTTGTCATGGGCCAAGGCAGAAAACAGTTCTCGTTCGCCTAATGTGGACCAAAGTAACTTCCCCCCACATTTCAACTCCACTGATTATATTAATCTGCTACTTGCCATTTTCTTACATTATAAAACTGCCTCTATCTATCACCAACAGGTGACAGAAAAGTCCTTTGGGACTGAATCTTCTCAAAATGCCTTGGGATGCTCTCAGAAACTATTACTATAATTATGAAACTCGAGGTGTTTCCTCCTTATCAGTGCTACTCAGTAAAATGTGATTCTTTTGAGTATTTTCTGCTTTTGACTTGTTACAATATTATGGCAGATCTCAGGTGCCTTCTGCACGTTTTCTATCACTTGCTTCCTATCCTATAGAGGCTTCAGCCCACCATAATGATGGATCATTAAAGTACTGTGGACAGCACTGCCTTTGGAGAAGGCTCCTGAGCTTCCAAAATTCACAGATCACACCTGGGGTGGCAAGAGCCTGGGCCCCTACCTTGGGGAGACAAAAAGTAAAGCAGGAGGAGAAGGCCTCTAGACTGGGGTGGGGAACCTAGGTCTGTGCTAGCAAGGCCAGCCAGGACAGCTGGTGTCTCCCGAGGCTGCAGGGCAGGAATAGCCAAACCCTTTGGAGATGCTGCAATGCTCCTGCAGCAATGGGGCTGTGAGAGCCCTGGGAAGAGACACAGCTCTGCACCCGACCCCCCCCCCCCTCACCTCCATCTCCAGCCCAGCCCCCCTCACCTCCATCTCACGCTGCTGGGCTGCACGGAGCAGTGGGAGGTTGTGGGGCCTGCAGCACTGCTGGGCCTCCTTGTGCCGGTGGAACAGCTCCTGCTTCAGCCCTGCCATGGGCACGGGGGGCGCTCAGGAGGGCACACTACTGCCAGGTGCTCCCAGTGCCATCAGTTCCACCCCTCCCTCCCCCGAGTGCCCTTCCCACAGCTCCCTGGTGCCCTCACAACCCACCCCCAGGGCCCCCCAAAGCTGCCTTTCCAGTGCCACCCCCAAAGCCCCCCCAACCTGCCCCTCTCAGCGTCATCCCCAGCCCCCCCAGTGTCCCCACCGCAGACCCCCAGTGCCCTCTAGTGTCACCCCCAGTGTCCTCCACTGTCTCACAATCTGCCCCCTCAATGTCACCTCCCACCCCCTCACTGTCCCCCCCAGTCCCCACACAACTCACCCCCTCGTTCCCCAGTGCCACCCCCAAGCCCCCACTGCCCCCCCAATCTGTCTCCCTGGTGCCCCCCCACCGTCCCCACAACGTCCCACCCTCAGTACCCCCCGAATCTCCTCCCTACCACAGAGATACCCCAGGCCCATTTCCCCCCGCAGCGTCCCCATCACTTCCCTGCAGTACTACCCCCATTTCTCCTGAGCTGTCCACTCCCTGTGTCCCCCCAGTGCTCCAGAACGGCCACCCTTGTGCCCCTCGCCCCAGTGCTCCCCTCTCCGGTCCCCCCAGTGGCCTGGGACTACCCCCCCGGTGCCTCCGGTACCGCGGTGCTCGCTGTGCAGCTGCCGCCGCTGGCTGTACAGGTTCTTCTCGGTGAGGTGCTGGATCTCCAGCAGCCCCTGCACGATCTCAAACACGGTCCCGTCCAGCAGCGCCAGCGCCAGCTCGGACAACGTCGTGTACGAGAGGCGCTGTTGGCAGGCGCTGCGGGCACACACCGGGTCAGCGCCGGCATCGGCAGCGGCCTGTGGCCCCCCTCGGGCTCCACTCACCTGGGCAGCGCCTTGACAAGCGCCTGGAGCTCGGCCAGCAGCCGGTAATGCCGCTCCTGCTGCCGGGACAGCACCACCTGCTGCTGCTGCTGCTGCTCGGCCACCTCGAACCCTCCAGACCGCGCCATTACCCCCGCGCCGCTCCCTCACCGTCCTCCTCCGATCTGCGCCTGCGCAGGGCCGCGGGCGGCCTCACCCTCCTGCCGGAACTTGCGCATGCGCGGGCCCGCCCCACGCCCCCGAGCACCTTCATCGCCCCGCCCCGCCCCCGAACCGCGCAGGCCTCGCCCCTCCAGCCTTCACAGCCGCGCCCCCAGGAGCTGCCAATCCCGGCCCAGACCCCTCCCCGTGGCCCAGCCCATTTGCCGCCCCGCTGCCACGCCCCCTCGCTGACCCCGCCGGTTTCCCCGCCGCGTTCCGGCGCTCCCGCTCGCCGTTCCCGCACATCCCCGGTCCCTGCCGCTCCCGGTAGCGCGGCGGCAGCACCGGCCACCGCCCCCGCCTGCCCCGGGACCCCTACGCCCGGCCCCCCGAGCCCCGGCCGGAGATTTCCAGGCGGTTCCACTCCAGCCCATCCCATGGGATGCACGGGCGGGAATCTCGGAGTGTCCCGCTGCTCCGGCTTGGAAGCAGCTACAGATGTTTTAAATTACTTTATCAGAAGCATTTCAGACGTAATTTGTCCTCTTTGGAGTGGATGAGTCAAAAGTGGGTGACAGGATAACTTCAACCACGGCCAAAAATGTGGTGCGTCACCGGCACTGGTGGGATTGCACTGTCTGAAGTAATTCCAGCCTGTGAAGTGGGGAACATTGTCTATGAACACTGCGCCAGAGTCATGCTGGGCAATGTTTGTGGGTGCCCTAGGAAGGACGAGGCCGCACAGCTGCCCAGATCCCTTCCAACCCCTGAATACACATTGTTACGTGCTGAGATGGTCATGGGTGCTTCCCGTGGGTGCTGGGGTGTGGGTGATGAGAACTGGAGCAGGATGAGCTGTGCAGTCATGGCAGCAGAGCACAGGAAAAGGTTCCTGTCTTGCATTAGGAAAGATTCATTGAAATGGGTTAAAAATACCTTTAAAATACTGGATATAATAGGACTTCAAAGCCTACAGAAGCTGCGCTGCTGCTTGAGAGGACAGGAAATGGCCATGTGAGAGAACACAGAGTATCTCCAGCAAAATGGGGTATCCTGAAAACATCCTTGAATAGATATTACTTTTTCCCGCCAGTTTAATGCCTCAAATTTCCATTAAAGGATCCCCAAATCCCAAGTGCTGGAGAGGCTTCGAGTGGGCTGACTGCAGATCTCTCTACCTCTGGGCTGCTTAGACCTTATTACCCTGTCGTGTCCATCTGTCCAGCCTGTCCCCTGCCCGTCCTTCCCCCAACCTGGTAGCAACACCTCCATGGAATGATTTCCTCAGGAACCACCACGAGGTTTTGCTGTGCTGGAGCAGCCAGAGGTTGAGTGCTGCAGCCTCTGCTGAGCTGCTGGGTGATGGGAAAAGAGGATCCTTTAATGCAGAGCTATGAGCTGTGCTGCCCAGCTCCGGCTGGGGCAATAACCTGGATCAGGATGAAAGCGTCCCAAACACTTTGCCATGCTCCTCCATGAAGATTTGATGGCAGCTTTTGCTAAATATCCCCCTCTGTGTGCCACCTGCTGTCACACAGTTTTGCTGTCCCAGGGAATTCTCCCAGCAGCACAATCCAAAATCCCACACCTACCTGCCATTCACACCTTTGATAAGCTCTGTTGGCAACCAGTGACACTCAGGTATGGTTGCCAAGGCTTCACCTGAAACACGACCAGACCAGCTGCCTCCCCTGACATGGCTGCCTGCACTGGTGAGGACATAAATGCTACCTGCCTTGTCCTTTCCAAGTGTCACAGCCTCGTGGGCATGGCACAGTGCAGCCCCTGCCTTGACTTCGCTGCTCTCATGGCTCACTGGGCTTCTGCTCCCTTCCCAAGGCTGTTTCAAGGGGCTTTCAAGCCTGGGGGTGTCTGCTGTGGGAACCCTGCGTAGCAGCAGGCTGGAGGGAGGAGGCCATGCAGGAGGCTCTGGCAGTGCATGGCCATGGCTGTGGACAGTGGCTGTGGGGTGCCCGTGCATGCCTGTGGGTGGAAAGGGGGGCAGCTGGACAGCTGAGAGGCTCAGCCCAGGGAAGAGGAGGGCACATGCCCAGGGGCACTCTCCAGCAGTGCCGGCAAAGGAGCAAGCACGATCTGGTGCCTGTGCATGCCTGTGAAGGTGGAGGGAGGGGGCAGCCAGGGCCTCTGCTCTGCCACGGACATTCCTCTCCCTTCCTTTGTGCTGCAGGAAATCTGCACTTCCTCCCTCCCCAGTGCTCCTCCCGGCTCAATTGCTACCAGATGTGAGTCCCATGCACTTCTCATTAGCCCGGCAGCTCTGGGTGCTGCCTCTGCAGCCTGCAGGGCTGGTGATGCCAAAGCTGGGATTTTGGGGGTCCTGGGGCAGGAATCTGAGCTGGTGTGTGCTCCATGAGGTACCTGGCTGTGTTTTGCACTGGGATCTTTGCTGGGCCAGGATGCTGGTGGGGATGCAGGGTGAGCTCACTGTGGGGATAGAGCTGGGACAGGGTGCTCTGCTGGGACCTGCATGAGTGCCATAGGGACAGAGGGACACGGGGTTGGGGTTGGAGGAAGGAGCTCAGTGAGCTGGATTGCATATGGGTCACCTGTTGGGGACAATCTGCAGCCCTAGGCTGGGTCTGGGAGTGTAGGGGACGTGGGTGGGTGGCACACATAGGGATTGGGGCTGGAGAGTACGGTGACCTGGGGTGTCCCATGCTCTGTATGTCCAGGCAGGGAGCACATCAGGATATGTTGGGATGTGCAGGAGGCTCCTGGGGGGTGGGTTCTGGTTGAGGTGGGGTAGTCCCTGACCAGCTAACAGTGTTTGCAGTGGTGCCACAAGCAGCTCAGGTGACACAGCATGGGTGGAGGAAGTACAGGTCCTTCCTGAGCTGCCCAGAACATGCCAGCAGCCAGGATGAAAAAACAGCAGCTGGACCCAGGGGCCTGAGAGCAGAAACAATCCTGCAGTTGGGTTGTGATGCCCAGGAAGAGCCTTAACTGAGCCTGGATTGAACTATGGAGAGACAGACAGAGCTGAGAAAGCTCCTCTGTCCTTCCTCACCCTGATACCCCCACCATGGAGTGAGGGAGGCTGGGGAAGAGCTCAATGGGACTCTTCCTGCTGGGCACGATGAGGCTATATTTGGGTGCATATGGCCATGGGACCTCTGCACTGGGAGAGTGGGATGTTCCTTACCTTGGCACAGAGGAATCTGTGGCTGATCTTGTCCTGCTGCTGCTTCTTGAGCCCCCAAACCAGCTGCAGGGCTTTCCTCATGCTGCTGGTGCAGAAGAGGCTGGGAAGAAGCAGGGAGACAAGAAATACAGCAGGAGTGGGGTGTGTGAAGCATGGTGCATGGGGGCATATTGCCATGGGGAATAGTCCTGCAGAGAACCCTGAGCACACACCCTCCTGCAGGAGGTATCTGTCCAAGCCTGGAGTCCCTGGGAGAGCTGCCACATCACCATGGCTCTGAGTCACCACTTCAGAGCCGGCCCCCCCAACCTTTGGTGAGTGTGGTGTCACCAGGCAGCCAGCTGTCACTGGAAGAGGCCAATGCACCACCAGTTCTGCACCAAACATGGCTTTACTGCCTTTACTGTGGAGTCAGGGACAGGTCAGCATCATCTGGTTCTTGGGCTGAGAGCTGGTGAGCATCCCAGCAGTGGCTCTGCTCTCCATGGCATTGGTGTGGACTGAGATGGCCAGAGCCGGTGACTGGATGGCAGCTCAGCCCAAGCCATGGTGCTTGCAGTTAGTCCCTGGCTGGCACCTGAACCGGGACTGGAGCCAGGGTGCTCCTGGAGCAGCAACACCCCTGCAGGGCCAGGTCTGGGAGGGTCCTCTCCTTAAGGCTGGATCTGTCTCTCCTCAGCCAGCTTGGCTTGGATGTTTTCCTCAAGTCTCCTCCAACTCCTCTTTGGACCCTTCTGCACCAGCCCTCTGGAGCAGGGGGTTCAGCAGCAGGCCTCTGACTGCACCCTGCACTGGCTGAGTGGTCACCCACCACAATGGCTTTGCCACCTGTCCCCAGCCTTGCCCCCTCCTTTTTCACACTTTAACCTTGTGTGGGCCCTCACCTCATCCCCCAGGCGAGGGGAGGGCATTGCTGGGACTGCCAGAGCATCAGCCTCAGGCTCACCGGATTTATTCCAATTTAAACACTGCAGAGTAAAAGTGTTTCCCCTGCTCTGGCCTCTGGAACTGAATATCTGAACGGGAATTTCGCCCCTGAGCTGCAGCTAAAATAAGACCTGGATCGAGGTGGTCACTGGCTCTTGGTGGTGCCGGATGAAGCCTCCACGCTCCCTTCCCAGTTGGCTGCTGGTGTAGCCAGGAGAGCAAGGGCTACTGAGCTGGAAGGGCAGTGGACATCATTGGAAACATGTTGGAAAACATGTCCAGGCTTTGGTTGTCTGGGCCAAGTTCCATGGGGACACAGAGGAGATGCTGCACCCATGTGTCCTGACTGCACGTCATTCCTGGGATAGGACATGGAAGCTCATCCAGGGCAAATTCATGTGGATTGTGGCTCAGCAGCCCAGGAGCATCTCATGTCTTTGCCACCTGCAGAGAGAAGGGTGTCAGGTCTGTTTGAGATGAGGTGGCAGGTCTATATCACCCCATGGACAACACCCTGCCTGGGGAGCCTGGGCAAGGGGCAGGACTGCTTCCCCTGGACCTGCTGCAGAGGCTTCCGGCTGGCTGGTGCAAGTGCTCCCAGGTCACTGCACAGGGCTTCATAACCAAGAATGAGCTGGGATGAGACAGAAGTGTGTGGGCTTGGCTGGGAGTTGTGCACAGGGGCCACAGGCAGCAAGGAGTGAGTGCAAAGGATGTACGGGATGCAAGAGATACAGCAGGCTGCAGGGGACACAAAGCTGGCAGCAGGATAAAAGGGATACAATGAGCTGAAAAGGATGCAAGGGATGTCAGGGATATAAAGGATGCAGGAAGGGCTGCAGCAGACTATAAAGAATGCATGTGCAAGGAGGCTGCAAGGGATTCAGAGAGTGCAACGAGGTGTAAGGATTGCAATGGGATGTAAAGGATCCATGGGAGGCAAGAGATGTAAAGGATATGACCGTATGCAGGGGTTGCAGCAGCCTGGAGCCAGCCCCTTCTATCCCTTGGCTGGGGCTGCCCAGTTGGCATCCATGCCCCTCTGTGTCAGCAGCCTGACTTTGGGCAGGGACAAGGACCCCAGCTCGTGGGTCCTGGGGTCCCCCTTGCTGTGCCCATGCAGTCACCAACTGAGCAGGGGACAGCTGCAGGCTGCACTCCCTTCCCCTCAGGATATTTTCGGGGTCTCCAAGCCCCTCGGGGAGACAAAACCCCCGCCCCAGTGAAGCGGCTGCGGCTCCTCTGCTGCAGACAAGGGGCCCATTCAGCCCCGCGCCCCGACCCCCGCCCCGCATCCTGCGCAGTTCCTCCGGGGGAGCGCGGCCAGCCCCCGGCAGCAGCCAGGGCCGATCATGTGGCTCCTAATGAAATCCAGATCCGGGCAGAGTGATGACATTGCGCAGTGATTTGTGCTTCCACACAGACTAAACACAGGCGGGCGAGATGCGGCTGGGAGCACAGGCTGCGGATGAATCAGGTACCCGGAGCCTCTGCCTGACTTCCGCCTCGTTATTCCTCTTCTCCTGCTCAAAATACTTGGATAGAGTGCCCTCGTGCTTTCCCTGCAAAAATAGGGATTTTTCCCAAATGATGCTTGCAGAGGCTGAAATAAAGGCTCAGGCTCTTGGGTCTGTCCAGCGATGGCTCCGCGTGTTAGAAGTCCCTTTGCTCTGTGCAGCACATTACGGCTAGGGGTTTATTGGTGTCCTGGATCACATGGAAACACTTCCACTATTCCGTGGGGTGAGGGAGAGTCTTAAAATGGAGCCAAGGTGGGTTTGCTGGTTCTGCAGCCGGGGAGGTGCTGCATGCCCACCTGATGCCTGCGAGCGGGGGTCTGGCTGCAGCCCCTACCCTGCGCAGTGCTCAGGGCACTGCCCTGTGCCCCGCTAAAGGCACATTCATGTGCACCTCATCCTTCAGGCTGGAGGGCTGGGGGCTGCAGAGGCACCCCTGGAGGTCTCGATAAGCTGAGGGTGCATCCCCAGTTTGAAGCCCACACAACGCATTGCAGCGCAGGACAGGGCAGAGGAGGCGACCGTGGCTTTGCCCAGCCCTGAGTGCCCATCAGTGGGGACAAAATGGCTTTAGAGGGGTGCCAGGTCCTGCTTGCAGAGCCTGGAGCTGCTGCTGGGATGGTGCTGGGAGGTGAAGTCCCTGCCAGACATGCTGTTGCCCTGTTTCCCTGCAAGTCCGTGCTGGAGCCCCCTGAAGCCCAGATCCTCAGGAAGTACCCAGCACAGCACTTGTTGGATTCAGCATCACAAAACCCGGTCTGTGGGCAGGTGTTGGGAGGTGCCTGGGTGGCACTGCCATGAAGCCAGCAGGGATGGGGCTGGCACCTGGATGCTGTGGGCAGGCTCAGCCTGACCTTGATGTCCTCACCTTTGGTTCCTGGAGCTTAGAAAAATAGGTAAGTACATAAGTGTTTGTGTGTGTATATATATATTACTGTATACATAAAACTATAGAAGTTTATATATCTATGTTATATATTTGTAAGTATATGTACCATGTACTGCGGGAGTATATAGGAGAGTGTAGTTGTCTATATATGAAAAGAAATATAGAAATAGAAAAACATTTACTCCTGGAGTGTACAGGAGTGCATACAAACATATATATATATATATATATAATATACACTCCTATACATTCCAGGAATAAATTATATATATATATATATATATATATATACACACACACACACATATATATATAATGTATATTGACATATTAAAAAAATATATATAATATATACACACACATATTTTTGCGTGGGTGCATATACTCCTGGAGTATATATTTTTATCAATATCCTGTGTCTTGTGGCATCTCAGGCACTGGGTTCAGAGACAAACCACCCTCTACCCCCCTGCTCCATTTCCTCATGAGGGAAAAGGCTGCAAATACCCATCCAGAGGCTCCACCATCCCAAGGGAAAGCTGTGGGTGCTGTATCAAGGTGTCCATGTCATGCCAGGGCTGGTGGTGCAGGGTCCCAGAGCCATCACCCATGCTCACAGGGACCCCTGGGGCACAGCTTTCTCCTTCCTGCTGGGGGGTGATGCTGGAGCTGCCATCCCGCAGGAGCACAGTGCCCATCCTCGGCTCTGCAGGTTCAGTGCTACCTGCATGGAGCTGGTGGGCACAGGGAGAGTACACAAGCAGCAGCTGATGGCCTGCAAAAGGCTTCTATTTCTTGCCACTCAAACACCACCAGAGCCTTCCTCAAACACCAGCTATCCTCAAGAGATGCTGATGAGGTCACCAATGGCTGTGGTGAGGAATGGTAACTGATTCTGGTGGCGTTGCAGTGGCTGCACCTCTTTGGGGTCCCAGCTGGGGTGATCCACGCAGCCTGGCAGCGAGGAGCCCAGTGCCAGCTGGATGGTAGCTGCACGAGGACATCACCCATATGGCGTGAGGACATCCCGGTGTCCCCAGGCTGGCCATCCCTGGAGCCAAGTGTCCTTGGGGAAGGCAGTCAGGACCCTGCATACACTTCGTGAGGCAAAGAAGGAAATGGCCATTTCCCCAAATGTAATGTAGCCACAGGAAGTGTCAGCTGCATATATATTTATATCCCTGTAATCCTCATACAGCTGCCCAAACCCCTTCACAATCCCCCCATCCAGCACGAAATTCCCTCTGACATTGCTGTTCCCCTTCCCAGAAAACACTGAGAGAGAAATTTCCTATATAGTTTTGAGAGCCCTGAGTTGTCTTCTGCATTTCATTCTCATTGGAGTTTCCCTTCCAAGTTTATTTTTGGTAGGGCCTGAAATAGGAAATGAATTGTTGGCAGCAGGCTGGCTTTTATTGCTACTCGCTGGCCAAGCCAAAAAAATGCACCGTTGTCCAACCCAACAGCTCTTTCTTTGCTTTGGGAAATCAGGAGGAAATGGGAGGAAGATCAGTGTTGCAGTGTTGGTGGAGGAGAGGATGAGCCATAAGTGTCACTGTGATCCACTGATCCTGTGGATGAGGTGCTGGTGGAGCAGAGGGGATGGTGGTTCCATCACAGCCACTCCTACAAATTCACCTCAGCCTTGGCCACCACGTTGTCACCAAAAGCCCTACCTGTCTATCTGGGAAGGTGGATCCTGCTCTGTCTCAGGGGAGCAGAACACCTGATTTCTCCACATTATGACTGGGTTCAGCTGTTTTTTCCCTGAGGCCGAAGTTTTCTGCCTGCCCAAAACAGCCCTGGAAAGCAGCTCAGAACAGCAAGTATGTATAATTTCCTGGTGGAACGCACAGCTACAGGGAAATTGTTTGATAGTTTTCAGCCTCTGCTGGTTTGTGGACCCCTGAACAAGACCTCCTCAGTAGTGTCTATCACATTGGGTATCTCAGTCAGAGATATCCAATGTGCAGCGGTGGGAAGAAAGCCTGCAGAATGCCTGGAAAAGAGATTCATCAGCCCCTCATGATACTGAGATGTGGCAATGCCTCATCCATGTCCTTCACAGCCGACGGCATCACAGGACATTACTGGAAGATTCTGAGGTGTCTGAGCTGGAAGGACCCTGTTGAAAAGACCCTGGAGGCAACAGAGAACCTCAGGCTGAACATCAGCTTTTTGATGTTTTTCCCAGATAAGGCAAAGCCCATAGTGGGAGCTGCTGGGAAGGGCACAGGTAGACACCTGAAGGAAGTGTCCAGATGTGGTCTCCTAGTTCAAGAGGGATGTGAAGAAACTGGAGAGGCCTGGACAAGGGATATCAACACATTCATGGAGCTGGCACACATCACACCAGGAGGAGGGGGCAGGGCTGGGCTGGGGGAAGGGTTCTGTTCTGAGCCAATGACTAAGGTCACAGAATCACAGAATATCCTGAGCTGGAAGAGACCCACAAGGACCGTTCAGCCCAGCTCCCGGCCCTGCACAGACCCCCAAACAACCCCAGCCTGGGCATCCCTGGCAGCGCTGTCCAAACGCTCCTGGAGCTCTGGCAGCCTCGGGGCCGTGCCCATTCCCTGGGGAACCTGGGCAGTGCCCAGCACCCTCTGGGGGAAGAACCTTTCCCTGTTACTCATTTTAAATCTCCCCTGACACAGCTTTATGATGAAGTTGAACCCTTGTTGGTGGTGCTGGAGGATGTGATGGGGTAAAAGAGTCACCAGCTGAAGCTTGGAAGATTCAGGTTGAATCTTGGAATAAAATTCCTTCCTAGGAGAGTGACCCTGGAACAGTCAAAGGGAGCTGGGGCATCTCCACCCTTGGAGAATCCCAAGACTTAGCCTGACATTGCCATGGCCACCCTGATGTGATGGCTGGGCTGGAGACTCTGGTGACCTGCCTGCCTGTCCGTGACAGGGATTTTTGCTTTTATCCATAGGCTCCTCACTTGCAGGCTCTCCTCTGGCTCGTTGGGACTGTGATTGGAGCCCATGGATGGGCTTATGCCTGGGTGGTCCTCTGCTGTCCCAGGATAGCCTGGGGACCAAGGGAGAGCTTACAGTGCCCTACTTTCCTGAGGAATCAGCCCCAGCTCTGCTGCCTGCATGAGCAAGAAAGTGCCCCAAGAGGAGGCTGGGGCAATTCACAAATTCACCTTGCTGGATCACCATCATGAGCATCATGGGTGGCTCCCCTGAGTGCCCTTCAACACTGACATGAAGAGATGTATATAAGGACCATGTGATGCCTGCGACAAACCTTTCCTCTTAAATTGTGTTTAGTTTTGCACTTTTATTGCCTGGATTCAACTCCTTTCCTTCTCTTTCCTAACCTATGAGTAGTTATTAATCTGAGTGTCTTGGAAGCCTCTTCAGTTCATTCAACAATGGCCTCTGTGGTGGAGAGAGAGGGGTTTGGATGCTATCCCAGGTCTCATAGATTCAGTGTCCCCATTTTTCTATTGATTTTCTCTGTTTTGTATCTGGTGACACTGAGCTGATTCATCCACTCCTTTTTCTACACTGTGTGATGCCCCAGGACAAGTTTCAGCCATTGTCCTTCACCTTCCCAAATAAAACCTGAAGGAAAGAGGAGGGAGAGTGAAGGAACTCTGAAAGGTGACCAGAAGCCTATGAAACAACACTGTGATGTCATTCTTCAGCTTTGTGTTATGTGATGATGCTTCTCCAGCCAGCGTCAGGCAGTGTGCTGGCTCCAGCCCCACAATGATGAGCCATGCCCAGGTGTGGGCTGGAGCCCCATCCCCTCCTGAGTGCTGTGCTGGGCTGGTTGCAGTCCTGGTTCCACGTGGTCTCATCCCATTCTGGTGTTCACCAGCTGCCTCAATCACCTCTGAGATTGCTGTGGTTGACCTTTTGGCCTGGTGGTCTTCTGGGCCATCACCCCCCCTTGGGCACAGCTCAGGATGGCTCAGTGGTGGGCACCAATGCTCCCGGCTCCCCTGGAAGCAGACAGCCCCAATTCTAATGGCAGGGAGAGTCCTGCTTAGGAATCTTGGGCAGAAGCTGTGTGGGAGAAGCCTCAGCTTCTGGGCTGCCCCTGGGCTTGTCCCAGCCTTGCTCCCTCTGGCAGCATCGTGCCTGGCGCTGTGTGGAGACCTCAAAAGCTGCCAGGGTTGGCAGCCCCTGGGCAGGGGGTTAGAAAGCTGGGCTCAGAGTCCCTGCACCCCCATGCCCCCCCACATTTGTGTCCCAGCACTCTGAGCACCCAGGGGTGGGCTCTCTTTGCTCAGTGGCCAGAGCTCTCTTGAACCTCAGGGTCTGACCCAGGCTACAGTGAGGAGTGTCTGGGAGTGGGACCGGTCAGCCATTGGGACAATGCTGGATGCTGGGGGAAGGGGAGCTCAGGGCTCATCTCTGATGCCAGGTGAGCACATGTAGCAGCAGCCCCAGTGGGGACCTGCTTCCCACCCTGTCTGCTGCTTGTTACCACCTGCCTGTACTGCTGCAAGGTCATCCATCTCCCCACTGCATCCCACTCAGGACCAGGCAGTGCCCAAGCAAGGCATGTTGCCTGCCCACGGGAAGGCTGGGGCAGGGAGAGATGGCACCCAGCTATCGAAGAAATACATTTTTATTAGGAAAGCGCTCTGCAGAGGTGCCAGGCTCTCTCATACCAAACTAATCCCTCCAACTCCACTGGATGGGATGAAGGAGCCCAAAGGGCGTCCAGCTCCATCCATAAATAGTGCTTCCTCCTGGCCAGGAGCAGCGCCGGGGCGGAGGGGAGGGAGGGTGGCATCGGTCGAAACCAGCTCGACCCCACTCCGGCATGCACCGGCAGTGGAGAGCTGTGCCTGGAGGGCGCCGGGGCGAGGGGCTGCTGCCAGCGATGGATGTGGGGCACATCTCTGGCACTGCCCTGGGCACTAAGCAGCAGCTCCCTTCCTCTCCCGTGCTCCGCGACCCCGACAGACCCGAGTGGGGCGCGGGAAGCGAGCGGCTCGGTTACTGCAGAATATACCGTGGGCACGTCTAGTACAACAAGCGCTGCTTATGCGGTCGATAATACTGCTACAAAAAAAAAAGGGGGGGGGGTGGAATACGCCACACACGGAGCCCCCGGGATGGCGGCCGGGCTGGCTCCTTGCGGTCCCGCCCTGCGCGGGGAGGGAATGCGAACTGAGACCCGGGCAGGGAGCAGGAGCAGGGCACAGATAGAGGGACCGGGTCCTAAGGGCAGGGGGGACTAAGGCAAAAAGGGGGCTGAGTGAGATGGAGGGGGAATAAAGGGAGGCTCAAGGCTCTTCCAGTGCCCCCAGCCCAGTCCAGGCTCCCACGTTCGCTGGTTGTACTGGCAAATGTCCTTCTTCCCGGCGTGCGACCGGTGCAGGGCCGATGCCCGGTTCCAGGTCACTGCACTGCCTGAGCAGGCATAGCAGCTGCCCTGGGAGGCTCCAGGCTCGCTTCCCGGCTCTTCTTCCTGGGAGGCTTCTTAATGGGGGTTTTCTTGGCTGCCTGCTCAGTGGGGAGAGCCTGATCCTGGCCGCTGCCGGCACTTGGCTTCTCCACCCACTTGGGCTCCCCGGCTGCCGTCTCGGCCGCCCCAGGGATCAGTTTTTGCAGATGGGGAGAGGTGGGCAGCAAGGGTTTGCTGGTCTTCTGGCCGCCGGCGGCCGCCGAGCGCTTGGCTTTCTGTGGAGGGGTGGGTTTCTCCCGCTGGGCACTGACCCCGTTCGCCCGGATGCCTCCGTCCCCCTTGTTGAGGCTCTGAGTCTTTTCCTTCAGCTGGGCGGCCAGCTCGGAGGCCAGCTGGGGATGCAGCGGCTCGGAGCGGGGTTTGCTGGTGCCGGGGCTGCGAGGAGCATCCCTGGTGTCCCCGGCCCGCCGTTCCTGCTGGAAGGCACCCATCTTTCGGAAGGCGTTCTGCACCGCCCCGTTGATGCTCTCCATCGGCTCCGAGCCGGCTTTGCTTCTCTGCTTGGGTTTGGAGGGTGACTGGGGCTCCCCAGCGAGGCTGGATTTGCCCTCGGGGACGCCGGTTTCCTTCGGTTGCTTCTGCGCTTTCTCTTTGCCCCGGGCGCCGCCCTTCTCCTCCGCTCTGCCCTGCACGTTGGCCGACGTCTCGCTAGGGCTCCTCTTCCTCTTGGCCAAGCCCTGGCCTTGCTCGGGGCTGCCGGACCGGGCGGCCGCTTGCTCTGGGGACTGGCTGGGTGCCGGCAGCGAATTGGACTGGCCAGAGTTGTACCTGCCGTGGATCCAGGAGACTTTGGGCTTCGTGGCCGGGTCTGGAGGACGGGGCTTGGTCCTTTCCGGGGATGGCGGCTTCCCGGGGCTGCGGGGCTCCGCAGTGGCATCCTCCTCCTCCTTGGACTGCTTGGAGAGGCGGGCGACCCGGGCGTAGAGCGCGGCGCCGGCCGAGCCCGAGCCGCAGGAGGAGCGTTCGCTGTCCGAGGACTTGAGCAGGGGGGTCTCACTGCTGTCGGCCGGGAAGGCTCTGACAGAGCCCGTCTCCTTCAGGAACGTGTATTCGCCCGCTTCCTCCCCGCTGATCGGGGCCAGCAGCTTGTCCCCGGGGCTGGCAGGTGTCCCTCTGTCCCTGCTGTCACCCATGCTCTCTGCGGGAAGAGAGCACAGCGGTGTCAGGTGGGATGTGCCTGAGGAGGGGAAGGACTGAGATGCTCCCACAGGACAGTGTCCTCCCAGTTAAGCTCCCAGTCGGGGATCTCCTGGGTCTTAACCCTGGAGCAGCAAATGCTGGAGGAGGGAGCTCTGAAACTGTGTGGGAGGCAAGACTGGAACCTGCACTCCTTCCTGGGGCACGAGGAACCAGGGTGACACGGTCCCCACCACACAAGAGTGATTCTCCATCGAGCAGGCCCCTGGTGATGTCCCTGAAGTCTCCTGGGGATGCACCCTATTCCCTGCTCACCTTCATGGGGGACGCAGTACACGGGCCCCTCATCCGTGGTGTCAAAGGAGGAGAAGGAGCCGCGGGATGACCAGGATGGGGAAGGCTGCTCCACCACAGAGGGTGGTTCGATAAAGCTGCAGTTCAGGGTGTTTTCCAGGTCATGGTGGGCCACTGTGAGGGCAAGGAACTGTTGTCAGTGCCTGTTCTGCTGAACCCCCAAGTCCCCGCTGCCAGCCAGGAGGGTGGGATGCTGCACAGCTCCCCGCTGCCCAACTTCCTGCTGGGTGTCAGGGACAGGGACAGCATACAAGGCATGGCAACACCTCTTGATGCACAGTCCCACCAGATTCCTCAGCCAAGTGGCCACAGAAGCCATCAACCAGCAGTGGTGGTGACCAGCATCCCCCATGCTTGGGCTGTGGGCAGCAGAGCCTCTTCAAGCCTCACACTTCCATCTATCCCCCTCTTCAGCTGCCCAAATTGAGGATGGACGTGGTGGAGGGATGAGCCATCCAAACCCTGGGTCCCATGAGGACTTGGTGAGTGTCCTGGTGGTCACCCATGAGCTATGCAACTGGGCACAGCCACCTTGCAAAGAGGGTCCTGGCACTGTGACTGTCCCCTTCTTAGGGAGAAAATTAGCTGCTGGCTTTAATCCACTCATTCCCACTTCAGCATCACTGACTGCATTTTCCTTTTCCATGTGCATTTGCACATGGATGCAGAAGGATGATCAAAGGAAGCCTGCAGCAGGGGGATGTACCTTTTCCCAATTCTGCCACTTTTCAATCCCTTTGCCAGCTTCTTCCCTCCTGAAGCTGAGTAGGAGTATCCCTCCCATCATCCCCTAGCACTGCCCCTCTGCCAAGGGGCCACCCACAGAGAAGCCAAGTGGAAGAGAGAAACCACCAGAGGAAAAACCTGCTGTGTTAATAAAATGAAATAGAGAAGAGGAGCAGTTAAGAGTTGTCTGGGCTGGAGCGACCTTTTTTCTCAGCTTGATAATTTTAAGGCTTTTTGCTGGATAAGCTCATGTCCCAACACATCCTGAGGGGCTTTCCCAGGTGCCCACAGCTTCAGCATCATCCTTGGATACCCACAGAACTGAGGCAACACCCAGCTGTGAGGATGGGCCGATCCTCCCGGAGAGCCATGCAGCAGTAGATGCACTTGTCCCCATCCCCTTCCACTGGCTTTTGTCCCCTGGGACAGTGACGAGCTGCCTTCAAGGCCAGGCAGAGCCTTGCTTTGGATAAAGGGCTGCAAAAGGGTGGTCCCAGGGGATGCTCAGGCACTGCCCAGGCTCCCCAGGGAATGGTCATGGCCCCAAGGCTGCCAGACCTCCAGGAGTATTTGGACAATGCTCTCAGGCCCAGGGTGGGGTTGTTGGGGTATCTGGGCAGGGCCAGGAGCTGGACTGATGATCCCTGTGGGTCCCTTCCAGCTCAGGATATTCTGTGATTCTATGAAAACCCCATGCACAGAGAGAGTCCCAGCTGTACATGGATATTTCCAGGTATTTTTAATCTTTGACTGAACATCCCAACTGCATCCCAACCGCAACTGCATCCCAGTCATGCTGCAATTGCCTGGCTGGACTGTTTGATTCTTGCAGCACATCCCTGTTTTACAATAAAATAACTTTTAGTGTTATTGGGGTGCCCACTGGAATGTTTATCCATCATTAGGGAATCTGGCTTCAGACATGTAGGGCCGTTAAAATGACAGCAGTGCTCACCCCTACATAGTTCGGCTTCCTGGAGTAAGGAAAAAAAACCCAAGCAGAGATATTTAAAGAGCAAATGGCCCAGAGAGGGGGAAGCGGCAGTTCCAACATGGCTTTCCTAGTAATAAAAACCAAAAAGAGAAAATTAAAAGCAGCCGTCTGGAAGCAGATGAAGGGAGATGCTTCCTGAGAGGAGGCGTGACGAGCGGCTGGGACTCACAGCCACGAGGTGACTCTGGGACTCCAGTGAGACCCAGGACACAGCCAAAGTATGAAATGAGGATATGTAGTGTACCTGGAAGCTTCGGGAGGCTTGGGGGCTCCATCATGGTCACCAGGGATTTTTCTTCCCTGGCTGTTGGAGCTGAGAGAAACTTGGATGCTTCCCACATATCCCTACCTGTCACTGCTCCCCAAAATCTCCCGGAGCCACAGCATCAGGATGACAACCCCAGCCCTGCTTGCACGGTTAGTCTCAAGACCGTGATGAAGCAGAGAAGAGCAGCAGAAGGACCATGAGAGAGGGATCCCAGAGTCTTCCTGGCCACCCCTTCCCACTCATCCCAAGCTCCCCATGATCAGCATCACACTTGGGGCTGGTTGAGCTTTGCTGCTTGGAGAGGAGATGCGGTGGGTTGCAGGGCACAGGTTAGCCCTGGCATCTTCAGGGTGATGTGACCAAGACCCACGCTGGTACCACTGACACCTGAGGAGCAAATCCCACACACAGGGGTACCCAAACGCTGGCCTTACGGCCACTGGTGTAAGCCCAGGGTGTGGCCCTGCAGGCTGCCAGCTCAGGTGCGATCCCCAGTGAGATGTGGATCCAAAGCTGCTGCCAAGGCTGAGGAGCAGCTTTTGAGGGAGGAACCTGGGGCTCCAGGCACTTGATGAGCTTTTGTGGGGCTTCAAGACCTGCTGTCCCACCTGGGAAGGTTCTGGGCTGGTGTAGGTAGAACCTACACAAGGTTCTACCATGTGTAGGCTTGCACTCACCAGTGTTTGAGCCCAGAGGGGAAAACCCACCTGGTGCCAGCAAACCCATGGCTAGAATGTGGGCAGCTCCAGAGCAACCACTGCCCAGGCATCAGCCAGCACCAGTTTCACTGTCACATCCCCACAAGGTCCTGAGCACCTCCAGCACTGACTTGACCCTTGGGTTGGGGCACTTCAGCAACTCCTGCTGGGGCAGGAAGAATGCTGGGAACAAGTGGCCTCTGCCAGTGGATACTGGCTACTGTGGCTTCCACAGCCCCAAGTGTGGTCATGATGTGGCACCCTGGTCACCGGGCATCAGGGATGCAGCTGCCACAGGCACCCCAACAGGTCTCTGTCACCCTGGGGTCCCCAGACCCAGTGGGGGCTGGAGGCACTGCCAGACCAGGTGTCAGTGGGACTGGGAGCTGCTGGAACCCATATGGACTCCACTGTGCTGGATAACACAAGGCAAGCCCTGACCAAAGCCTTTCCTTCTGGTGAGATGACAACCCTCAGCCCCACAGCAGACTCCAGGAACAGCCCCAGCCCTGCTGGGACCCGAGACCATCCTGAGCACCCTCAGCCTTTCGTGGGGCCGCTGCTGCCCTGTGTACACAGAGCAGCTGGGCTGGTGCCAGCTGCCTGCAGGCAGCCCCCCTGCCCTCATCGCACACAGGCACCCTCTGTCCTCTCCAAGCCCTTCCTGGCCCCTTCCACAAACATAGCCTGTATGATCCTCTGTTATTCTTCCAGCGGGAATGTTTCTTGGGCCCTGGCACACCCTGCTCTAGGCAGGGCTTTGCTGTACCCCACGTGGCAAGGGGTTATCCCCCCCAGCTTGGATGCTGAAGGTTGTGTGTGGTGTGCAGGGATGGGGGTCACCTCTACGTCCTGCTTGGGAAGAGGGATTTAACCTTATGCTGAGCTACTGTGTGCCAGGATGTGGCTGCTCTGGGGGTTCCACCAGCACAGCATGCCCAGGGAGGTGCTGGGCTCAGGAGGAGGGGCTGGGGCTGAAGCACATCCCAGCACGGGGTGGGGATTGCTGCCTTCACACCAATTTTACTCCATGGGGTTGCAGCAGAACCCCAG